>NC_050449.1:101808144-102108144 GCF_903995425.1 Onychomys torridus
CACCTGTCCCCTAAGACCTGCCATGTAAGCCTTCTACATCTGCCCGAAGTCATCACCAACACTCTCTTTTCCAACTCACTGAAACACCACAGCCTATATTATTACAGCAACAGTCCCTTAAATGATATATTACATGCGTCTGCTTCTGACTCTCTCTAACCTTTTCCCAGGCAGGTAGAAAAGTGATCTTTTAGCCAGGCGGTGGTGGCGCACGCCTTTAATCCCAGCACTTGGGAAGCAGAGCCAGGTGGATCTCTGTGAGTTCAAGGGCTACAGAGTAAGTTCCAGGAAAGGCGCAAAGCTACACAGAGAAACCCTGTGTTGAAAAAACAAAACAAAAGTGATCTTTTCTAACCAGAGTCCTCATCACTTCACATCTTGTTAATTTAAAATTATTCAGTAACCGTTCCACAGTTCTAAGAATGAAAACAAAACTGCCAATCTTTCCTTCCTCTCTGCATTTGGCAACTGCACTGGCCCTTTTGCCATTTCATCTTGATTCAAGGTCTTGTAGAAACGGTTTTCTCACCACTTTGCCGAGTGTCTAGTCATTGTTCTGTTGCTGTGAAGAGACACCAGGTAGACCAAGTGAACTCATAGTTTTGGTTTTGAGCCTAGCTGTTAATGGCTGAGCCATCTCTCCAGCCCCACCAAGTCAACTCTTAAAAGGAAAACATTTAAGGGACTTGCTTACAGTTTAAGAGGCTGAGTTCATTATCATCATGACAGGCAGAATAGCAGCACACATGGCACTGGAGGAGTAGCCAAAAGCTATATCCTAATCTGTAAACTGCAGAAAAGAGAACTGGGCCTGGCATGGGCTTATGAAACCTCAAAACCCACCTCCAACGAGACACTTCCTCCAACAAGTCCACAGCTCCTCCAAGAAGACCACACCTCCTAATCCTTCTCAAACAGTGCCACTCCCTGATGACTCAGCATTCAAATATATGAGCCAATGTGGAACATTCTTATTCAAACTACAACAATGAGTGAACACCTATGGAAGCCCTTGAAACTAAGAGTTTTCTCTATCAGAGTCACCGAAAGGAAGCTTTAACTGACTTTCCAAATGAGGTCATATTCCTGTCATAGGCTCTGAAAAAACCAAGTCCTTCCCTTCAGAGCAGTGACCTAAGTCATTTGTTTGGCTGATCATGGTCTCCTTTCCTGACTATAGTTGCCCCAGCAATGAAATTAGGTCTATCTTTGCTTGCCCAGGTGAGCATCATCTCGTCTTCTGCGTCTTATCATATATGTATATCACATCCATGGTCTGTACTTATATTTACTGTGATCTAAGTATATGCATGCCACTGACATGCTCCTCATCTACCCCGGTAGTGAATGTGAGAGGGAGTCAAAGAGGACATCTGTCCCCAGCTTGTGCTTTGGATTGACAGCAGTGTTCTTTCAATAAAGAATGTGAAAAACCAACTTGGGAAGGATGGAAGAGACGCTGTGTTTGGTGGTAGATGTGTGTAAGGTTTGAGGTCTCTGAGTGTACAAGAATGACGAATACCTTTGGATAGTCTTGTCTGGATCTCACAGGACAGACATGAGAGGTATAAGAGTGAGCCAGTGTTTGAGCATTATTGAGATCTTGTAGGGCTGAGAAGATGGCCTCTGACTGACAAACATGATTCCGAGATCATCCAGCACCAAAGGACCATAAGAAGAGAATGACCCTGCAAAGATGGGGGAAATCCAGCCATGTAGTTTAAATGAATGAAAACATGAAAAATAACATTCAAATTTTATTTTTCATAACAATCATTAATTTTTGATTTGAGATTTAATTTTTTTCTGACAATGATCTACTTTCATTATCTAAAAAGATATAACTGAAATTAGGTTGCCATAATTTTGTTGTCTCCTAGTAACAAGAAAAGCAGCCAATAGTTTTATAAAATAACACTACCAAAGTCATTTTTGAAATGCTTCCTACTGCGCCTAGCCTACTAGAGGCACTGTGTCTGAGGCTGGAGAGAAACCATTCAGGTAAGCTGAGTTGCTCCTACTTGTATCTGCTGAGCTGCTATCAGGAAGGTAGTGCTCAAGGAGATGGTGGAGTGTTTGATCAGTAAGCCTATACACTGCCTTAGATGTGATGGTAGAAAGCTCTACTGTTTTAAAATAGATAAATATGCTTGAAGGGATAGAGTAAAACAGCTTCAGAGTTGGCTGGCGGTGATGGCTTAGCTTTTAATCCAGCACTCGGTTTGAGACCAGCCTGATCTATACAGCTAGTTCTAGCCAGAGCTGTTACACAGAGAAACCCTGTCTCCAAAAGCAAACAAAAAAGGACAAATTTTATTTTTTATCTATCTATCATCTATCTATTTATGAGACAGGGTTTCTCTGTGTAGCTTTGCACCTTTCCTAGAACTTACTCTGTAGTCCAGGCTGGCCTCGAACTCACAGAGATCTGCCTGCCTCTACCTCCCGAGTGCTGGGATTAAAAGTGTGCACCACCACTGCCGGGGGAACAAATCCTTCTTTTTTGTTTGTTTTTGTTTATTCCTTGAGGTTCTTGCCTCTCTCTGCCTCCTCTGTGCTGGGATTAAAGGTCTTTACCACCACTGCCCTTCTTTGATAAATCCTTCTATTTTATTATTATTATTATTATTATTATTATTATTATGTGTTTTAATTTTATACATCAGCCATGGGTTCCCCTGTCCTCCCCCCTCCCGCCCCTGCCTCCACCTTCTCCCCATCCCCTCCCCTCCATTCCCATGTCCTCCAGGACCAAGACACCCCTGGGGACTCATTTAAACCTGGTGGATTCAGTACAAGCAGGTCCCGTCCCCTCCTTCTAGGCTGAGCATGTGTCCCTGTGTAAGTCCAAGGTTCCAAACAGCCAGCTCATGCACTAAGGATAGATCCTGGTCCCACAGCCTGGGTGCCTCCCAAACAGTTCAAGCTATTCAATTGTCTCACTTATCCAGAGGGCCTGATCTAGCTGGGGGCTCCTCAGCCGTTGGTTCATAATTCATGTGCTTTCTTTCGATTGGCTATTTGTCCCTGTGCTTTTTGCAATCTTGGATTCAACAATTCACGCTCTTGCAGTCCCTCCTCCTTCTCGACAGTTAGACACCTGGAGCTCCACCTGGGGCCTGGCCTAGGATCTCTGCATCCACTTCCATCAGTTATTGGATGAGAGTTCCAAGACGACTGTTAGGGTGTTTAGCCATCTGATCACCAGATAAATCCTTCTTAATAGAGAAGAAACCCTATATGAGCCTTTAGGTTGGATCATCCGGCTAACCCCTGTATTGTCTTGGAAACCCCATTCCTGTCTCTCTCTTTCCAAACCCTGCCTGCACAGAGAGTCTTCAAACAAAAGAAAGGTGCCAAAAAGCCCAGTTCTACATTTTTGGTGACTATTGCAACTTCCTCCCCTGAGGCTGCCAGCCACCAAGTCCCCGACTAAGTGCTCAGTATTTGATCATACTTAGGTTTGGTTGGTTTTTTTTGTTTTATTTTGTTTTTTGTTTGTTTGTTTTTTCGAGACAGGGTTTCTCTGTGTAGCTTTGCGCCTTTCCCGAAACTCACTTAGTAGCCTAGGCTGGCCTCGAACTCACAAAGATCCGCCTGCCTCTGCCTCCCGAGTGCTGGGATTTTTTTTTCCCTTGGTTTTTCAAGACAGTCTCTCTGTGCAGCTTTGCGCCTTTCCTGGATCTCGCTCTGTAGACCAGGCTTGGCCTCGAACTCACAGAGATCCACCTGCCTCTGCCTCCCGAGTGTTGAGATTACAGGTGTGCGCCACCACCACCCGGCTGTTTTTTGTTTTTTTTTTAACGATACTTGGGCACAAACCCAGCTTGTGGAGGACATGTCATTCCCCCTCACCTACAGTGTATAAAATCTCCCTGCCTTAGTTCTCTGACCTTCATCTCTAGGACCAGTGATCCTCCCAGGGGTTACACTCTACTCAATAATACTTGTTAGACTTTTTCAATTTGACTTGATCTGGCTTACTGCATGGGTAGAGAAACTTATTATGGGTGAAGGGGCACAGGAAACCTATTATCAGCCTCAGAAAATCATTTATCAGTAGATAGCCATTCTTTGAATGTGCTCAGGTATACTTTTTAGATTTTTATTTTTATGTGTGTGATGAGTGTTTTGCCTGCGTGTTTGCACCATGAGCATGCAGTGCCTCTGGAAGCCAGAAGAGGGCGTCAGATTCTCTAGAACTGGGTTACAGATAGGTGAGCTGCCAGATGCTGGGAAGAAAAGCAAGAGCTCTTTTTTTTTTTTTTTTTTTTTTTTTTTTTTTTTTTTTTTTTGAGACAGGGTTTCTCTGTATAGCTTTGGAGCCTTTCCTGGAACTCACGCTGTAGCCCATGCTGACATTGTGTGTGTGTGTGTGTGTGTTTCTTTTTCTTTTTTTAAAAGCAATAACTCTTAACTATGAGCCATCTCTCCAGGTTCTGTGCTGGGATAGATTTTTAATTAGTAGGGCTGGTTTTGATTACAGAGCACAGAATTATCACTTGTCCCCAGTTAATGTTAGATGACTAGACTTAAATCCATGTATAGCTAGTTTTCATAAAAATGTAAACATGATAATGTTATGTGCTTTGGTAATTCACATTCAGTGAATATACAAACACTAAGAGCTGGTTATAGCTGGACGGCGGTGGAGCACGATTTTAGTCCCTGCACTCAGGAGGCAGAGGCAGGTGGACCTCTGTGCATTCAAGGCCAGCTTGGTCTACAGAGCTAGTTCTAGGACAGCCAGGGCTACACAGAGAAACCTTGTCTTGTGGTGGGGGGGAGTGGTTATAGTGGTGAATCCCTATATTCCCAATTTTGGGAGGGGAGGCAGGAAAATCAGGAGTTCAAGGCTAGCCTGGTTTAAAAACCAGCAACAAAAATTAAGTAATGATAGCTCTGGTTTTATCTATGACTTTTCCTGCAGAGGTTCAAGCACTCTTTCTTCTTTTTATGAAGGCAGAAGACTAAAAGGTGATTAAAGTTGAAGATTTATGTAAACATTTGCAATTGACAAACACCTTTCAAATATCAAGCCATCCCAGAACATTCTAAAACTGCTGATTCTTTTTGTTAAGTTTGTTTTGTTTAGCAAATAAAATGCATATTATAGCAATAAGAGAATGAAAAGAGCTTTGGCTTTGAATTCAAGCCAGACTTGAGTACAATTCCTTGTACTTATTTTTGCTTATTTGTGTCAGTTTCCTCATCTGGGAAACAAAAATGATACTGCCTAACTGAGAGGTAGCTCAATAGGATTCAGTTTATTATTATTATTATTATTATTATTATTATTATTATTTGTCTTTATGGGGTTTTTTTTTTTTTGAGACTGGGTTTCTCTGGGTAGCCTTGGCTATCCTGACCATCTTCTCCCACTGAGAAGGAGAAAATACTTGTCAGTTGAGTAGGGAAGAAGGGTACAGTGAGAGTTTGCAGAGAAAGTAAGAAGAAATGTATAATTTTTATCAGAAAAGAGTTAGAGGGGTTGGGGATTTAGCTCAGCGGTAGAGCGCTTGCCTAGCAAGCGTAAGGCCCTGGGTTCGGTCCTCAGCTCTGGTTAAAAAAAAAAAAAGTTAGAAGGGACCATGAGGTCTGACTTGATGGTCCTTACAGTCCCTCATAGATGAAGACATAGATAAGTATGCCAAAGCCTGAAAGCTGGGACCTTCTGGTATTTTCCTTGCTTCCTCTTTGGCATTGAAGGAGACAACCTTTCAGGTCAATCACAACCCAACATATTACTAGTGCAGAAAATTCAGTGGCAGTATGGTGTGGACAGACTGAGGAAAGCTCTGTCATGGCTGGCCTTAAGTGCTTTGCTCTTGTCTCCAGGTGTTCCTTCACAAGCACAGTAGGTCATGGGGAAGGTAGTTATTGAGAGCTGAGAATGAACAGCCTTCAGGTGGATGAGATGAACCCAGAGTGGGCACTGCAGAACAGGTGGGCCAGGATGTAGGTGAGACAGGAGGACCTTTAATGCTCAAGCGGGTTCTAGGTCATGTATCCAAGTCTTTTAAGCATCTTGGACATCAGGGCTTATGGATTGGCAAATTTCCTGTGGACAAGCCTCTTCTGAACAAGAAGTATCCTGCCCTGGGCCTCCTGACTCTTTCTGGAGAGCACCACATATCTACCCCTCTTCAGCACTATCTGGTATCTGCTTATCTGCCACCTGAAAGTTAAGGGTGTTAGAATGTGATGGTTCGTTTTGATTGTCAACTTAACAAGAATCACCTGGGAAGAATCTAAAGAAGGAATTGTTTAGACCATGTCGGCCTACAAGGAACTAATCCTTAGTGCTTTGATTGATGTTGGAAGACCCAGCCTAAAAGTGGGCTGTACTATTTCCTGAGTTGGATCTTGGACTGTATTTAAAAATGAAGAAGAAAGTGAGCTGAATACATGCATGCATGGTTTCTCACTCGCCAGTCTTGACTGTGGATGTGACTAGTTAATGAGTTCCTGCCTTGACTTCTCCGCCACCATGGACTGTAACCTGGAACTGTAGCCAAGTGAACTATTCTTCAGTACAGCTGCTTTTGTCAGGGTGTTTGGTCATAGCAGCAGAGAAGAAACCAATACAGCGCAAGACCACTTGTGCAGTAGGACTTTACTTTGGGACGGGAGTTCCCAAATAGTGACAAAGAGGAGACTTTTTAATTATGAAAGCTCGGTCTTAGCATAAGCTTGTCCCCCTACCTCTTGTAACTTAACCCATATTTTTAAATCTGTGTTCTACCATAGGCTTTACCTCTTCCATTCTGTGTGTCTGACTTGTTTGGCATCTCTTGAGTGTCTCCATTATCCTCTTCCTCTCTCTGCCTGGAAGTCTAGTCTATTTCTTCTGCCTAGCTATTGACCATTCAACTTTTTATTATACCAGCCACAGCAATCCCTCTTCACAGTATACAAATATCCCACAATATTTTCTCCTTGTTGTCTAAATAAAAAGGGAAGATTTTAACTCTAACATAGTAAAACTATATACAGTAAGAATACCAAGTTTTGGGGGTGGGAATTTAACTCAGAGGTAGAGTGCTTGCCTAGCAAGCCCAAGGCCTGGGGTTCGATCCTCAGCCCCCCCCCCCCAAAAAAAAGAAAGAATATCAAGTTTTAAGGATTACATTCACAATGTCCAGTCCATTTATATTTAGCAAATTTGGAGAAATTACTCTATTATCTATTCTGTCTTGATGACATTTTTTATTGTAATGTATTACTATCCTAAAAAATACCCTTTTAGACAAAACATTTTCTTAGGTAAACAACTTAAGCTTTTATGTTTCTCAACCTTATAAATGTTACATCTCTTATCTACGTTTCTTAGTTGAGGGGATGGCAGTTTCTTGCTTAGTGGCTAGCTTTGCCAGGATCCAGATACCCTGTGTATTTCCCATCTTTATATGGCTTTTTTAAAAAATTATTATTATTACTTTACTCTCTCTTTAAATAATTTATTGATTTTTTTTTTTTTTTGAGATAGGGTTTCTTTGTGTAACAGTTCTAGCTGTCCTGGAACTCAGTTTGTAGATCAGGCTGGCCTTGAACTCACTGAGATCCACCTGCCTCTGCCTCCTAAGTGCTAGGATTAAAGGCATGCACCACTACTGCCCAGCCTTTAAATACTTTATTATTTTTAAAGTATTTTTTCCTGATACTTTTTTTTTATTTAATTAAAATTTTTTTTCACTGCTGTTTTGCCATGGATGTCAGGTCCTCTGGAACTGGAGTTACAGACAGTTGTGAGCTGCCATGTAGGTGCTGGGAATTGAACTCAGGACCTCTGGAAGAGGAGCCAGTGCTCTTAACCTCTGAGCCATCTCTCCAGTCTCAACTATTCTTTTCGATGACTTTCTATACTCATTTTCTTTTCTTTGTTCAGCATCTGAGCACATTTTAAAACATACTGTTCATTTTTAGAGGTTTTCTGTGTCTAGACCTGGCTTTACTAAGCATCTGAAGTGTTCCCTAGCCTAGTGAGACAAATCTGAAACTGCCACTGTGCAGCTCAGTTTAGCGAATGGTGCTGGCACATGGTGCTGGCTAGCTCAAGCCTGCAGGCAGCAGACCGGAGTCTCTGTGAGCCAAGCACCAGCCCGCCTGAGAGACTGCGGGACTAGGAATCCACATCCAGCTCCTTGTTCAGACTTTTCTTAGCTCTCTCTGGCCCTGTGCTTGGATATTCAAGCCTCCATATTGGACGCCAAACTTGTTTGCTATTCCTGACATGCAAGGATATGTACTTGGCACTAAAGGTTTTTGCTTGTTTTGAGACAGAGTCTCACTATGTAGCCCTGGATGGCATGGAACTTACTTTGCAGACCACACTGGCCTTGAACTCACAGATATCTACTTGCCTCTGCAAACTCCCTAGTGTTGGGACTAAAGGTACATGCCATTACATCTGGCCTAGCACTAATTTTTTTTTAACCTTTTTATTCATTCTTTGTGTCTTTCACACATGCATCATGATCCCATTCATTTCTCTGTCCCTTCATATCCACCCTCTGCCCTTGCAAAACCCCCCCCACAAAAAAAATTTTAAGAGAAAAAAAAAAAAGAAGGAAAAATCTCATCATGGAAGCTGTAGTGCAACACAGTGAGTCACACAGTAAACCCCTTTGTCCATTTATCTTTGCTTGCAAGTGTTCATTGGAAAGAGCCATTGGTCTGGTTCAGGGCCTCTGGTTTCTGCTACACTATTGATTCTGGGCCCTCACTGGGACTTCTCTTGACTATCCTGTTGTTGCCCTGCATCATGTCATCAAGATCCTGCAGCTTTGTGTCTGCAGGACCTGTTTTCTCATTTTAAAGAGTGGGGAAGGTTTTTGTTTGTTTTTGAACAGCCAATATGCTTCATATGCTCCAGCAGTTCATATAGGTGAGGTGGATGTTGGAGTGGACCAACTCATAACCCTGGTTCTGGGCCTAGGTAGTTACAGGATTGGTCAATCTGCCAGCTCTCCCCCATCCTCACCACCAATGTGAGCTCTCCAGCATTGCCCTGGCTAGTTCACCCCTTGCAGCAGTGAGCAAGGGGCAGGGTCAGTTCTCCTGCTTTCATGCCCTCAGGGTTGGCTCTCCTACACCTGGACCATCAGGGCCAGCTCTACTGTGTTGCCCAGGCGAGGGGCAGGGGCCACTCTCTCAGTGCTGCAGCTGGTGAGGGGCACAGCCAGCTCTCCCACATGTCATAGGCAGCACTGGGTGGGGGTAGGGGATGGGGAGCATCTCTCCTGCCCACACCACCATATGGCAGATGAGAGGTGTGCAGCCAGATCTCCCATGCTCATATTTACCCATACCCCTGTCAATAGGGTCAGCTCTGTTATGCTAGCACTAAATTTTTTAATTGTGGCTTCTAAGGTCTGGTCCATCAGCTTCTGGGTCAGGCCAGTGTATCTCTGAATGCTTTATGATCAGTTGGGTAATATGTCCATGAGGAAATAGCATCAGGTCCTCCTTCACTTTAGCCAGGACATAGCCCACAATCTTTTCATTCTCATCCACAGTGATGCAGCAGAAGTCGGCCAGGAAGATCCATGAAAGATCTAGTATTTCATTTGGTATTTCTTTTAAAGATTTATTTATTTATTATGTATACAGAAGAGGGCACCAGATCTCATTACAGATGGTTGTGAGCCACCATGTGGTTGCTGGGAATTGAACTCAGGACCTCTGGAAGAGCAGTCGGTGCTTTTAACCACTGAGCCATCTCTCCAGCCCCATTTGGTATTTCTTATGAAAGCAGATGAGATTGTAGTATTCATGTTCATCAGGTCCTGTGTTCTAGCTTTTCGAGACAGGGTTTCTCTGAAGCTTTGGAGGCTGTCCTAGAACTTTCTTTGTAGACCAGGCTGGCCTCGAACTCTGCCTCCCGAGTGCTGGGATTATAGGCGTGCGCCACCACCGCCTGGCATGTTCTAGCTTTTAGCATTGCAGATTATCATAATGGCATGTAGAGAGCCTGTCAGACTGCTGAGAACAGAGATGATGTTGTCTACTTGAAGAGGTACCATGTGCCTCGAGAAATTGAGATCACAACCAGAGCTGTGGCTGGATGGTCAAGATGGGGCATTATTTCAGGACCCCTCAATTAACTTTTTGTTAGGCTCTCAGATCTACCTTCAGTTGTTTTTTTTTTTTTCTTCTACTAATTCTTAAATTTCTCTCTCCTCCCTCAATTTTGTTTATTTTAGACAGGATCTCAGTATAGCTCAAGTTGTCCTGGAACTCAATGTGTAGCTAAGAAAATGTAACCTAGAACTTCTCATCCTCCTGAATACTAGAGTTATAAGCATGAGGTACATGCCTGTTTAGGAGGTGTTGCTGATCAATCCTAGGACTTCACACATGCTGTGCAAGCACTCTGCCAGCTAAACTGTATCTCCAGACCCCAGTTCTCTCCTTTCAGAGAGTGGGAAGGTTTTTGTTGTTTTGTGATGTATCTTTCCATTCTTTACCTCCGTTTCCCCATGCTAAAGGCTGACCCGGGTTCCACAGACGGAGGGCAAGTGCTCCTACCCCTTAGTGTCAGGTTTGCGCCTTATTCGTTTGGTTTTGTTGCTGGAGAGAGTCTTAGTGTATAGCCCAGGCTGGCTTCAAACTTGAAATACTCCCACCTCAGTTTCTCAGACACTGGGTTTACATGTATGTACTACGATATTAGGTATGGCAGTATTTTAATCGTTTTATGTGTGGGGGTATTTTGCCTGTCTGTATGTGTGTGTACCACATGAGTACCTGGTGCCTGCAGAGGACAGAGAAGGGTGTCAGATCTTCTGGAACTTGAGTTTAAAATGTCTCTGAGCCACTATGTGTATGCTAGGAATTGAACCTGAAAGAACAGCCAGTAATCTTAACTGCTGAGTCATCTCCTCTCCAGTGCCATATATATTTTTATAGTTACATTCATTATTGTGGGGGGCAAACGTGTCACAGCATGTGTATGGAGGTCAGAGAAGAACTTCCAAGAGTTCTCTTTCCACTGTATAGGTTATAGGAATGGAATTCAGATTATCAGGCTTGGTGGCAAACACCTTTGCCTACTGAGATCGATTTTAAATTGGGACTAGAGAGATGGCGCAGAGGTTAAGAGCACTGACTGCTCTTCCAGAGAACCTGTGTTCAATTCCTAGCACCCACTTGCTGGCTCAAACTGTAACTCTAGTACCAGGGGGTCCAGTGTCCTCTTCTGGCCTCTGTGGGCACCAGGTACCCACAGGATGCATAGATGATATACATTCAGGCAAAACAGCTATACACATAAAAATATCTCAAGAAAATTTGATTTATGTGTATGTGTGTCTTTGTGTAGGATAAGTTCCAGCTTATCCTTAGTTACATATACTATATATACATACACAGGCGCCTATGGAAGAAGCCAGAAAAGGACAGTCTTGTGAGCTGTCCAACCTGGGTCCTGGGAACCAAACTCAGGCCCTCTGGTGCATTGAAGTTATAAGGAGCTTTTCTTTTTAGGGAAGTATTTTCCTCCCTCCCTCCCTTCCTTTCCTCCTCCTTCTTTCTCTTTTGTTTCTCTATGTAGCCCTGGCTGTCCTGGATCTTGCTCCATAGACCAGGCTGGCCTTGAACTCAGTGATCTGCCTGCCTCTGCCTCCCGAGTGATGGGATTAAAGATGTGCGCCATTGCCAGCAGGAAAATATTTTCTGTATTGTCTTTATATGATCATGCTGAGTAACAATAATTTGTGGTCAAATATGGAAGAGCAGGCTAACCCACTGGTGATTGTGGGTTGTTAGTTATGTTATCAGAGGGCTTTGGGGGGGAAGGGGGAGGGGTATGTGACACAATGATGATGACTAAATGTTGACTTTTTTTTTTTTTAGCAGTTCCGGCTCCTGGCAGGTTTACTAGACGAGTATCAGGTATGTGCTCTCTTTTATAAATACTACTAAAATTCTCTTTTAAGATATAGGAATATCTTAAATATTCCTATATAATATAGGATATGAACATAAATTCATATCCAAACTGAAAAGATAAAATAACAATATTAATACTATAAATATTTATTATGCTAAAGTAAAACTACCTGTGATTTCAAGTAAATATGTATATATATTCTTATAATTTGTCTTTTTGCATCTGTGTCATAATATTTTTCTATATTTACAAATAAATCATTCCCAAAAGTGATTTTTCATGTTGCTATTTTTAGCATCCTAAATTATGCTGCCACTAAAATTTTTCATGAGTTTTTGAGTCACTTAAATTATAGTCTTTAGTTACAGCATGGAAAGTGGTGTTCTCTGTTGAGAGACTGAACGTTGTCTTGGCTGTTTTTTGTTTTTTGTTTTTTGTTTTTGCTTTTGTTTTTTCGAGACAGGGTTTCTTTGTAGGTTTGGAGCCTGTCCTGACTAGCTCTCTCTGTAGCCCAGGCTGGCCTCGAACTCAAGAGATCCACCTGCCTCTGCCTCCCAAGTGTTGGGATTATAGGCGTGCCACCAATGTGGCCGTTTTCCTTTTAGAGGCAGTGTACCAATAAGGCTTCAGGGAAAAGGTATCCCGAATATGCCACCTTATACTACGATCTCAAGAATAGAACTTCAGCTCATTTTATTTGATGTTCTTGTAGTTCACAAAAATTAATGCTTTCAGACTACAGAAAATCTATTTGTATTTGTATTCCCCTACCCTCCCCTTTTTGAGTCAGGGTCTTACATGCCCCACGTTTCCCTTTACTTCCCTGTGTGTCCAAGGATGGCCTTGAGTTTATGATCCCCTTTCACACATATATAGTGCTTGGAATTTAGGCATGTGCTGCCATTTATTTAGTGTTGGAGATGGAACTTTGTACTCTGCCAACTGAGCTAAATCCATAGCTTTCTAGTTTTTTGTTTTCTTTAGGGGACTAGCTTGATAACATTTTTTTTTTTTTGAGCTGAGGATCGAACCCTGCGCCTTGTGCTTGCTAGGCAAGCGCTCTACCACTGAGCTAAATCCCCAACCCCGATAACATTTTTTGTTATGTATTGTGGTCCAAGTTATATTATTTTTTCCAACAGATATAAAATACTTTTATATGAGGTGAAGAACCACACACAGCAAGGCATGCAGAGAGAAAGACTCCTGCAAAGCACGGGTGTGTTGGGATGGATGTATATGATTCTGGAAATCAAAGTTCCAAATTGTTATTATTTTTAAAATATTTAATGCTAGGTGGTGCTAGCTCATACCTTTAATCCCAACACTCGGGAGGCAGAGGTAGGTGGATCTCTGTGAGTCTGAGGCAGGCCTGGTCTACAGTGAGTTCCAGGACAGCCAAGGCTTCACAGAGAAATCCTGTCTTGAAAACCAGTCCCTCACCCCACCCCACACACAAAATGATTTATTTATTTTATTTCATTTTTATGAGTGTTTTGTCCACTTGTGTGTCTGTAAACCACGTGCACGCCTGGTTCCTGAGATGGCCAGAAGAGGGTGTTGGGTCCCCTGGAACTGGAATTACAGACAGCTGTGAGTGAGCTGCCATGTGGACGGTAGTGACTGAACCTGGGTCCTCTGGAAGAGCAGCCAGTACATTTAACCACTGAGCCATTTTTCCAGCTCCCCAAATTATTTTTTTTAATATGTTTTTTGTTGCTGGTGTTTTTCTTTGGTTTTATTTATTTGAGACATGTAGACGAAATTCTAAATGGTCTTATTAAATAAGAAACACAGAGCCAAATAGAGTTAAAAGCAAGAGCCACCACTACCTTATCTGACCACCTTGCAGCCATGTAGTTGCTTCCCCCAGAGAGAGAGAGAGCTTCTTCCTGTGTGACTGTCTTCTTACTGCCTTTCTATTCTGCCTTCTCATTGGCTGTAAAGCCAACCACATGACTTCCTCATCACTGTCTATACAGACCTCCAGGTCTCTATGGTTGGTACTGGGATTAAAAAGTTCAGGTCACCTTGCTTGGCTATGTCCTTGACCACACAGAAACTCTGCCTGCCATGTGATTGGATTAAGGGTGTGTGCTACCACAACCTGACTTCTGCTTAATGGCTATGACCTCAGATTTCCAGGCAACTTTATTAACATAAAAATAAAATCACATTTCAGCACAAATAAAATATCACCATAGAGACAGGAACTCAGTATGTAGCACAGGAAGAATTCATGAAACTTTAAAGCACTGTTTTGTTTTGTTTTTGAGACAGGAGATTACTATGTAGCCTAGGCTGCTCTTGAATTTATGGCAGCCTTCCAGTTTCTGAAATGCAAGAATACACTACCATACCTGCTCTAAGTGCTTCTTTCTTTCTTCCTCCTTTTTAATTTATTTTTATTTTATGTGCATTGGTGTTTTACTTGCATGTAAATCTGTGTTTTAGAGTTGGATCCCCTGGAACTGGAGTTACAGACAGCTGTGAGCTGCCATGTGGGTGCTGGGAATTGAACCTAGATCCTCTGGAAGAGCAGCCATTGCCCCTAACTGCTGAGCCATGTCTCTGCCACAGTGCTCCTTTCTTGATGCTATGCAAAATTAATGTTAACTGTCTTTGAAATATATGTCTACCAATTTCAAAATTTTATTCATCAAAAATAAAAGGAGGGGCTGGAGAGATGGCTCAGGGGTTAAGATCCCTGGCTGCTCTTCCAGAGGTCCTGAGTTCAATTCCCAGCAACCACATGGTGGCTCACAACCATCTGTAATGAGATCTGGTGCCCTCATCTGGCCTTCCAGGGATACATGCAGGCAGAACACTGTACATGTAATAAATAATTTTTTTAATTTAAAAAATAAAATAAAAGGAAAAGGGAAAACTTAGACTTCTTATATGTATGTTGAAGCTACAAAGTACATTAAGCAGAAATCTGGTAGCATCTGTGTGTCTATGTAGTGAGTATTCTGACTGGTGATGACAGGCTAGTTTACTGAGAATCTGACACTATGTCAATCATTTATTCCCAAGTGATAATGCTCTTTACTAAATGGTACTGCCTTGTAAGGCTTACATGCTTACAGTGTATTAAAATAGTATGCTGTATTTTTTCCATAGTTATCTTAAACTGAAGTGTCACTAACAGTTGCTTAATGTAATTTAGAAATCCAGTGATAAACTGGATTATGCCTCCCCACCAAATCTATATATTGAAGCCATATCAGTATGATTATACTGAAAAAATTATATTGAAAATTACATTGAAAAAAATGGTCTTTAAAGAGGTTATTAAGGTCATAAGAAAATAAGACCTTATAAAAAGAGGAAGAGAGCTGGGGAGATGGCTAGCCTGGGACATGCTTATAATGCAAGTTTGAAGATCCCTAGCACTCACGTGAAAGGTTAAGAGCAGCAGCACACATCTATAATCTCAGTGTTGGGAGAGATGGAAGACCAGTGGATTCGTGCAGTTCCCTGGTCTGCCAGCCTGACTGAGTCTGTGAGCTCCGATTCAGTTAAAGACTGTCTCAACAAATAAGGTGAAGGCCTGGGGCAGTGGTGCATGCCTTAAGTACCAGCACTCAAGAGGCCATCTTGGTCTACATAGTGAGGTCCAGGTCATCCAGAGCTACATAGTGAGACCCTGTCTCACATACATAGAGACAAATAAATAAATAAGGTGTAGAGTGGATGTGAAAGGCACTCTCTGGCATACACATGACACCTCATACTTCTTTTTTTCTAAAATCACATATTTTATAACTTCCTTTTTTTTTTCTCTCTCTCCAAATTTAGTCTGTGCAGAAACCTATAACCCTGATGAAGAAGAGGAAGATAATGACCCAAGGGTAAGAACTAAGGCTAAAGTGTTATGTAGAATTGTTTTCTACTGACTCTCTTCTACTGCATACCTCAACTTAATCACTGATAGTGAAAGTATGTGCGAATTAAAATCTCAGTGAGAAGTCACGTGCTTTCTCTCATATGCAGACCCTAACTTTTAATGTCTGTTATGCCTGTGTGGAAGTGTGTATAGACTATAAAGCTAAATAGGCAACCATGAGAGAGGAGTAAGAGGTGTAGAGAAAGGGTAAGGAGGAGGGCAAAAGGACATCTGTGACATGAAAAGGTGCAAAGGTCAAGTGGGGGAAGGGAAGAAAGGGGAATTGGTGATCAGAGGAAGGAAGAGAAAGAACAAAAACATATTTTGTACTAAAAATACCAAAGATGTTTTGTGACTGATAAAAATAAATTTTAGCTGGGCATGATGGCACACGCCTTTAATCCCAGCACTCGGGAGGCAGAGGCAGGCGGATCTGTGAGGCTAGCCTGGTCTACAGAGTGAGTTCTAGGACAACCAAAGCTGTTACATAGAGAAATCCTGTCTCAAAAAATCAAAATAAATGAATGAATGAACGGATGGATGGATAGATGATAGTTTCTGTGGGATGTTATTGTTTTATACAGTTCATTGAAACTAGCCCCAGTTGAGGGTTTGGTGAGAAGAACCTGACATAGCAGGTACCAGGCAGAATTCTTCCCAAGGATTCACAAATGGAGATCATTACAATATTGTAATAGTGAAAAATGGAAAAACTAAAATGACCCTTTAATAAAGGATTATCACCTATGGCTAAATTATGTTATATTCAAAGTAAGAGAACCATATAGAACAGGATTTAATGCTATCGCATTTGTTAGCAGTTAGGCATCTGTACTGGCCTGCCCTTGGGGTCCTGACAGGATAGACCTCAGCTGCAGCCACTAAGAGCACTTCTTGTGTGCATTTGGTACCTTTCCTTATAAAAGGCGGGCTTGTACACTCCTGTTTCCTTTCTCTTCTTCCTCGTCCTTATCCCCAGGGACTGGTCCCTGTCCCCTTCTCTCTCCTTCCCCTCAGTAAACCTCCCATGTGGCCCTGTTGTAGGGAGTGACTCCTTCCCGTGTTGTTTTTAAAATATAACAGCATGCGCTCGCTTCGGCAGCACAGATACTAAAATTGGAACGATACAGAGAAGATTAGCAAGGATGACACGCAAGTTCTTGAAGCGTTCCATATTTAAAAAAAATAAATAAAATATAACAGCATGTATATTTAAATGAGGTGCTTCTTTATTTTATAATTAATTTTGTAAACTAAAATAATTAATGCATTTGTCTGTTTGTATATCTCTGCAGAGACATATACCTAAAAGAGTATACCCTAGACTGTAACCATCCTAGTTGACTGATTTTTGTTTGTTTTTTGAGATCGTTTCTCTGTGTAGTTCTAGCTATCCTGGTACTCTGTAGACCAGGCTGGCCTGGAGATCTGCCTGCCTCTGTCTCCTGAGTGCTGGGATTAAAGGTGTGCACCACCACTGCCCGGCCTAGTTGACTTTATTTACTTTTATGTATGTGAATGTTTATATATATGCATCACATTCCTGCCTGGTTCCTGTGGAGATCAAAAGAAGGCATTGGATCCCCAGGAACTGGAGTTACAGGCTGGGGTGCTGGGAACCAAACTCATATCCTCTGAAAGAGAAACAAATGCTCTTAACCTTGGGCCCATTTCTTCAGCTCCCAGTTTTGTTTTTAATTGTGTATGAGTGTTTAGTTTGCATGTATGTCTGTGCACTACATCTCTGCCTGGGATTAACAAAGAACAGAAGAGGGCATCAGATCTCCTAGGACCGAGTTTTGAGTTGTCATGTGGGTGCTGGGGACTGAACTCAAACCCTCTGTGGAGCAGCCAGTGCTTTTAACTCCTGAGCCCTCTCTCCAGCCACAGCAGCAACCCCCCTTTAAAAACTTTTAAACAATTAACATTTATGAGCTCTCATGTTTACATGAGTGGGGTTATAAAAGACATTTCTATGATCGTGCATACCTTAAAATGAGTAACCTATGAAGGATTTCTGAAACACTGTAATAATATGTGCCAGATGTGGTGATACACACCTTTAATCTCAGAACTCTGGTAGCAGGAGCTGTCAGATATCTGTGAATTTGAGGCCAGCTTTCCCTACATAAGAGATTCCAGGCCAGTCAAGGATACATTGTGAGACCTTGTCTGAAAAACCAAAAATGAATAAACAATAAAAAATAAAGTGCTACCATTGAGTGATTATAAGAGGTGTGCAGACTTGGAAAAAATTAACTCTGGATATTGTAAAACTCTTGATGACTTTTCAAATTTAAAACACATTTTCTCTAATTTCCTAATTGCAAATGTATGTTATTAGTTCCCTCTTTCCACCTGTGTGTGGGTTCTGGCGATTGAACTCAGATTGCCAGGCTACCACAGCAAGCATCTTTACCTGCTGAGCCATCACCTTATATTACAAATTTAATATATTTATTTTTGGTAAAAAAACCATACTTAGGAAGTAGCATAGAGACTTTGAATATGTTATTTAATCCGTATGACAACTGGTTTGTAAATACTGCTAACACTGTTAATAATTGTTGGTGTGTGAACTGTAGGTTGTAGCCATTGTTAATTACCATCTCTGTGTAAATGTCAGTGGGCAACATGAACTCCTCTGGTTATTTTATTTGAAAGTACTCTTTCTAGGCTGGAGAGATGGACCAGTGGTTAAGAGAACCTGCCGCTCTTACAGAGAACCTACATTCAATTTCCAGAACCCACATCAGGTGGTTTTTAACCACCTTATGATTCCAGCTTGGGTGATTGGTCACCTCTGGCCCTTGTAGGCACCTGCACTCATATGCACCTCCCCATACGCTGACACACACATACACATAATTAAAAATAAAGATAACGTCAAAGATACTTACTGCCACAGTTTCCCGTCGTGAGTCAGAGCAGTACTGCTCATTTGGGATCATTCTTAACTCTTCTTGCCTTTTTTTTTTTAATCGCTTCATCTAATTTTTCAGTGAATTTAGTGTACACTGTCTTCAAAATCTGTCCAAACTTCTCTACTTCTTGGTGTTGTTTTGTCTTCGGCACAGTGGCTGCACCTTAATCTACTGTTATTATAGCATTTTTGATTCCACAGTTACCAGCCTGCTCCTGCCACTGCCAATAAAGGTAGCTTCAACTAAATCTTTAAATAAAACTGGAGACAGACCCAAAGGCTGAGGTGAAAACCTGCTTGTAGCATGACTCTTAAATGGTCTCATTAATAAAAACAAACCCAGGGCCTGGTATTGGGGTGAATGCTGGACAATCAGAGAAGCGGAACAAGCCACAGCTTCCTTACCTTGCCAATTCTCAGCTGATCCTGTTTCCTCAAACTGGAAGCCTCTGAGTCCTTACCTAGAATGAATCTCAGCTAAACTGCTGCTTAAAGGCCTAAAAGCTTAACCACCTCTAGTTACTAGTCCTCACGCCTTATATACCTTTCTGCTTTTTGCCATCACTTTCTGGGACTAAAGGCGTGAGTCGCTATGCCTGGCTGTTTCCAGTGTGGCTTTAAACTCACAGAGATCCAGATGGATCTCTGCCTCTGGAATGCTAGGATTAAAGGCATGTGCTACCACTGCCTAACCTCTATGTTCAATATTGTGGCTGTTCTGTTCTCTCACCCCAGATAGGTTTATTGGAGTGCACAATATTTTGGGGAACACAATACCACCACATTTCCCCCCCTTTTTTTGGTCTAAAATTAAAAGAAGCTTACAACTAATACAAGAAAAACTATATCCAGTAAGTATATACAATATATACAGTCAGGAATTACATTAACGATGTCTAGTCCATTAACATTTGACAGATTCAGACAAAAAACTCCAGTCTGCTAACATTTGATAAACTCAGACAAAAAATTTCATTACTTATTCTATTTAAAACAAGTAGTTCTGGGCTGGAGAGATGGCTCAGAGGTTAAGATCACTGCTCTTCCAAAGGTTCTGAGTTCAATTCCCAGCAACCACATGGTGGCTCACAACCATATGTAATGAGATCTGGCGCCCTCTTCTGGCCTGCAGTCATACATGCAGGCAGAACACTGTATACATAATAAATAAATAAATCTTAAAAAAAAATAAAACAAGTAGTTCCTTTTTAAAAGTAAATTCAATAATTGATCTGTTTATCTTATCATATCCATATTCTCTCTTTTTTCTTTTCATGATAGATTCAATAATCTACCTTTTGTCATTTTTACATCTTTCCCTTTTTCTTTTTAGAGTAGATTCAATGATCTACCCATTTATCCTATTATTTCTTCATCTTTTTTCTCAGAGTAGATTCAATGATCTACCTCATATCTGTATTCCCTTTTTTCTTTTTTTTTTTTTCAAACAAAAACTCTGAATCTAATCTCCTTGTTCAGCTTTTTTCCTGACCATTTACAGTTAACAGCTTGTAACCAAACATCATAAACAATGACAATAGCCATAACTCATTAAACAACCAAAAACTATCTTTCCCCCTCCCACTTCTTGGGAATGTGGGCATTGTTTTCTTAAAATTACTTCCTGCTTTCTGGGGGTGAAGACATCTTTAGGGAATCCTGAAAAGAAATTTTTTGGGTTAATTGTCAAGTCCTGAGAGAGTTAGTTGTATCATTTGTCCAGTCTCTGCATAACGGGAAAGTGCAGGGCTTGTCTCAAGTCTTTGTTCAAGTAGTCTGTCAGGCTGTATCATCTCAGCCAGTCATCTGGAAATTGTCCTGAGCAGTTTGTAGTCCAAAGCCGGACTTTGAGTGGTGTTAATCAGCTAATGGTATTATCATAGTCCATGTGGAATTGTCAGTCGCTGTGAGGTCCCATCATCCTTTTGTAGATTTCAAAGTTGTTGTTAGGCATGGTCATGGTTCCCCGCAGATTTTTTTTTTTTTTTTTTTGGTGCCTCCTGTGGTTTGGAGCAATCTGTAATTCTTGCTTGATAATTGTTTTGTTATGTGTAATTTTACTGTGTGAAAATTAAAACCTTCCTTTTGGAAAAAAAAAGAAAAGCAAGTGCTGTGGATATCGCTCTGTATAAATAAAATGCTGATTGGTCAGTAGCCAGGCAGGAAGGATAGGCAGGACAAGCAGAAAGGAGAATTCTGGGAAGTGGAAGGCTGAGTCAGAGAGACACTGCCAGCCGCCACCATGAGTACCAACATGTAAGATACTGGTAAGCCACGAGCCATGTGGCAAGGTATAGATTTATAGAAATGGGTTAATTTTAGATGTAAGAACAGCTAGCTAGATGCCTGAGCCATTAGGCCAAACAGTTAAAATAATATGTGTCTGTGTGTTTATTTTATAAGTGGGCTGCGGGACTGCCGGGGCTTGGCGGGAGCTGGAGCTACACTTACTAGCTCAGAAAGATTGAGTAGCAACTACTTAACCTTTTCTCCTTGCTGGTGGCTCCCAAAAAGCCCATCCTTCTACTTTGCCAAAGCTGCTCCACTTAAAACTCCTCCCTTCTACTCCCAGTGTGTCACTTTATTTCTTCAGCCTTCTGATGCTCTTTGATTACTTTCTGATAGCTAGTTGTTAGCTCAGCCTCCTGACCCAAGATTAATTTTATTTAATCAATGCAATTGCAAACTGGAGGCTTACAGTGTGATCGAATATCCTCCAACCTCATGGTACCTTCATAATTACCACCTGGTCCCAACAGTAGTGTGTGCTTCCCAGCCTCCTTTAGGCCTAACTAATCCTAATCCTAATTTAACAGCCTTGTGGTCCTTCTAATATTAGATCTCTTCCTGAATTGATAACCTCAAACCACTCCCAAGTTGTTAGAGAAAGTTCCATTTATTCTGTGACCTCTGTATGGTGTCCTCTTGAGTTTAGACGTCCCTCCCGCAGCCGGCCTGTCCTGATGGTTTCTGTTTGCAGCTGTCACATCTGCTCTTCCTTCTCCCACCAGAGGTCCTTGCTCACCACAGCATCTCACCACCTGCTCTCTCAGGTTGTACTGCTTGAGATCTTAGCACAAGTGTCACCTCCTCAGTGGGGCCTCACCGAGCCCGACGTCAACAGACTCGTGGACTTACCTCGCTTGCCTACTTTTTGTCCTTAATCTGTCAGTCTCCAGTGTATTTTATGTGTTTATAGAATGTAAGGACTTTATCTATGTGCTCACTGTTGTCTCCAGAGCTGAGAGTATCTGGAACTGAGTAGATGAACAATATTTATTGAAGGAACAATTTATAACCCTCTGCTGTCCAGATGAGACTCTGGAGGCTTCCAAGGGATAGCTGATGATTGCCAGCCACACAGACAACAGGTAGCTCCAACAGTGCTTCTCGAATTGCCTCCCATAGCAGCATGCTGCTTGCTGGATTTGTAAAATTAGAATTGTTTAACACGCGCACACACACACACACACACACACCATACTTTGCTTTTTTTAAAATCATCTTTTCCCCCTCCCTCACTTTTTAGGAAAAAGAAATACATTAATTTTTAAGTGGGTGATTTTCAAATGGAATAAAATAATTGTCTTGGCTTTATTTCAATTGACAGGTGATTCATCCCAAAACTGATGAGCAGAGATGCAGGCTTCAGGAAGCTTGCAAAGATATTCTTCTTTTCAAAAACCTTGATCAGGTAACATCAATTTTAAATATATTTTTATTATAATGATACTTTAGCTTTTTCCCTATTTGGCATTTAAGCAGTTTTTAACATGTTAGTCACAGTTGAATTAGGCATGTATCTTCAGATTTGTCTATTTACAAAAAAAGTTTGCTTTTATTCTGTTGATCACTATAATGAAGATACGGTTTTAAGACAGAGTCTTGCTGGGAGGTCTTTAATCCCAGCACTCAGGAGGCAGAGGCAGGCGGATCTCTGAATTCGAGGCCATCCTGGTCTACAGAAAGAGTTCCAGGACAGCCAGGGATACATAGAGAAACCCTATCTCAAAAAAACTTTTTTTTTTTTTAAAAGGTTATTGGGTTTTTGGGTTTTTTGTTTGTTTGTTTTATGTAGCCTTGGCTAGCACTGTAACTCCCTGTGTAGACTAGGCTAGCCTCAAACTCAGAGAGATCCATCTGCTCCTGCCTCCTGAATGCTGAGATTAAAGTCATACACTACCACACCTACTGATGTGGCTTTTAAATGCCTTTAGTAATACCAGTAATTTAGAAACTATGTAATTTAATTATGCTGCCAAGAAAAGCCAAGGTACCATGACCCTGTTCTTGTCACCATAGCAACTAAGCCACTCAAGTGTGTGATTGTTTCTCATGTTTCACATATGGGATTCCTTGTAGCTTGTGTATCTGTAGGGTTTGACACAGGATGTGTGGCCAAGTGTCTGTCTCTGTCTCTCTTTGTGTGTGTGTGTATGTGTGTACATGTATCATGGTATACATGTGGAGGTCAAAGGACAACGTATAGAAATCAGTTCTCTCCTTCTGCTATGTGGAATTTAAGTCATCATATTGTTAGCAAACACCCTTACTTTCTGAGCCATATCATTGGCCCTCCACTTTATTTTTTGAGACAAAATTTCTCATGGAATTCACTGGTTATTAGTTAGCTAGACTGGCTTCTAGTGAGTACTGTGAATCTTCCTGCCTCTGCCCACCTACTGCTGGGGTTATTTATAGATGCACCTTTGTGCAGGTGCTGGGGATTCAAACTCAGGTCTTCATGCTTTTGTGGCAACTGCTTTACCCACCAAGCTGTCCTCACAGCCCCAGTTGTTTAACATTCTGTCTATAGCAGTAGTGAATCTGCAGTTTCTGCTTTCTCCTTTGCTTTGAGGGCCAAACAGCATGAATGACTAAGATAATAGACCTGTTTCTGGGAATCTCAGACTGTTCAGAGGCAGGAAGATTGGGATTAGAATTCCTGTACTACTGAGCCCTCAGGAAAGACTGAAGACCTCTACAGCTCTTCCTGGAATCTTGTGGGCCTGAGCTCCTGACTAAAGGGAGTCAACCGTTTCTGGTATTTGTCAACCTATCTGTTAGTCGTCATGTTTCTTATAGAATTACCCACAACTTTATTCAGAGAGTCCAAGACTGAATAAAACAAAGGCAGTGAACTGAAGGAGCATCCTGTTTATCTGGAATACAGTTCGGTGATAGCTGTTTTCCCTGAAAGACCAAGCCATGTAAATGGAGAGGGGACTTTCTTTTTTATTGTTAATAAAGGCATTTGTCAATCTTGTACTGTCAAATTTGTACAAAGTTTTATTTCCCAGTGTTAGAAACACTTTTATCATTTTCTTACTGAAAAATAATTGATCTGGGCATGACGAGAACTTATGCCAGCACTCAGGAGGCTGAGACAGGAGGATTTCAGATTGAGGCTGATCTGGACTGCACAGCAAGACCCTGTTGGAAAAATAAAAGAAGGAAAGTGAATAGGGAGGGAGGGAAGAAAAAGGAGCCTGAGGTTTTATATTGTTACATTTTTCTTCCATTAAAATTTTTTGTTTGTTTTTGAGCATGTTATATGTGCATGGTGTGCATGTTCACATGTGTTTTGGTGTGGGCTAGAGGTTGATGCTAGGTATTGTCCACTTTATATATTGAGGTGGGGCCTCTCACTTGAACCCAGAGCTTGCCAATTTGCCTGTTGTAGATATGCAGCTTGCCCCAGAGGTAATCTGTCTCTGCCTCATGGGCACTGGGATTATAAGTAAGCTGCCACACCCACCTCACATTTCTACATGGGTGCTGGTCTCTACACTTGAGTGGAAAGTAGTACACCCACTGAGCCATCTCCTCAGCCCCATTTTTTCCCATTTTTATATTCATATTCCATATTCAACCTTACAACAAAACATAGCTAGCTGTACTTCCTCTGCTACATACATCTACCCATCTCTTGCCAAAGGGACCAGCATAATTTTTTCTAAAGAGCCAAATAGTAGTCATCTCTGTTACAACTTTAGCTCTGCTGTCTGACATCAGCACACTTTGACCTGAATACTCTGATGTGCATGTCATTAACTAGAGTTTAACTTATGGATGGAGTCTATTTGTTTTCCTTGTACAGTACTAGGACCTCACACATGCTAGGAAGTGCTTTAGGTTTCCTGACTAGCCTAAAGTTCAATATGTAGAGTAGGATAGGCTTAAACTCACACATGCTGCCTCTGTGTGTACTGCCAAGTCCATCCTTGAGCCTTCTTATTTTCTATTTTGAGGCAGGATCTCTGTTGCCCACACTGGCCTTGAGCTCCCTCTCTAGCCCAGTAGTCCTTGAGGATCTTCATACCTTCGTCTCCCTAGTAGCTGAGATTTTAGGCCTGCACTATCGGACCTGGTGGAAAAATGCACTAATCTTAAGTATACATTCAGGTTTGACAGATTGCATGCACAGGTAATCTTTAATCAGATACATAATGTTGTCCTCAGCCTCAAAATGTACTTCTCATGTCTTTCTGTGATTAATGCTACCCCTCCCCATTTTGGAGGCAACTACTGTTTTGCTTTATTTCACAATTGCCTAGTTTCATTTACATTATAATTATACATAAATAGAATTCTACAGCATGTATTATTAATATTAGTATTATTGTTTTGGTTTTTTAAGACAGTGTCTCTCTACATAGTCCTGGCTGGCCTTGAACTCACTATATAGACTTGCTGGCCTCAAACTCACAGAGCTTTGCCTGCCTCTGCCTCCCCAGTGCTGGGATTAAAGGCGTGCGTCGCCATGCCTGGCAAATTGCCTATTTTACACACTTTCTGCCGGGAAGATAACTTAGTAGCTACACAAATAGGAGGGCCTGAGTTTGGACCCCCAGCACCCAGATGGAAACCCTACATGGTTCCATACATTTATAACTGAAGCACAGTGGGAGTGGAAACCTTCAGATCCTCAGAGCTCACTGGCCTCCCAGTGTAGCCAATCAGTGAACTCTGGACTGAGTGAGAGACTCTGACCCAAAAAATAGAGTAAGGAACAGTGGAGAGAATATACTCAGTGTCAGACTCTGGCCTCCACATGTATGCACACACATCCCCAAGTACAAATGTACACACAATTCTTTAAATTTCAAATTTATAATAAAATCAAAAGAATAGTAAGATGAACACCTGCACCTTTAAAGCACTGTGTTGTGTGATGTCTGCATACAGCTTATGCCTGTGTGAGGCCAGAGAGGATGGTAGGTGTCCTGCTTGTCACTCTCAGCCTCATCCCCTTAGTCTCTCAGGAGCCTGACACGAAGCCTCAGACATTCTCCTGTCTTTACCTTTCACCCTTACCTTTCTTATGTAGGTATAGGGATTTGAACTCAAGTCCTCATGTTTGCACACTTAAGCACTCACCTGCTGAGCCAGCTACTCAGCCCTGTGTGCCTTTGAACAGTTACCAAGTTTCATCATTTACTGTTCTCCTCATATCTAGGTCTGTGTGCAGCGAGGAAGAAAGAAGGATTTTGTCTGAGCTCTGTATCCATATGGAAGACTTTATGACTTTCCATTACATGATATTTGGGGTACTTTAATTGTACATTTTTTATTTGGTTGTGTGGGGTTTTGGTTGGCCTCAGATTCCCTGTGTAACTGAGAATGACGTCAAGAGCTAGGATTACAGGCATATGCCACCACACCCAGCCTGAAAATTAATGATGTCCTTTTGGTGATACTGGGGATTGAACTCACGGCCTGGAGCATGCTGGGCAAGCACTCTACAACTAAACTATACTCCCAGCTCTTGGTTCTGTTTCTCAGTCAAGACACATAATGTTTTTGATTGTGGTGATGTCATTTTGTTCCCCTAGTTTCGTCTCCTCCAGTGTCAAATGTCCCCTTTCCCAGACACCTCATTCCAGTTTCTAGAGAATGCAGGTTACAAGAAGAGCTGCTCAGAAGAAGACCCTCCCCCAGACCAGACCTAAGATGTCCCTTAGTTTGGATTATACATGAACATTTGAATGTATTGCCAGTATTTTTTCTCTTTTTAGATTTTTTTTCCTTTTTGTTTTTTGTTTTGTTTTGTTTTGTTTTCCGAGACAGGGTTTCTCTGTGTAGCTTTGCGCCTTTCCTGGAACTCACTTTGGAGACCAGGCTGGTCTCGAACTAACAGAGATCCGCCTGCCTCTGCCTCCCGAGTGCTGGGATTAAAGGCGTGCACCACCACTGCCCAGTTTTTTTTTCCTTTTTCTTGGCAGTATTTAACTAGAAAATTTCAGGAAATGTTGATCCATGTTTTACATGAGAGTGGATGGTACATAGTAGCAAGTATTCAACACCCATGGAACTTCAGAATTAAAGATGGCTTCTGGCATTTTATTTTAGGAAGCATAATCACTCTGACAGAAATTACATGGAATTTCACAAAAATAAAATCATTCCACTCTAAGTTAAAGGTGCTTTTTGTTTGTTTATTTTTTATATTCTGGTCCTGAGAATTGAACCTAACTAAGCTGGTGTGTGTGTGTGTGTGTGTGTGTGTGTGTGTGTGTGTGTGTGTGTGTGTGTAGGCACAAGTTGAGGAGGGATGCATGAGAATGTAGAGGCCAGAGGGGAGCCTTAGGTGTTATTCTTTAGGTGCTATGTACTTTTTCTAAATATGGTTTTTGGGGAATAAGAATCTCAGGCTGACTGAGCCATCTCTCCAGTCCCCCCACCGTCTTTTTGTTTGTTTGTTTGTTTGTAGACATGGTGTTAAGTATGCCAGACTGCCCTTGAACTAAGTAGCCAAGGGTGACCTTAAACTTCTGATCTCCCTGGGTTTTTTGGGTTTTTTGTTTGTTTTCTTCAAGGCAGGGTTTTGTCGCAGCTGCTGTTGCCTCACCACCACCACCAGTCCCATCTCCCTGGGTTTTTTGTTTTTGGTTTTTTGTTTGTTTGTTTGTTTTTTGGTTTTTCGAGACAGGGTTTCCCTGTGTAGTTTTGGTGCCTGTCCTGGATCTCAATCTGCAGACCAGGCTGGCCTCGAACTCACAGAGATCCACCTGCCTCTGCCTCCTGAGTGCTGGGATTACAGGCGTGCGTCACCACTACCCGGCTTAAAAGTTCTTTTTTTTTTTTTTTTTGAGCTGAGAATCAAACCCAGGGCCTTGCTCTTGCTAGGCAAGTGCTCTACCACTGAGCTAAATCCCCAACCCCCATGTTGTGTGAATTTTAAAATGGTTTTATAATACAAATACCAGAGCCAGATAGTGGGGTAAATGCTGAAAGATCAGAGAGACAAAGGAACCAACCATAGCCACTTCTCACCTTGTCAACTCCATGAATCCTCTGACTGAATGTCTCTGAGTCCTCAGCTGAAAGGGGTCCAGCCGAAAAAGGGTTTCACCTGAAAAAAGTGCTTAGTTCCTTTCTCCTTATGCCTTATATACCTTTCTCTGCCCAACCATATTATTTACTTGTAGTACTGGGATTAAAGACCTGTGATGCCCAAGTACTGGGATTAAAGGTGTGTGCCACTACTGCCTGGCCCAATTTCTCTCCTAGGCTGAGTCAGTCTCATGTAGTCCAGGGTGGCTTTGAACTCAGAGGTCCAGGTGGATCTCTACCTCCCAAGTGCTAGGATTAAAGATGTGTGTGTGCCACCACTGCCTGGCCTCTATGTTTAATCTAGTGGCTTATTCTGTTCTCTGATCTTCAGGCAAATTTTATTAGGTTACATACTATATCACCACACCACTTGTCCTTCTGTGTCTGTCTGTCTTCATTTAATATGATACTGTCCATTTCCATCCATTTCCTACAAACAACATTTCATTTTTCTTTATTTACCTTATTGTGTAGGTACCATATTTTCTACTCCCTCTCACATATTGATAGGCATATAGGCTGATTTCATATTTTGGCTCTTACGAATAGTAACATAAAAATGAATATGTATTTTTTTTTTTTGTCTGTTGACTTCATTTCCTTTTGATGAATACCCAATAATGGTATAACTGGATCATAGGCAGTTCTATTTTCAGTCTTCTGAGGAGCCTCATACTGTTTTCCATAATGGCTCTACTAATTTACATGCCTTTTTCTTCCCATCCTCAGCAGCATTTGTTAATTTTTGTAATACCCATTCTAATTAGGATGGCATGAAGTCTCAGTGTGGTTTTGGTTTGCATTTTCCTGATGACTAAGGATGTTGATATTGAGGCTCTTCCATTTTCTTTTCTTTCTTTTCTTTTCTTTTTTAGACAAGATCCCATACAAATATTTTAGTCTAGCCTTGAGTTCTGCCTAGGATCCTGGTGAGCTGCTGATCCTTCTGTTTTATTTCTCCAGAGCTGGAATTAAAGGAGCGCTGATACTACCAACTGAGCCTGGCCCTAGCTAGCCTTCTCCGTACTCTCCCTCCTCCTTTCTGTTGAGACACGGTTTTCCATTCCTTAACTCTGGCTGGCTGTCCGGAACTCACAAGAAAGCCACCTGCCTCTGCCTCTGCTTTGGTTAAACTTTGCTTGACTTTTAAACTTCTTTTAATAAATATCTCTTCAGATCACTTACCTGTTTATTTAAAACTTAGCTGCCCTTTTTTCATCATTTTAACATGATTTTGGGCGTCTAAGAGGTTTTGTTTGTTTAATTTTTCTTTTTTGACGTGATGGGGATTGAGCCTAGGGTCTTGCTCATGCTAGGCAAGTGATCTATGACAGAGCTTTGCCCTCAGCCCTGGTGGTTTTTCTTTTTTTTTTCTTTTGAGTTCTTTACATATTTTGGATATTGATTCTCTGTCAAATGAGTTAGCTTTTTCAAGATAATACTACCTCAAAGAATTGGCAAGCTAGACTCAAGCTAGACAGAATAATAAAAAATTCCAGCCAAACTCACTGGGA
This sequence comes from Onychomys torridus, assembly GCF_903995425.1. Taxonomy (NCBI): domain Eukaryota; kingdom Metazoa; phylum Chordata; class Mammalia; order Rodentia; family Cricetidae; genus Onychomys; species Onychomys torridus. The sequence continues at coordinate 101,837,700 of NC_050449.1, forward strand.
GTGGTGGCACACGCCTTTAATCCCAGAATTTGGGAGGCAGAGGCAGGCAGATCTCTTGAGTTCAATGTCAGCTTGGTCTACAGAGCAAGTTCCAGAACAGCCAGTGCTACACAGAAAACCATCTTGAAATAAACAGCAAACAAACAAGCAAATAAATAAATGAGCTCCAACCCCCCCTGGGCTGGATAGTAAGACCCTGTCAAAAACAGAAGGGGCTTTTCGGTGTTTCTTCTCCCCAGTGCTGGCATTAAAGGCGTGCACCACCGTGCCCAGCTGATCATTGCACTTTCTCAGAAATGTAAAAGCCATCTGTTCTCTTTGTGTCTACCTTAGGAGCAGCTTTCTGAAGTTCTCGATGCCATGTTTGAAAAGATAGTCAAACCTGATGAGCATGTCATCGACCAAGGAGATGATGGAGACAACTTTTATGTCATAGAACGGTAGGAGATGCTTTGTGATTACTTGGCCACACTTCCTTGGATTCCTAATTCAGGACAGAATCCTCATCCCAGAGAGGTCTAGTGCCAAGTAAACAAGCTGCCCAAAGCCTTTCAAGGGATTACAGCTGTCTTCTGCTGTCCTGAGTCCTGAGTAAAACCCCTATTCGGAGGAGATATGACTTCTAGTTGAAAATCTTCTTTTTAGCTAGATAAAGAGTGTCAAGGGGCGGGGAGAAAAGAATGTCATGACGTGCTTTGTAAACATGCCATTTGCCAGTGTTCAATTGAATTGATTCCCCAAAGAGTATCTGTGACTGTGTATTGTTGTGTGACTGATTTCCAGCTTGCTTTGAAAAATGAATGTGTCCCTTATCTCCATGCCTTCAATGCTTTCTCACTCTGCACCAACTGTAAGCCATGTTGGGAAAAATAAAGCCTGGGTTTACTTCCTAACTTACTACATCTTAGCCTCTTGAGTTGGTAGTATTCTCCTGAGCAAGAGTGGGGATTCCTTCTGAATCCTCAGTTCTAAAAGAAGGAGTTTAAGATAAGAAAACATTATCATTTCTTCAATTATTCTTTAAAGTGAAAAAAAAGTTATTTTTTTAAAGCTGAGTGGTGTGGGTGCACACCTATAATCCCAGCACTCAGGAGGCAGAGGCAGGCAGATCTCTGTGAATTCAAGGGCAGCCAGGTTTGCATAGTGAATTCCAGGTCAGCCCGAGCTACACAGAGTGTCAAGATTTACTTTTATCCCAGCACTCAGGAGGCAAAGCCAGGCAGATCTCTGTGAGTTCGAGGCCATCCTGGTTTATAAAGTAAGATCCAGGACAGGCATCAAAACTACACAGAGAAACCCTGTCTCAAAAAAAAAAAAAAAAAAAAAGATTTACTTTTATTTACTTTTATTTTTGTGTATACATATTTATATAAATAAATTTTGTGTTTTCATAAAAAATAAAGGTTATTATTTTTATTTATGTGTGATGGGACGTGGTAGGTGGGAGGAGTGGGGCTTGTACATTTGAGTACAGTGCCCACAGAGGCCAGAAGAGGGCATCAGATAGATCCCTTGGAGCTAGAGTTTAAAGGTTGTGAGCTGTCTGACACGTTGCTGGAATCTGAACTTGGATCCTCTGGAAGAGCAGTATGTACTTTTAACCACTGATCCAGCTCCCCAACCTCTTTTTTCCTTTTGAAGTGACTTCAAAGTTTAAAACCAAACAAAACTTACTACAAATAGTATAAAAAGGTTCTTGTAAATCCAGCCCCCCAGGTTTTAATGTTCTGGCATATTTAACATATCAAATTGTTCAGAATAAGTTCCAGAAAGGTAAGCAGGTGTGATTGTCTGCAGGTCCCTTTAATCAAAGCAATAGGGATTTGGAAGCAGGAGGTTCAGGAGTTCAAGGTCATCATCATCTATGTAGCAACTTCAAAGCCAGACTGATCCATCTGAGGCCCTGTCTCCAAACAACCCAAAGTCAGTTTCAGATGTACTGTTCCTATATCTCTGAACGTCTCCACCTGCATTTCCTAAAAATAAGGCCATTCTCTTAGGCATGCAACACATTTTAAATCAGAATGAAAAGAACATTTGTAATGCTTTGCAGCCAAGGTGTGTAGGCCTTATTTAGAATCCCCCCCCCCTTTTTTTTCTTTTTGAGACAAGGTTTCTCTGTACAGCCCTGGCTGTCCTGGATTGCACTCTGTAGCCCATGCTGGCCTAGAACTCACAGAGATCAGCCTGCCTCTGCCTCCTGAGTGCTGGGATTAAAGGCATGCGCCACCACTGCCCTTCTCTTATTTAGAATTTTCTAATTACTTCCCCAAGTTTTGGGATTCTTATACTGGGTCATCAAGTAACTGCTAAAATTTTAAAGTTATTTTGTTTTTTACATTTGTCCATTTGTTTTGTGTTCAAGTCTCTTCTACCATGTGGGTCTCAGAGATGGAACTCAGGTTCTCACTGGCCCATGTATATATCTGTGTCTGTGTGCATATATGACACATATGTGCAGGTGCTGGTAGAGGCCAGAAGTGGGCAGTGAGTGCCCTGGAGCTGGAGTTACAGGAGAGCTGCCTGGCATGAATGCTGGGAACCTAGCTTTGGTCTTCTTCAAGAAGAACAAGTGATCTTAACTAATAAGTCATTCTCTAGCCCTCTTCAAAATTGTTTTGTTATAAGACAGGGTTTCTTTATGTAGTCCTGGCTGTCCTGGAACTCTGTGTATTCTAGATTGGCCTCAAACTCAGTTTGCCTCTGTCTCCTAAGTGCTGGGATTAAAGATGTGTGCTACTATTCCCACCTTCTAAATTAAAAAAAAAAAAGTATGCATATGGGTGTTTTGTGTGCATGCTTGTCTATGCACCTCTTGCATACCTAGTACCCCAAGAGACCAGAAGACACCGTTGTATCCCCTGGGATTGGAGTTATGGATGATACCTGTATATCACATGTATACTGATACACCATGTGGATGCTGGGTTCAACCCAGGTCCTCTGAAAGAGCAGCCAGTGATCTTAACCACCAAGTCATCTCTCCAACTCCCTGTTCAAAATTTTGAATGAAAAATTTTACAACTTCCTGTTTTAACTTTTGGGTGCTTGATACTAGGGGCTAATTATTAGAATTAAAGGAAAATTTTCCTTAATTTTTTAAGTGTATGGGTATTTTGCCTGTGTGTATGTCTGTGTACCACATGTATACCTAGTGCCCACTGAAGCAAGAAGAGGGCATTGGATACCCTGGGACTGGAGTTACGAATGGTGGAGTTGCGTGTGAGTGCTGGGAATTGAACCCGGGTCCTCTGGAAGAGCCACTGGTGCTCTTAACACTGAGCCATCTCTGAGCCTCAGAACAATTGTCTCTGTGTAACTTTTGCTGTTATTAATATTGTCTGGTGGGTAGCCCCACACATCTTTTCAGTATCTTTCTCTCTTTTGGAATGGTTTCATAGGGACTTACTTGTGCATCTGTGTTCATATGTGTTTGTGATACCACATACCTTGGTGTGGCTGCACCAGTGTTCGGGAGTAAAAGGACAACCTCAAGTGCTATTACTCAGGTGCCATCTAAATTAATTGAAACAGGCCTTCTCATGGGTCAGGAGCTCCATGATTAGTATAAAAGAGCGAACCAGCAAGTTCAGGGATCTGCCTGTCTCTGAATTTCTGGTACTAGGATTAGAAGTACATGCCTCCACAACTGACGTTTGCTTGTTTTTGTTTGTTGAGACAAGGTTTCTCTGTGTAGTCCTGGCTGTCCAGAACTCGATCTGTATACCAGGCTGGCTTTGAACTTACAGAGATCCACTTGCCTTTGCCTCCCAAGTGCTGGGGTTAAAGGTGTGCACCTTCACCTGGCACACAAGCGCTTTACCAACTGAGTCGTCAAAGCCCTCAAATGATCTCTTTAAGTTACTTGTTAATGTGTTGTTAGCTCAGAAACTCTGAAAAGTTTGTTTGTTTCTGTGGTTTGTTGAGCATGCCTATCTCTCTAAATGTTCATCATTTCTGAGTACTTTTCTTGAGCAATAATTTGCAACTAGTAGATAGAAAGTTGTCTCATTATTTTAATCAGTTCTATCCTTGTTTCCAACAAACCATGAAAGAAATACTTTACAGTCAGTACTTTCCACAGAATGCTTGATAAAATTTAACATCTTTTTTGTAATAAACTGTTTATCAGGCAAGATATAGTGGCTTATCCTTGCAAGCACTCACGAACCTAAGGCCACAGGTCAGGACTTCAAGGCCAGCCTGGGCTAGGCTGAAAGACCCTGTTCTCCCTCCATGGCCAGGAAATACTGATGGGGTAACTGTGCTCTCCATTTCCGGTCAGTACTGTGCCAGAAGCCCTAGCCAATGTAATAGGCAAAAGTATACAAAGTCAAATGCACAGCTGGAGACATGGCTCAACAGTTAAGAGCACTGGCTGCTCCTCCAGAGTATGTTTCAATTCCCAAAACCCACATGGTAATTCACAACCCTCTGTAACTCCAGCTCCAAAGAATTGGACGCCCTCTTCTGGCTTCCTTGGCACTGCATGCACATGGTGCACAAATATTCATGCAGGCAAAACACCCATACACATAAAATTAAAAACAAAACAAAATCAAATGCAAAAATCATTTGTATATTTTCACAAAATTATGTTGGTTATTCCCTTTTGAGGAAGGATGTTATGTATCCCCTTAAACTCACTGTGTAGCTGAGGATGATCTTGAATTTCTGATCCTCCTGTATCTAACACCTGAGTGCTGTAATTCTAGATGTGCACCACTATGCCTGGTTTATCTAGATCTGAGATCAAACGCAGGGCCTCCTTCGTGCTAGGCAAAATGTCCCCAGCTCTGCCCCCTGTTGTGTTTTATAAGTATCAGTCAGTCTTAAAACTTGATCAGAAGTAATTAATTATTTCTTGTCATTCTTCTAGGGGAACCTATGACATTTTAGTAACAAAAGATAATCAAACACGCTCTGTTGGTCAGTATGACAACCGTGGCAGTTTTGGAGAACTAGCTCTGATGTACAATACCCCGAGAGCTGCTACCATTGTCGCCACCTCAGAAGGCTCCCTTTGGGGATTGGTGAGTGAGAGAAATGCATGGTATAGTGTTAACTGTCTTTTATAGCCAGTTATCTGAAAAATATGCGGTAAAAGGTCTCATGTAAATGTATTTTTCCATTTTCCTCACTGACTTAGCAACAAATCTTTTAAGTTACAGGAACATGAGTGGTCTGTAACCTTGTAGTGACAGAGTTCTTGCTACATTTTTGCTTGTATTTATTAGGCAATTAGAGAGCGAGAACTCTGTATTAAGTAGTCCAAGAGTGCAGGCTACAGAGTGAGACTCTTTCACTAATACAGATGTGCACACCAAAGAGGAGGAGGAGGAGGAGCAGTAGCAGTGGTGGTGGTGTTAGGGAACCCTTTGCTAGTTAGCACTTTCCACATCTGGTTGTATCGAGAGCAGTTTGCTTTATGTTCAGTCACTTGTCATTTTGTCTACGCCATGTCCCATAGACTTAATTCAGGAATGCCAATGACCATATTCAGGGAAATGGGATTTTGCTTTAAGTAAAATACTACTGTGGTTCTTGTATCATATTATCCACTGTTTATCTCATTTCTTTTTGTATTAAGTTACATGTCTATAATCTGTAACTCTTCTTTCACAAATATCTTATAATACAAATTCCATATTTTACTTTTGTTGTTGCTTTTCAAGACAAGGTTTCTCTGTGTAGCCCTGGCTGTCCTGAGACTCACTCTATAAACCAGGCTGGCCTCAAACTCAGAGATCTGCCTGCCCCTGCCTCCCGAGTGCTGGGATTAAAGAACAAGATCCCTGAATCTAATCTCCTTTGTTCAGCCTTTTTTTTTTCTGACCATTAACAATAACAACTTGTAACCAACCCCCCTTAAATGATTACAAATATCCATAGCCAATATTTTGAAAATGTGGGTGTTGTTCTTTAGACTACTTTCTGGGGGCACTGGTATCTTTGGAGAAACCTTAAGAATGGGATAACAGTGAAGTCCTGACTGGAGTAGTCCCTGAGATTGGACCATCTCAGCCAGCAGCCTTGAAGCTGTTTGGATGCACAATTTTGAGGAGACTGTAATAGAGACATTTTGAAATGCTGGATCAGCTGGGTCATCCATTTTCATTGGTGTTTGGGTCCTTTGTTCTGAAAATACAGAAACTTTTAAAAATAACATATGTTACAAGTATGGAATATGTAGTGTACACATGTCAGTTAAAGATGACTTTTTTGGTGGTTTTTTTGTTTTGTTTGTTTGTTTGTTTTTTGTTTTTTTGAGCAGGTAAAATATACATGGGGCTGGAGAGATGGCTCAGAGGTTAAGAGCACTGCTTGTTCTTCCAGAGGTCCTGAGTTCAATTCCCAGCAACCACATGTGGCTCACAACCATCTGTAATGAGATCTGGTGCCCTCTTCTGGCCTGCAGTCATACATGCAGGCAGAACACTGTATACATAATAATTTAGCAGCTTTCATAATCCAGTGCCTCTTAGCAGTTATTGCTCCTTCCTCAGCAGTCAAACAATTCAAAGACAACACAAAAACATACAGGATCCAGACTCTCTGTGTAGTTCCCATCTTTACATGCCTTGTTATACCTTTTCATTACTTTATTCCTTTTTTTAAGGATTTTACTATAGTTAAACTTTCTTTATTCCGCCCCCCACCCCCCAGAGCTGAGGATCGAACCCAGGGACTTGTGCTTGCTAGGCAAGCGCTCTTCCACTGAGCTAAATCCCCAGCCCCTAAAACTTTCTTTTTCTATGACTGTCTATACCTTCTCTTTTCTCTTCCAAGCCTATGTACATTTTAAAACACACTATAACCTGTTTAGAGTTGTTGTTTTTTTCCATCTTGATATGACTTTACTTTGTATCTATAATCTTTTCTGTCTGCATGAGCAAAACTTAAACCTGCCCTGAGGCTTAGTTTATGCCATGCTGGCAAGGCTTGGTTTGGAGTCTCAAGCCCAAAGGCAGTAGCTGGGAGATGCCTCTGTGTTGTGGCCCATGTGAGAGCCTGTGGGAACCCACTATGTGGCTTAGCTCACGGTATGTTGGCAGCTGCCAGGAGACGAGTCTCTGCACTGCTGCTGGCATGAGAAACATGAGACTAGGACGTGGAGTGTGGCTCCTGTTTTGTGTGTTTAGATCCCTTTTTTAACCTTTCTCAAGTGGATGTAGGTACTGGACATTTGGGCACCAAATTTGTAGACAGAGTTTTTGTTGGGACTGTTGGCTCCCAAATAAACACACATAGACTTAATATTAATTACAAATTCTTGGCCAATAGCTTAGGCTTATTACTAACAAGCTCTTACATTTTAAATTAACTCATATTTCTTATCTACCCTCTTCCACGTGGCAGTACCTTTTATTTTTATTTTATTAGCATGGCATGTTCATCTCCTGTTCTCTCTGCATCTGGCTGGCCACTCTCTGACTCTGCCCTTCTTCCTTGTCCTTAGTCTGGTTCTCCCACCTAACCTTATCCTATCCAGCTATTGGCCAGTCAGCTTTTTTATTAAACCAATCACAGCAATAAATCTTCACAGTGTGCAAAGGAATTATTCCACAGCAGGCTGCTCTTCCATAGGTCCTGAGTTCAATTCCCAGCAACCACATGGTGGCTCACAACCATGTATAATGAGATCTAGTGCCCTCTTCTGGTGTGCAGGCATACATGCAGGCAGAATACTGTATATATGATAAAGAATCTTTAAAAAAGAAATATATATATATATAGTGTAAATTTCAATGAAAAGGGGATAATCATATTAATATCGGACAACAGAACAAAGAAAATTGCAAGGACAAAGAAGAGCAAACACTACTTAATAATGAAAGGTACAGTCTACCAGGAAGGCAGAGCATCCCTCAATATGTGTACAGTGAACAACAGCAGCTTCCAAGTAACTAAAACTAATAAGAGATCTAGCCGTATCCACATTACAAATGATGCAGACTGGCCCTCAACACTGACCGGACTACTTGCCGGAAAACCAGTGAGGACATAGAAGAGCTTAACTGTATGAACCAGCAGGATCTAATTAAGATTTATAGAAGACACACAGCAGAATGTGTATTCTTTTTAAGAACATGGATGGCCACCACAATAGATCCGATCCTGGAATGTAAAATTAATCTTAACAAATCAAGTATTGAAATCAGTATGTATTCTCTAGTCATAATAATAAAGATAATGAAATTCTCATTTGAAGATTACATAACACACTCATATTTTTGGTTGTGAGCCTAGCCTTTAACAGCTGAGCCATCTCTCCAGCCCTAACATACTCTTAATATAAGTAATGTAAGTAAATAATTAATATAAGTAATATAAATTTAAAAAGTATATAAGTAAAAAAGGAAGTCTCGATGTAAATTATTTAAAAATATAATGGACTATAAAATAATCCACCTTCTGGTCTGACATGAAGTTATGGACGTAAGAAAGGTGACTGTGTCCGAGCCTGGCACAAGTTAGATTCCTGGAGAGCAGCAGCACCAGCCCCTGGAGTTAAGGCATCCTTGGTTAGGATCCCTGCCCTGCCTCCTGCTTGAAACCACTCCAGTCTCTTCACCCTGATGTGGCTCGTGACCCGTGAAGATGCCTCTGGGTCTTGGCCTTCCCCTGCTTCATTCAGTTACTTTGCAGGCTCTGTCTACTCGAAGCTTCAGTCCTATTTCCAGAGATGGAACTTCCAGAAGGTTCAAAGGCCAAAGCTTGTAAACGCCTGCTGAGGATGAAGCAAGAACGGGGGCGTCCCAGTCTCTTCCTTTGGATTCTACATTCCTGCTTAAATGAGCAACTGTCTCTCTGGCCATCACACTTAGTCAGAGGATAAATTCCTGGCAATCATGAGTGAAAGTAACATTACTTTTCTCATTTGAACTTCAGGGCTGTTTGCCCTCTTGTACACTTACTGCCTGTGGGAGTTTCCTCTTTACTGTTCTGTTGGCTACTACTCAAATTTAGGTGGGCATCTTAGGGTTTTTGGTTTTTTGGTTTTTTTTTTTTTAATTTATTTATTTATTATGTATACAGTGTTCTGCCTGTATGCATGCCTGCACGCCAGAGGAGGGCACCAGATCTCATTCTAGATTGTTGTGAGCCACCATGTGGTTGCTGGGAATTGAACTCAGGACCTCTGGAAGAACAGTCAGTGCTCTTAACCTCTGAGCCATCTCTCCAGCCCCCAGGGTTTTTATGCTATTCACAGCCACAAGAACTGGCCTTGTACAGCATAAAAATGAGAATTCTGGGAAGTATGAAATACTGTTCTGTTGGCTGCTACTCAAATTTAGGTGGGCGTCTTAGGGTTTTTATGCTATTCACAGCCATAAGAACTGGCCTTGTACAGCATAAAATGAGAATTCTGGGAAGTATGAAAGCATGTGTACAGATGATCGACGATCAGAATAGGCTGGGATGTAGCCCAGCTGGTGGAGTACAGGGAGTCCTGGATTCAGACCCCAGCACTGCATAAAACCAGACATGGTGGGGCTGGAGAGATGGCTCAGTGGTTAAGTACACTGGCTGCTTTTCCAGAGGACCCCTGTTCGATTCCCAGCACCCACATGGCAGCTCGCAACTGTCTGTAACTCCAGCTCCAAGAGTTTTGACACCTTCACACAGATACACACACACACACACACACACACACACACACACACACACACAACACCAATGCACATAAAACAAAAATTAATTAATTCTTAAAAACCAAACCAACAAAAAAATCAACAACAACAAAAAAACAAAAACAGACAATAATAGCACATTCTTGGGTTACATGGTGAGTTCAAGAGCAGCCTGGCTTACACAAGACCTTGTCAACAATACACATAAATACATTGGTAGGACTGGAACCACAATACATAAATCGCTGAAGAAAGTCTCAGTTCTTAACAGCTAGAAATACAGTTTACTTTTGTAATTGTAATGATTTGGTAATATACGTAATTTTAAAATGCTGTGTTTTTTTTTAAACAACATCCAGACATAAAGAAGAGAACTTCATAATTATCATTTTCTCACTCTTTTTTTTTTTTTTTTTTTGCGATAGGATTTCACTATGTAGTACTGGCTGGTCTCAAACTCATATAGGGATCTATCTGCCTCTGGCTCCCACGTGCTGGGCTTAAAGGCATGTGCCATCATACCTGGCAGCAGTTTCTCAGTCTTAATTGCCCTCTTTCTACAATATTCTTGGCCTAGATTGGCCCAGAAAACATACAGAAATTGAATTCTAAAGATAATGACATAATATTCTAAAGTATGAAAGTAGCCTGTTATGTGATAAATTCTTACCTAACCTTAGAATTCAGATGCAACCCATGGGAGCAGTCAGAATGAGGGCTCCTATCAGGCAAGCAGGTGGAGAAGACAGTGGAGGTAACTAGATGCCAGAGCTGTGAATAGTGCGCTGTGGCGCCTGGCGGTGGAGGGTGAAGGGTATAAGTGACTCTGCTGATTAGGTAAATGGACTGAGCTCACAGGGATCTAAAGGCATGTGCTGCCACCACCCAGCTCCACAGCTCTTTCACGTACCAATTGCCATCTTGAGTGCCTACCTACCTATCCTCCTGTCTTTTCATCCATTTAACCTCCCCTCCCTCAGGTCCCCAGCAAATGTGTATTTTTCCTGCAAAATTATCTTCCATCATCTACTGTGATTGCTCTTTTCCCACTTAGAATGTCTGTTTTTAAGACTTAAAATTTAGCCAAGCAGGGGTGGTGCACACCTTTAATCCCAGCACTCAGGAAGCAGAGGCAGGTGGATCTCTGAGTTCAAGGCCAGCCTGGGCTACATAGTGAGTTCCAGGACATCCAGGGCTACACAGAGAAACCTTGTCTCGAAAAAGGAAAAAAAAAAAAGACTTAAAAAATTTTTTGGACAGCACTGGAGATTGAACAGAGGGTGTCCTGCATTCTAGACAACTAGACAAGTGCTCTATCACTGAGCCACACTCCAAAACCATTTTATTTTATTGTGAGACAGAACTAAGTTGCTGCAATGGGCCTAGTACTTTAGACTCTTCTGTCTTACCTTTCTGAGTGGCTGAGATCATAGGCTTACACTGCCATGGCCTGGAATCCGTCCTAGAAATGATTGTAGCATTTGCTTTCTGTACCTTGACCTAGTACATTTCAGTTCAATTGCTATCTTGAACTAAACACTTAAAATCCCTATATATATATATATTCCCAGCACATATCAACTGCAAAAAATTTTATATATTTTATGCTTTGTTTTTGTTTTTGTTTGAAATAGGGTCTCACTATCATCTGGGCTGACTCAGAACTCACCATGTTGCCCAGAGTGGCTCCCTGCCTCAGCCTTCTAAGTATTGATTATGACGTGGGCTCTGTATATTTTGTGTTGTCTCCTCATTACAGTTGCAAACCCCTGGAGGGCAAGAACAGCCTGATTATTTGCCCTTACTTCTGCCTTTTCTGAAGGGTGTCTTTGGCATTGAATGGCACAGGTATTTAACGGGGGTTTTGTTTGTATTCTATTCATGGCCCATAGGTGGCACTCATTGAACACAACAGGCTGCAGTTTTGGAGGCTTCTGCCTAGCACAGGTTAGATTTTCTTCTTCCAGCATCAATAAACCCTGTGGATACATTGGTTCCCATAGGTCTCTAGTGTCTGCAGTGGTCCAGCTATTTAAACCATAGACATTTTCTTACAGACATGTACTCGAGTGCCCCTGTGTTGTTTGTTCTTGTAGGACCGGGTGACCTTCAGAAGAATCATAGTGAAAAACAATGCAAAGAAGAGGAAGATGTTTGAGTCATTCATTGAGTCTGTGCCACTCTTTAAATCACTAGAGGTAAAGTCTGAGTAAGAGTCTGTTTATGATTTAGGAAAGGCTTTAACACTGCTCTTAGGTTTCCAATAATACTGTTCTAACCTAGGTCTGTAACCATGACACTCAGTCACGGTTTTTCCTTACACTATATAACTGTGTTATGTAGATGTCAGAACGGATGAAGATTGTGGATGTGATCGGAGAAAAGATGTATAAGGATGGAGAAAGAATAATCACTCAGGTGAGTTGGGGTCTCACGCAGCCCCTTTCCTGGGAGTCATCATCTAAAGGAACAGTGTATCACTTGTGGGCAGAGCATGGTAATGCACTCCTGCAATGCCAGCACTTCAGAGGCCAAAGCAGTAGGTTCATAAGTTCAAGACCAGCCTGGGTCACATTGTATTACTCTGACTCCAATAGAAAACAGACTTAGCTGGGCAGTGGTGGCACATAGCTTTAATCCCGGTACTCAGGAAAGAGAGACAGGCAGGGCTCTGTGAGTTTGAGGCCAGTCTAGTCTACATAGAAAGTTACAGATTAATCAGAACTATGTAGAGAAACCCAATCTCAAAAAAAAAAAAAAAAAAAAAAAAAAGCAAAGAAACATGTCGTCCACTACTGGAAGCTGTGTCGCCTACAAAGACCTCTGAAGTTCCTTGGTGTCTTATCTCCGTGATACACGGAGATCTCTTTCTGCCCTTTTTCCATTGAAGTACTGGGAATTGAACTCTCCGCTAAGCAAGTCTTCCGCAACAGCATCCTCAGCCCTTTTTCTGTTTGTGTTTCGAGACAGGGTATTGTCAAGTTGTCCTAAACTCAGAAGCTCCCTGAGTCACTGTGATTGCAGGCATGTGCCACCAGGACCAGACTTCCATTCCTTCTGTGGGTGGGCTTCTGTTGGACATTATTTCCTTATTTACCCAAAGTAAGCTTTATTAATCTCTATTAGAATCCAGAGAAAGAGCTGGAGAGATGGTTCAGAGGTTAAGAGCACTGGCTGCTCTTCCAGAGGTCCTGAGTTCAATTCCCAGCACCCACATGGTGGCTCACAACCATCTACAATGAGAAAACTGGTGCCCTCTTCTGGTCATACATACTGTATACATAATAAATAAATAAATCTTTAAAAAAAGAATCGGGAGAACACTGGGGGCCTATGCCCTGTGTTGTCTCTGCTGACACAAAGCAGCCTCTTGATGACATGCCGCTAGAATCCTCAGCATTCACGATAATCCGATCTGTGTGATGTCTTGATTTACCCTTTGTGTCTTTTTCATAAGTTATTTTTGGATAATGTGAGATCCTCACACAGTGACCTGGACCATTATAATTAAAGAAAGACTGCAAAGTGGGCATACTGGTACATGCCTAGAATCCCAGCACTTAGGAGTGGAGGCAGGTAGGTAGGAGTTCAGGGCCACTCTCAGCTACATAGCAATTTCTCGGTTTTTCAAGACAGGGTTTCCCTGTATAACAGCACTGGCTGTCCTGGAACTTGTTTTGTAGACCAGGCTGGCTTTGAATTCAGAGATCTGCCTGCTTCTGCTTCCTGAATGCTGGGCCTAAAAGTGTAAGCCACCACAGTCTGACTGAAATATCTTTTAAAAATATTGTGTGATACCCAGGTGGTGGTGGTGCATGCCTGTAATCCCAGCACTCGGGAGGCAGAGACAGATGGATCTCTGTGAGTTCAAGGCCCACCTGGGCTACCAAGTGAGTTCCAGGACAGGCACCAAAACTACACAGAGAAACCCTGTCTCGAAAAAAAAAAAAAAAAATTGTGTGATAATTCCCGTTGTCTGCTATATTTATGGGTTGTTTTTGTTGTTGTTTTGTTTTGTTTTATTGGTTTTTCGAGACAGGGTTTCTCCGGAGCTTTGGAGCCTGTCCTGGACCTCACTCTCTGTAGACCAGGCTGGCCTCAAACTCACAGAGATCCACCTGCCTCTGCCTCCCGAGGGCTGGGATTACAGGCGTGTGCCACCACCGCCTGGCTATGTTTTAATTACATGTAAGTAGTCTGAGAAACTTTTCCAGATACACACTTCCCTGCCAGTGGGTCTGACAAGAGCACTGAGAAGGTTGAGCTGCGTTGGGCTCTGTCTGCCCTAACACAGTTGGGTTGAGGAGGAGTTTCAGGTCAGAGTGAATCCAAGGCCTATAGAACTGGCCCCAGCAGAGTTTGGGAACTAGTCAGACTTAGGATGGAAGAGAGGGAGAAAGTCCCACTAGAAGAGAGGAAACACTGACGGAAGTATGATGTTCATTCGAGTTACATCTCCGAATGGCTTTGCTTTCTAGGTTCCTTATGTAATTAAGATTAGGATAAAAGGACTGAAGTGATAAGCTCTGTGATAGTGCGAGTGAGAAAAGTGAGGGTAGAGAGAAGGAAGTGATAAACCACGTCATTTCCTGGAGGACATATCACTGGGGCTGGGCCTGAAGAGTAAGTGCAACTTCTTTTACAGGCTGTTTGAGACTCAGTTGTTGCCTCAAATGTACAAAATATAAACTCCATGAAATGTTTATGTTTACTTTGTTGTTTATAAAGTAAAAGTTTGTTTACATTTATATTACATACTTATTAAGGCAAGGGACTATATGTATTTAAAAAACACATTTGTTCTGCTTGAGGCATAGCATTTAAGTCATTCTCCACATTATTGCACATCAGCACCAGTGTATGACATGCCATCTGCATAAGAATGCTAGCGAGAGCCAGGCAGTGGTGCATGCCTTTAATCGCAGAGGCAGGTGGATATCTTGAGTTTGAGGCCAGCATGGTCTACAGAGTGAGTTCCAGGACAGCCAGGGCTACACAGAGAAACCTAGTCTTGACAAAAAACCAAGGAAAAAAAAATGATAGCCAGTGAGGCTGGGTATGGTGGCTCATCCCTAGGAGATTATCTCTCATCTCACATTATTTGCCCGGAGTTGAATTGTATCTGAAATTCCACTCGTCATGTGTGCATACTGGTGTTCTCTTTCCTTCCTTATAATCATGTGCCTCCTTTGCTCAGACTGGCCAGAGGCTTGTCAGTTCTCTTGCTCATCTCTGTGACCAAATTTCTGATGGAAGCAACTTCCTGAAGAGAGGGAAGGGAGGTTTATTCTGGCTCACAGTTTCAGGGAGTGTCAGTTCATCACAGCAAAGGAGCTAGTTGGGCTGCGGTAGCTGGTCCCTCACAGTAAAGACAGTAATCAAGGAACAGATGGAGAGCAGGGCTGGACTATAACTCTCCCAGGCCTACTTCTAGTGACGAAGGTAGGCTCCACATTCCAAAGGATCAGTTACTTCCCAAGAAAGTATTATCAGTTGGGAGCCACGTGTTCAAACATGTGAGCCTTTGGGAGACATTCCATCCAAACCATAATACAATACTCTTTTAGGTTTTTGACAGGGTATTGCTCTGTAGCCTAAGCTAGCCTCTAACTCACAGCAATCCTACCTCGGCTGTCCGTGTGCTATGATTATAGGCATGAGCCCTCAAGCCCAGCCTGGGACTAGGTCAATGCAGGCAAGTCATCCCATTTGGGGTATGAAGTGGTCAGTCAGAATTAGGAAGTCTGTCCAATCCATACCAAGCTGAGTGTGTGGTAATGCACTGGGGAGGCAGAGGAAGGAGGGTTGATGAAAGGTTGAGACAGACTCACCTGGCATACATAATGAGTCCGGGCCAACCAGATCTATGTAGCCAGACTGGTCTCAAAACAAAACAACCAACTGATAGATAGCACATGATTACTACTCAGTTGTCCGTGGTTTGAACACAGTAGCTAGTCCCTCTACCAGCTTTTGAGAACCCATGATCCCCATCTGTCCTTTCCTGTAGCACTTGCCATCCTCTAACACAGCTGTATCATCTACTGATCACCATATTTCTTCGTTAGTTTTTTTTTAATCCACTGACATATCCCTCATGTCGCTAGGACAATGCCTGCACACAGTGAGAACACAGTACATTATTTGTTGAATTACCTGAGTGGGTTGTTCAGCCAGGTAGTTTAATAGTAAACCAAGCAAAGGGAAAGCCTCAAGTTTAGAAAGATGGTGTCAAAGCACCTACTGCATCAAGGCAGAGAGAGACCCATGCTGTCCTTTGTGTATTTGGGGGGACGGACAGCCTCGAGTATCATTCCTCATATACAATCTACTTTAAAGAAACAATAAAACAACAAAACCCATCAAAGTCTTCCTGGATGTGGTGACACATGCCTTTAATCCTAACACTCAGAAGGCAGAGGCAGGCAAATCTCTGAGTCCAAAGCCAGCCTGGTCTCTACAAAGCTAGTTCCTGGACATCAAGGCTACACAGAGAAACCTGTCTCAAAAAACAGACGGAGCTGGGAGGTGGTGGTGGTGGTGGCGGCGGCGGTGCATGCCTTTAATTCCAACACTCGGGAGGCAGAGACAGGAGAATCTCTGTGAGTTCAAGGCCAGCCTGGTCTACAGAGCGAGATCCAAGACAGCTAGGACTGTTACATGGAGAAACACTGTCTTGAAAAATAAAAAAAAAACAAAAACAAAAAAAAACACAAAAAAACAGACAGAAAACAACACAATCAAGGCCTCTCACTGGCCTGGAATTTGCTGAGTAGGCTCGGCTGGCTGGCTGGCAAGCCCAGGGATCTTGTGTCTGCCTGGCTTGCACCAGGCTTTCACATGTGCAACACCACGCCTTGCTCCTCCTACCTCAGGTATAGGCTCTGAGAATTGAACTCAGGTCATTGCGTTTGGCTTGTAGAGCTTGAGCTTCCTCCCTAGTCTCTCCTTGAGGACTGTGTTTGTTGATCAAGATTATTCCTAGACTTCTGTCGTAGTCTGTTTTACTGCTATAAAGAGACACCGTGACCATGGTAACTCTTCTTTAGGACCAAACCCAGGGCATTGGGCTTGCTAGGCAAGTGCTCTACCACTGAACTAAATCCCCAACCCCATGGTAACTCTTATAAAAGGAAAGCATTTCATTGGGGTGGCTCACTTACAGTTCAGAGGTTCAGTGCAGGCAGACATGGTGCTGGCAGAGTAGCTGAGAATCCTACATCTTGCAGGCTACAGCGAATGGTCTGTGACATTGAGCAAAGCTTAAGCAAGAGACAAACCTCAAAGCTGTCCTCCACAGTGACATGCTTCCTTCAGTAAGGCCACACCTCCCAATAGTGTCATTCCTTATGATCTTATGGGGGCCAGTTATATTCAAACTACCACAATTTCACACTCCAGGACTTACCTTGACAAAATTTGCAGTATTGTTTACTGGTCCCTGGAATGGGATTTTGCACACAAATATAACCAGTCAGAACAACAATGCTGTGTAGTTGGTGACCTGGTCATATTCTTGGAGATAAATATAAAGACTTAAGAGGTAGGAGATGTGTCCGTCATAATTGAGTTAATGTCTAATGATCAGGATCCTCTAATCTGTTATGAATTTGTTAGCCATTGATCTACTTCTTGAGTTAGAGATAGAGACCTGAGGTCAGATGGTGCTGACAGTCTTCAGTGTTATATGTGACTCTGACCTAAGCTCCTCTTTTTCAGGGTGAAAAGGCTGACAGCTTTTATATTATAGAGTCCGGGGAAGTGAGCATCTTGATTAAAAGCAAGGTAAGTTTGGGTGGTGCTATGCCAGGAATGTGACTACCACTAATAAAGATTTAGTATATTTTTTTCTTATCCTGATTTTGTCTCTGGTGAGATGAGGGGTATTGACCTATAAATAAGAAAAATGTAAAAACTAATAAATACAGGAACACTGTATGATAGGTATATATGAGGTTGGATGTAAAGAAAGCATCGCTGTTTTTAAAACACTGCTAGAGAGCTGGAAGGTAGTTCATGCCTTTCATCCCAGCACTCAGGCAGCTCTCTGTGAGTTCAAGGCCAGCCTGGTCTACAGAGTGAGATCCAGGACAGGCACCGAAACTACACAGAGAAACCCTGTCTTGAAAAACAAGCAAACAAACAAAAACTGCTGGAGGAAGTTTCCATTACATTCCTATTAGGTCATTTGTGGATAGAGAGATGTTGATAATTGATGACCTATAGGTGGGAAGAATACTTTCTTTTTTCCTTTTTTCTTTTTTTTTTTTTTTTTTTTTGAGACAGTTTTGTGTGGTCCAGGCTGGCTTCAAATTCAGCTATGTATATAACTGAGGGTGACTTTGAACTTGTGATCCCTTGACTCCACCTCCCTTATGATTATAGGCATATACAGGCATAAGCTTATGATTATAGACATGTGCCATCATGCAGTTTTATCTGCTGTCGGGGATAAAAGGGCTCCAAGCATTCTAGCAGCTGAGCTACATCCCCAACCTGGGAGGAATAATTCTTAGCAGTAAATTCATCATAACCAAATATCCATTTCTTTTTTTATTCTTTTTGAGAATATGAATTTGTTGAAATAGTAAGTTACATATATATAATGAAATCTATTGTAAAATATATTTAGTAAAGGTTTAAGCTGTTGGCAGGGAGGATGTGGAGGCAGGAAGACCATGAATTCAACAATAGTCTAGACTGTAAGTGAGATCCTACCTTAAGACAAACAAACAGAAAGCAACTGGAGGCAGTGCTCTTATTACTGCCCAGCTTGATGCCATGCAGTGTACAAAATAAACTTCTATTTCCAGTTAAGAATAGATGAAAAACAAACCACTTACGTTTAAAACTGTCTAAATCATAGCTTAATTCTTAATTTAAAATAGAGCTGTCGGGGGCTGGAGAGATGGCTCAGAGGTTAAGAGCACTGGCTGCTCTTCCAGAGGTCCTGAGTTCAATTCCCAGCACCCACATGGTGGCTCACAACCATCTGTAATGAGACCTGGCGCCCTCTTCTGGTGATACATGTAGACAGAACACTATATACATAATAAATGAATCTTTAAAAAAGTAGAGCTGTCCAGCTGCTGAGATGACTTAGCAGTCTGAGTTTGATCCACAGAACCCACATGGTGAAGGAGAGAACCAGCTTCTACAAATCAACCTCTGACCCCCACATATGCAGTGTGGAACATGTGTGCACACACAATAATACTAATGCAACACAGTCAGGTTTCTTTAAATCAAGCTATCATTTTATATAAACAGTAGTTTGAAACTTCTGCTGGAGGGCCAGCCTCCAGGCAGCACCCAGGGTATGCAAAGAATCCATAGATGCAGCCATGGCTAGACTGTCCTATCTGAGGAGAAATAAGGAAACATTTGCTTTTTGATGGTAACTTTCTCTTTTACTTCATCTTGAAAAACCTTTCTCTAAAAATCTCTGTTTCCACACAGATACATTCTCCACACATCTTTACACATAGTTTCATCTCTTTTCACACAGCTCTCTCATACACACACTTCTCTCCACCCTGTTACATTTCACTCATAACTTGCATTTCTCTTCTACATCACTCACTCACCTCTTTACCCTACATACACATCTCTGTCTCCACAGCAAAAACTCTGGACAAATATGTTACATTTTCAGAGTCACAAAGCATTTCTTGAGTAAATAATAGGAGACAGAGCCATTCTGATAATCACATAAGGAATCACACGGGTTCTCTCAGGCTAGGGAGGTCAAGCTGACCAGCCAGTGAATGAGCAACAGCACTTGGCTATCAGCCAAGCTCCTCGTGAGCCAGGTGGGAGACATGTAAGGCTGAGAGGTATCATGGAAAGTGACATTGAAATTCAGGACCTAAGCAATAAACAGTTAGTTGGCTGAATCTCGAGCCTAGGAGTACTTGCAGAAAGCTAGTTGCTGAGAAAATTATGTCTACTAAAGTTGCTCTGTACATGACCTTGGTTCAACAGACACTTGGGAATTTGTCCTGGTGTATTCTCTACAGGGGAAGCTAGTCTGTTTTTAATTCGTTCTGAAGGCTTAGCTAAATGTGTGAAAGGCTATCTTTGTAGTTGAGAATTTTCCTGTGTCAGTCTGAGTATGAAAAATATCCTAGTATTTCTATTCATCAGAATTATACAGCTTAAACATAAATCATCTTCCTGACCATCCACAGCTATAAGTATGCCCAGTAGATGAAATATATACATGAGATAAACACATAGGCAGTGGGAAAACACCCATAGCAGTTTTTAGGGAAGAAATGTAGTAGCACATGAGAGAAATTACAGACAGAAGCAAACAGATTCAGTCAGTGACCCCCACAGTCTTTGCCAAGTGGGGGCTCCCCCGTCAGAGAATTATTGACCTGATAGGTTGACTTGGTGAATATCAGTTGTCATCTGCTGTATATTCTTACTGGCCCCTGGCACTCACACAATAATGCAGCACAGTAAGGTTTTTTAAATAGAGCTGTTATTTCACATAAAACAGTAGTTTGAAGCTTCTGTATTCTTTTAGTTGCAGTTTTTGAACTGCTGATACCTATTTGTACATTTCTCCAGTGTTCACTGGCACTGTCTGTCATTACAATATAGTGTTTGATGAGTGGACCAGAAGCATTGTGGCCCTGGGGAGTCAGGGAGCTTATCAGAAATTCAAAGTCTTGGGCTCTGCCTTAGACCTACCAAGTTAGACTTTGCATTGTAAGGGAGCTGTGTGATGGTGCCTAAGTGCTGTTCTAGAGAGTGGACTAAGTGGGCAGCAATATGTCTGCAGTGCCAAAGGATGCTTCAGAAGTTGGAAACAGAAGCGGGATGTGGACCATGCCTGTAATCCCAGCACTTAGGAGGTGGGAGCAGAGTGATCAGAAGTTCAGGTCTTCCTCAGCTACATAAAGAGTTTGAGGCCAGCCTTGGCTACATGACACTCTGTCTCAAAAAGAAAGAAAAGAAAAGCTGGGGGTGGTGATACACACTTTTAATCATAGCACTTGGGAGGCGAAATCAGGTGGATCTCTAAGTTCAAGGCTAGCCTGATTTACATAGTAAGTTCCAGTCCAGCCAGGTCTATGTGGAGAAACCCTGTCTGAGATAGATAGACAGATAGATAGATAGATAGATAGACAGACAGACAGATAAGAGAGAAAGGTTACATTGGTTCACCTGGAACAGCAGACCAGCTGCAAAGCTTAACAGGTCAAGGCAGAAGTGTGGAGGGATGAACAGGCTAAACACAAGAGTGTCAGTTTTAATCTCCACAGGGCTGGAGAGACGGGCTCCACAGGTAACACACCGCCCCTGCAAAGGGTCCGAGTTTGATTCTCAGCACTCACTCACGGCCGCCCCAGGGAGTCTGTCCCCTTTCTGGCCTCTGTGGACACCCACATTCATATGCACAAAGCCCACATACACATAATTAAAAATACGGTATTTTGAAAAACAGTGACACCACCAACAAAGAAGACCCAGCCAGATGGCTTATTGGGTCAAGGTGATTGTTCCAAAGCCTGATAACCTGAGTTTGATTCCCAGAATCCACCTGGGAGAAAGAGAGAACTGATTGTCACAAACAGTCCTCTGACTGCCACACCAGTGCTGTGGCATGTGCATGCCCACACATACACAAACACAAAAATAAAAGAGTGTAAAATGTTTTAAAGAAGGAATTGGGGCCAGAGAAATAGCTCAAGAGTTAAGAGTACTTACAACCTTAAGGACCAGATTGGATCCCAGCACTCATAACAAGCCAGGCATCCTCTAAATGCCTGTGGCTACAGCTCCAAGGTGAGTAGAGACAGGAGGGTCTGTCTCTGAGGCTTATTTTCCTCCAACCTAGGGAATAACTAAGCCCCACCTGCAGGGAAAAGCCCCGCTTCAGGAAAGGAATAGGTCAATGTTGTAGACGAGGATGGCGGGTGCTGCACACACAGGAACACAGCACCAGGCTATACAGATCCACATACCTTCACATACACACATAAATAAAAGATAAATACTAAAAAGTTCCCCCTTTAGGGCTGGAGGGATGGATCTGCAATTAAGAGCACTGGCTGCTGGAGCTGAGGACTGAACCCAGGGCCTTGTGCTTGCTAGGCAAGCGCTCTACCACTGAGCTAAATCCCCAACCCCCAAAATAACATTTTTTAAAATTCTCCAGGCAGTGGTGGTGCACGCCTTTAATCCCAGCACTGGGAGGCAGAGGCAAGCAGATATCTGTGAGTCTGAGGCCAGCCTGGTCTACAGAGTGAGTTCCAGGACAGCCAGGGCTACACAGGGAAACCCTGTCTCAAACAACAACAAACATTCTTTAAGGGGCTGGAGTAATGGTTCAGAAGTTAAGAACGTTCACTATTCTTGCTGAGGAAGTTCCCAGGCTCAGTTCCCAGCATTCATATCAGGTAGATCACAGTCACCTGGAACTCTAGTTCCAGGGGCTCTGACACTCACTCACATCTGGACTGCATGAGCACCTGAACATTCATACATACAAGCCAGCAGGTTCACACACATACACATAAAATCAGGAGGTAAACACACACAACACACACCCTTTAAGGGACCAGAGGGGTGGCTCAGCAGTTAAAGAGCATATACTGCTTTTCCAGAGGACCCAAGTTTGGTTCCCAGAATCCACATTGGGATGGCTCATAAATAGCTTCTTGTAACTCAGCTCCAAGAGATCTGGCACCCTCTTCTGGACTTCATGGACACCTGCACCTACACACACACACACACACACACACACACACACACACACACACACACACGAAAATAAGGTATTTTCAAAAACGGGGGGGTAAAATCTTTCAAAAATAACAAAGGAGGCTGGGGACATGGCTCAGTGATTAAGATCACTAGCTGCCCCTCCACAGGTCCTGAGTTCAATTCCCAGCAGCCACATGGTGATTCATAACCATCTACAATAGGATCTGTTGCCCTCTTGTGGCATGCAGGTATACATGCAGAACACTCATACATCACATATAAATAAATAAATGATTTTTTAAAAATAACCGAATTAGCCAGTCATGGTAGCACACTCCTGTATTCCCAGTTAGAGACTGAGACTGACTCTCATAATTTGCTGTTACGGCCTTACTTATCAGATGGATTTGTAAGAAATATAAAACACATATGAAACAGTAAATACAATATAACAAAATGTTTATAAAGGATATAGTCAACTTCTTAAGAATGGAGGTGCAGTGCAAATAGTGATTTAGAAGAAATGTCACTATAAAGAACAATACGAGACAGTCTCGGCCAACATAGAGTCTCGTGCTTTGGCTCCTCGCTAATAGAAGAATCACTATTAGGAAGAATTAGCAGAAGACCTTGTTGTGTTCAACTGTGCTTTAGTCACATCTCCCAGAAGAATTTGTAATCATCACAGAAAATGTTGGGCTTGACCAGCTCATGGTTAGCCATTATCTAAAATGTGTTAGGGCTTAGGTGGAGCCCCAAGTAAAACAGCCCTTCAGTTATACCAGACCCCAGACTTTGGTCTCTTGAGTTTACAGGGGACAGATAAGAGTTTCTGCAAAGGGAGTGCCTTAGTAATTTTGTTGAACTTTCTGAGAAAGGAATTTGAGTGTGTGCAACTGGACATGCCCAGCTGTGATCTTAGAATCAGCCCAGACCATATTCTTTACCTGTTGTAGACCAAAACGAACAAGAATGGTGGGAACCAGGAGGTTGAGATTGCCCACTGCCATAAGGGGCAGTACTTTGGAGAGCTTGCACTGGTCACCAACAAACCCAGAGCTGCTTCTGCCTATGCGGTTGGAGATGTCAAATGCTTAGGTAAGAAGAGTTCTTTGTGAAGGACTTACAAACCACCCCCAACCTTAGACAGTTCATAGTTGCTGGGGGAAGGGGAGATCTTCTTCATAAGGTAGCCACTGATAAGTTGCCCGTGATGTAATCCTAATTAAACTTTATCTTCCCCCTCCCCCAAAAAAAGACATGAGATTAGAAGAGTAGCAGGGAACTGGCTGGGAAGAGGAGGGGTGTGTAGAAGTGGGAGTGGGACAAGGGACAGGGTGGGGTGAGTATGATCAGAGTTCTAGACATCTGAAGATGCCATAATGAAAACCATTATTATGTACGATTCATATGTGCTAATAAAAACTTTAAAAATGAAAATTCTTTGTGCAATACTAATTTTTTTCTAATATACAGGGTTTGGGATTTGTTTTTTCCTGTTAACAAGCCTTGACTTATTCTGCTGACTCGTTCAGATCTAGGTCTGGATAGTTTGTGTACTTGAGTTCTTACAGCAAAGCTTTCTTTGGTGGGGGAGGTGTTGGGCATTGAAACTTAGAACCTTGTACATTCTTAGCACATGCTGCGCCACTAAGCTTTGCCCTAGCAGTCAGTTCTGAACAATCAGTACAACCCTGAGTAAGACAGGCAGGTGCTATATGCCCACAGTTAGTCTTCAGCGTAGATGCCATCCTGCTACATTCATACAGAAGCATCCCTTTCCAATATCCTAAAATTTCATCGCCTGGAACATGAGTAAATAGTTTGTTTAGAAAAAGGGTGACGGCTTGGGGATTTAGCTCAGTGGTAGAGCACTTGCCTAGCAAGCACAAGGCCCTGGGTTCGATCCCCAGGTCCAAAAAAAAAAGATAGAAAAAGGGTGACATGCAGGAGAGTACTTAAATTGTTCGTGTAAACAAATGATTCTCTCCCACACCTCTTTTTTTTTTTTTTTTTAAACAATGCAGTTATGGATGTTCAAGCATTTGAGAGGCTTCTGGGACCGTGCATGGACATCATGAAGAGGAACATCTCACACTACGAAGAGCAGCTGGTGAAGATGTTTGGCTCCAACTTAGATCTGCTGGACCCTGGGCAGTAGATGTGATGGATCTCAGAGCCTTCTCAGTGTGACACCAAAACCTTCCAGTCAGCCACAGAACACACACAGAAAACAGACACAACAGAACCGTTCTGCTGTTGTTACCGCCGTTGCCATTGCTGTGGTTAAGGGCATTGAGAAATCTTGAAAGTCCCCACTGAAAGATGGACAGAGGCTCCGCCCGCACCTCCACTTTGCTTCTGAAAGCCCATCATTAGACCACTTATGTAACAATTACTCAACCCAGTTTTCACATCTTTGGTTTAGAATGGCATGTCTCTCCAGCAATTGAAGTGCCTGATACAAAGTCCAAAGTGTAAACATCCTCCTTTCCTCTCTTGCTGCTAGTGTTGCTCTGAAAGTTACCTAAGGTCTGCAGAAACCTGTTGAACAACTGTAGACACCTCCACAGTCCTTCTCAAGGGAGGACATGGTACAGCCTTCAGTCTTCTCGTTTGTCCTTTGAGCAAGTCCAGTGTGTTCACAGTTGCTGCTTTTGCTTTCCCCATGGAAGATGGTAGCAGTTATAGTGGAGATCTGGGCCACACCATATAGCTCTGTCCAAGCCCATAGTGATGTTCGGAAAGTCCCAGTGAAGGCCCAGTAGGTCTATACAGAGCAGACGGGCTGATTACTTAGATTCACATTAGCAGAAAGTTTGGATTCAGCACTCTTGCCAGTAGTAGAGAGCCGGGAAAGATTTTCTGGGTTGGGGTTTTGTTGTTAGTTTTTAGCAAGTTTTGTTTTGTTTAACCTCTGTGCAGTTTGCTGTCCATTTCTAAGGAGCCAGGGCTAGCTGGTTAGGTCAGCTGGTTAGAGCATGGTGCTGATACAAAGAGCCAGGGTCTGGAGGTGTCATCACTTTATCTGACCTAAGTAGTTCCCTGAGCAAGCCTCACGATGCCTTGTTGGCAGTTGCTGCCACTGGTTAATGGCAGTGGGTGACAGGAGGCATGCTGCACAGAGAGCCCTCCTTCTTCAGCACTGTTGGGTAGCTTGGCAGTAATCTCCATTTTTAAACTCCTAAAAAAGAAGCTTTTTTTTTTTTTTTAAGGAAATTATTTCTCTACTTAGGGAATTCACCTTGGATATGTTTATATACATGGAGTTTGTCAGCTGGCTCAGACATTTGTCCTAAATACCTGTTTTCAGAACTTGGTATCATTGGGGAAGGAGGTGGGCATGGCTCAGTGGCAAAGCGCTTATGTAGCATGTGCAAGGCCCTGGGTTTGACCTCCAGCACTGTAATAAACCACAGAAAGGTTACCATTTCTAAACATAGACTTACTGTGAAGGCCTTTCTAACTGTCTCTCTCAGCTATTGCCATGGTCACTGTAGCCAGGAAATGTCCAGAGTAGATGAATCACTACAATTTTGGTAACTACTCACTTTCTTGTGTTCCATGAAGTAAAGCAGGACTCTTCCTTCAGACTGCCCTAAGTAGCCTAGGTTACAGGTCTGGAATTGCATGGTTGTAACTACTACTCCAAAGCAGGCAGCTAGCACTGGAAAATGCTTGTGGCGATCCTGAATTTTCCTAAGGTCCTTTTCTACGGTATTGCTTTATTAAATAAATCAGACCTTGTACTTTGACTGAATAATACCTGATTCTTGCAACGGTAAGAGGTGCATTGGGCTCCAGGAGCAGCCCAAAAGTCCAGCCCCTAGACCTTAGAAGAACTCTGAACCCCCACTCCAGCCTCCATGCCAGCATGGGTTAGGGCTGGCTTGAATCTCATGCCAGAGTTATTGCTGCAGGCTGCTAGGGGTGGGCTTTCTCAGCCTGCCCTCATACATCCCAGTCTAATCTTCAGAGCCCCCTGGTCACCCTTCCTGCCTCACTGATGGCTGTTTTTACAGAGTAGAAGTCATCAGGTGTAAGTTCTGCTCTAATTACTGATTGAACCCCCACTGCAGTGTGCCCCCTATGCTGGGGGCATGGGAGAGATTCATCCAGTCTGCAGAAGGAGACATTAAAGGAGCTAGTGTGAGCAGTTACCACAGTGCCAGGACCTGACAGTGTTCCAGTTCTCTGCAGCTTAGAGAATCAAAGGTGACAGACCAGGTGTTACTCAAGGTCACAGGTCACAGTGTTCCTGTTGTGCCAGCAATCCCACAGCTCTACAGCTGACAGTTGAGCCTCACAGGGGCGGGGGGGGGGGGGGGGGGGGCGCAGGGGGGGGGCGGGAGGGCAGACTGTCAGGTCCCTCTGTTTGCACCCCTCCTGAGGATTAGAGCTCCCATCTTCCCTGGCTTTGCTATTGACTTTGGCTGATAGAAAATAGTCCTCAGAGCCTTGAGGTCCACCTGCAGGGTTCTCCTTCCTCCCTGTCCCCAGCCTTGCCTACTCACTCTTCTGTCTCTGCAGGGTGGGCTCTTGTGTTCTTATCCTCTGAGTTCAGTCTTCATAAAGAATTCGATGTCCCTGATATAGAGTCTCAGAAATGGGTATTGAGCTTTTATTTTTTTAGCAGTGTAGTGAGCAAGTTCAGCAGCAAAGTGGGAAAGAAAGAAAAAACAAAAAGCTCTCCAGCTGGAGAGGCTGCGTTTACCCCATTGCATTCTCTGCTCATGATGGAGCCATTAGGTGCTGTTGTCACCCTGGTGCCCTGGGCACACAGCGTTTTATGACATGTCACAGCCTTCATTTTAAAAAGATGAAAGCATTTTGCACAGAGAAAGAAAAGGACCCATGAATGTCATCTTTTATCTTTCTCGGTCAGTTGATATTGGGATTTTTGGTTTTGATACACATTTGTAAGCCAGTCTCACCAAGTTACAGGTTGTTTTGACTTTTCATTCTGATTACCTCCTGTTCCTCCTGTCTTTACTGCTGACATTTCTCCGTGATTCTCACGTTGATTTGATGGGAAGTAGCCTTCCTGGGGTTTCCTATTAACACTGCAGGGCTATCTTTATACTTCAAACAAACCAACAAAAGAATGAAAGCCCGCCTCATGGGGGGTTTGCAGAAAACCATTTAGCCCACCTTGAGCAAAGGTCAGATTCCTCGGGTTTTGTTGTTGCTGTTTGTTTTTAATTCATTGTAATACAAAATCCAACTAAGCATTATTGTGCTACCTCAAAGGTAATATTCTACGGTCATCTTTTGGTCCTGAGTTCTATACATGGTGTTTGAAATGTCTTTCAATTGGAATTATTTTTTAAATTGTTGGGGTGAATCTTATTTTAACCTGTTTTACACTTGTGTTTTAATCTCAAGAATATATATGATTGGAAAGCAAACAATTCTTGATCTATGGTATTGAACATAAAATTACAAGCCACTAAGAATCATTGTTTGCTATAAACAAGGTTGAGGGTTTTTGTTTTGTTTTGTTTTTTTAAAGGAAACTCTAGGGCTCGGCTTCACTCTTAATAAAGGCTGACAAATCATGGATGACTTTTGGTGTAGTCTTGTGTTATATATTTGTCTTCTCTTTTAAGGGTCCCAGGCCATTTCAGCACTTATCTGGCAGATATATTGTTGGGATGAATAGGACCCTTGAAAATTAGGGAGAGGACCTGGGCATTTGTTGTAATTAGGTTCTACACAGAAGCAATCAATAAGGTAGGGTGGGTCGGGAGTAGGGAGAGATGGATTCTGAGGTGTACTGTAAGGGATTGGTTCACGTGGTTATTGAGGCAAAACTGAAGACCTGCAGGATGAGTCATCAACTTGGAGACCCAGAGGAATATGTGGTTTAGTTCTGGTCCAGTTCAGAGGACTGAGAACCAGGACAGCCAGGGCTGTAGTTCTTGTCTAAAGGTCAACAGGCTCCAGAGCTGTGAAAAGCTGATGCCTCAGTATGAGGCTGATGGCAGAGGCAGAGTCACGTGCCAGGTTAAAGGCAGAAGGAAAGGTCTCCTGCTTCAAGGATGCAAAGCCAGAGCCGTGTTCGAGTTCGGAAAATGCTCTACCCATGACTGAGCTGCATCCCTACCCCAGCCCTTTTGTTTTGTTCGGCCTTCAGACTGAACTGCTCATATAAGGCCTGACCACATTAGACAGGTCAGAGGGATTTATTCAGTTTACCAAGTAAAATGCCAATCTCATCTAAATCATAAATATTCATGAGAACACCCATAATAATGGTTGACAAAATATCCCATACCCCAACCAAGTGGACACACAAAATGAACCATCACAACAGGATACATTGCTGTAGATAAGAGCAAGACCATCATACCCCTTGCCCAGAAGATACCAATGATGACAGGAATCATTTCCTGTCTGCCAGGATCTCACTTCTTTGTACTCCTATAGCTAGACTAGGAAGGGTGAGAGGCTACTGCACTTGTGTCTTTCCCAGAGAAGGAAGCTAACTGGGTATCATCTTCAAGCACAGATCTAGATACCTGACCAAAAGGGCCTAGTGATCAGGACATATGAATCACCTATCTAGGTCCCAAGGAACTGACAGCTGACCCTCTTTAAAGCCAAAATGGCCATTTTTCAAGGTTTTAAAAATAAAATGGTGGCACATGCCCTTAAACCCAACGCTTGGAAGGCAGAGGCAGGCAGATCTCTGAGATCGGGGTCAGCCTGGTCTATAGAGCTAGTTCAGAACAGCCAGGGCTACACAGAGAAACTCTTGTCTCCAAAAAATAAAAAAATTTATGGGGGTCACAAGGGTAAGGGACGGACCTGGGAGGACTGGGAAGTGATGTGAAATTCCCAAATAATAAAAATATGTCAAAAATTTAATGTTTCATTTTTGTGGTTTGGGGGGGTGATGCCTGTGTCTCAAGAAGCTTCGGATGTCACTATCTCATCAGAGCCTGAAGACAGCATATCACATTCAGACTGCTTTTTGTGTTAGTATGTTGAACCAAGAGGCTAAAAATTTATCCCATCAAATTTGACTATCTCAGCCCTTAGGGTCCCAACAACAGTACTGTGCGATTGTAGACTTTTCTACCAGGGCTGTTGGAGTTCATTGCCTATATTTTGGACTCCTGTGGACAGCAACTGTGGCCTTCCACTTCAAGGATGATACTTCTAGTGTCTACTGCCTTGGACCATAAAGCAAACTGGCTTGCTCTCTCCCTTCCCTCTCTCCTCTCCCTCCTTTTCTCTCTCTCTTCCCCTTCCTTCCTCTCTCTCCTCTTACCTCTCCCCCTCCCCAGACAGAGACAGGGTTTCTCTGTGCAGTTTGGGTGCCTGAATCTCGCTCTATAGACCAGGCTGGCCTTGAACTCACAGAGATCTGCCTGGCTCTGCCTCCCGAGTGCTGGGATTAAAGGCATGTGCCACCACCGCCCGGAAGCTTTTATTTTTTTTTTTTTTCTGTTATACAAGATCTTTTAATATCATAATTGTTCTCGCTCATGTAAACCATTGAAATCTGGTGCAGCTGAAGGACCAACCAAAGTCAACATGTGTGCACCTTCTTGGCCCACAGAACCTGAACAGGCAAACAGGAGTATTCATGCTCTGAATCAAGGAAGTCATGGCTCCATTTAGAAAGACTGTAGATCATTCTGGAAGCAACTTGGGAGGCCTGGATTAAAGGACTCAAGAAATTGCATATTGTCTGCCCCGAAACTGTGTAGATAATATCTCCTCTCACAGAAGCAAGATTCAAATTGGGGGTCTCTTAGTTCTTTCCTTCCACTTGGTCAGTAAGTTATGAGAATATAAATAAGCCCAGCACTCGGGGACACTATCACAGTGGGAGGAACAGGAAGTCCAGGCTGCTTTAAAAAGAGACGACCGTTGACCACCCGTGGACACAAGGCGGCATCTACATAAGACGGTGTGGATGTAAGAGGCAAGGAGAGAGGGCAGGGCCAGGGCGGCACTCGGGCATCCCAAGCAACTACCTGTTTTCTGTCTGTCTTTATTGAGATAGGGTCTCACTACCTAACCATGACTGACCTGGAACTTGCTTTGTAGACCACTTCGCCTCTTTTTAAACAAGGGTACAGCGCATACAACGCCCCTCCTTCTCCCTCATATCACGTGATTTTGGCTTCGGCTGCCTCCCGGGAGGAGGCAAAAGAAAAGGTTACATTGGCGGGGGGGATGGACTCTAGAAATTCTCATCTTCGTGACCCTTGAAACATGGGGAAGGTTGGCCAGAGATGTGTTTTTGGCCTAAGTTTCTTCTCTTAAGACGGGTGGCAAGAAAATTTTTCCTGTCTGTTTTGTGTGGCCTCGATTCCATCAGGGAAGTCAGCGACAGTGCTGCAGCTTCCCATCTCAGTCAGCAGGGGTCAGGCTATCCCTGGGCTGCCGTGGGCTCTTGGCCTCCAACCCTAGAACTGCAGTGAGAAAGGAAACCTCAAGGCGCCAAGATCCATCAGCCTCTGCATCTCAGCCAAGTCCCAAATGAAGGACAGTTCCCCAGGCAACCGCAGCCTTGGCGGTGTACAGCTCAGTGGGAAAACGTGTCCATTGACCTTGGCGTTTAAGGCACCACCCTAATCTGGGGACTCCAGATGGTTCCGTTATGCTGACAGCTCCTGGCTGGAGGCTACCCGAAGAACAGATTGGAGTTCTCCTGGGCCTCAGGTTGTCCCTCTGTGGAAGCAACAGGTTTATGAGAGGGCATCCATCCTTCTGCTCCTGGCCTTGCCTAAAGACCCTCGCCTACCAGCTAGGGGCTAAGCACAACTCCAGGAAGGATTAGGGTCCAGGGGCTGACTTGTTCTTTCTTGTGCTCAGTTCAAGACTGGAATGTTGTGCCCCACTCCCTGACATTGAGTGGGCCTTATAACTGTAAACCAAATAAAGCTAGTCTCACTAAACCTTACAGGGAGGGCCAGGCTCAGGGCCTGCTAGGTAGCTCAGTGGGTAAAGGCCCTTGTCACAAGACCCAAGGAACTGAATCAATCCTCAGAAAACACCTGGCAGAGGGAAAGAATCTTTTCCTGCAAACTGTCATCTGGCTTCACTCCTTCACTCTGGCGTGTGTGTGTGTGTGTGTGTGTGTGTGTGTGTGTGTGTGTGTGTGCGCGTGCGCGCGTGTGTGTGTGTGTGTGTGTGTGTGTGTGTGTGTGGCTGGCTGGCTGGCTGGCTGGCTGTTTCTCAAGAGAGACAGCAAGCCCAGTGTAGATGCTATCTCTTTTTCTTTTTCCCTTTCTTGACAGGGTCTGTGAGCGTGCATGGATGCGTGCGTGCAAGCATGGTTTCTTTCTCACTGAAGCTGGAGCTTGATGATTCTACTCAACAATGTGGCCAATTAGCCCCAGTGATCCTATATCCACCTTTCCAGAACTGGGATTACAGCCATGGACCTGCCTTTTAAAAATTATTGTGTGCCTGTGATATGTGTATAGGGATATGCATATGCCATGGCACACATTTGGAGGCCAAAGGACAACTTCGAAGAGTTGGTTTTCACCTTTCCCTGAGAATGGGTTCCAGGGAATTAAACTCAGGTCACCAGGCTTGCCAAGCAAGCACCTTTACCTGCTGAACTGTCTGTGGGTCCCCATGCTTTGTATTTTTTTTTATTGTTATTATTTTTGTTTGTTTGTTCTTGGGATAGGGTCTCACTATGTAGCTCAGGATGTCCTGGAACTCACTGTGTAGACCAGGTTGGCCTCAAACTCACAGAGATCCTCCTGCCTCTGCCTCCCTAGTATTTACTAAAGCTGTGTACCATCATGTCCTGCTTTAAAAAAAAATGTGGGTGCTAGAGATTGAACTCAGGTCCTCATGTTTTCTGAACAGCATTTTACCAACAGCTATCTCTGCAGCCTGTTTTGGTTTTGATTTCGTTTTAAGAAGAATTCAGGAAATTATTTCATGAATCTAGAAAACAGCAAGATTCCCCCCGCATCAAAAGAAAAAAAAATGTCAGTCATGATGTCATATAAGTATTTGGGAAGCTGAGACTGGAGAAATACCATAAGGTCCAGCCTGAGCTATATAGTGAGACCCTGTCCAAAAAGAAAGAGACTGAATGTGGGGGTGCACATCTGTGACCCCAGCACTCAGGAGACAGAGGCAGGTGGATCTCTGAGTTCGAGGCCAGCCTGGTCATAGTGTGTTCCAGGACAGCCAGAGTTGCATAGTCAAGACCCTGGAGAAGGGTGAATGGAAGATACTGAGATAGACCCTCCAGAGCCTGGTGGGGTTAGATCTGGTTTCTGTGTTAGGCCGATGCTTCCTGCCCTTTTCTGACTATAGCTGGGGACTTAGGAAGCACCCCTTCTTGCTCGTATCTGGTCCAGAAAGCAGGTGAAGTTGACTTGAGACCAGGCAAATGTCAGAACCCTTTATGCTTTTAAATTTGCCAGCTGTTCCCTTACCCCCAGTGCCCAGAGCTCAAAGTCTGCCCTGGGTCCCTAGTGCCTGAGATTAAACACAACTCAAAGCTGAAACATGATGTTCTCGGTGGAATTGGAAGTGGGATTCTTGCCTTCTGTGCACCCATCCCTACCCACAGCCCGAGATCATGGGTCATTCAGGAAGAGAGCTGGCTGCTACAAATCATTGCTAGGATATTCTCCCAGAACAAAACACAGGAAAATTACCAAGAAAAGGATTCCACAGGGCCAGGGTGGAGGCGGTGTTCAGCACGTCCAGGACATGTACACTCTGTCCCCAGTGCTTCTAGGCAGCGCACAGCCCTGAGAGGCCAGCTGAAAGACTCCCGTTGTGCTGGACAGCTGCCCAGACAGTGAGTCTTACTCCCACGCATGCTCTCAATGCACCCTTGCCTCCACATTGTGAACCAGGCCTTTGTGACTTTTTAAGTAAAATTTAAAGTTCCTAATTTTGTATAGGGGGTGGGGGGGTACAAGGGTTGGGACAGAGAAAAGCCTCCGTTTACAGGACCCAATACTGTCCCCTCTAAACTCTGCAGCCACCAGGCACGTGTGATTCACAGACACACATGTGAACAAAAGTCTCACGCCCACAAAACAATAATTTATTACAACATAGTAACTACAACTATGAGGAAGTTTCAAGTCCTCTCCAGCAATGTTCTTGTGGATGGCAGTCATTTCAGAAGCCTCTTCTTACCATACACTATAGAAGAATAAACACTCAGACCATGTAACTCATTGCTTGGTACTTTTATTAATTCCTCCTCCTCTTCCTCTTCCTCTTCCTCTTCCTCTTCCTCTTCCTCCTCCTCTCCCTCTTCGTCCCTCTCTTCCCCTTCCTCCTCCTCTTCTTCTCCTTCATCTTGTTTTTCTTGAGACAGGGTCTCACATAGCCCAGGCTAGTCTCAAATGAGGATGACTTTGAACTCCTGATCCTCCTGCCTCCAACCTCTTCAGTATTTTTACATCTATAAACGTGAAGCCTACTATGAGGCCCAAATACGTGTGCTTGATTTTTCTGTTTCTGTTTATTGATATTGAAAGGACCAAGCAGATGCCATAAAAGTCTTCTCTCAGAGATCAGGCCTCAATGAGCCCCCATGGCAGCTCAAGGACAGAGCCTGGGACTTGTCCAGGCCTGCCGAAAAATGATAACTGTAACCCCCAACCAGTAAATTCAAAGGTTACGTACCCTCACCCAATCATATGACGCAAAGACTTGTGCCTCCCTGCTTGCGGTTTTTCCCTTTAAAAACCCTCACTCTGAGAGAGAGCTCAGGGCCGTCCTCCCTCCTCCACCCACTGTTTCAGAGTGTTGGACATGGACCTAGTCCGACCTGCTTGTTATCAATAAACCCCTGTGTGTTTTGCATTGGCTCTGTGGTGGTCTTGCTTGGGGGTCTCCAGACTCAGGCACAACAATATCAATTCTCTTGAAGTAGTCCAGACTGGCCTCAAGACTTGAAATCCTCTTCACAGGGCTATATGGATAACTCGCTTATTTAATTATTTATTTTTGAGACAAAGTTTCACTTATGTAGCTCTGGCTGGCCTGAAACTCACTGTGTAAACCAGGCTGGCCTTGAATTCACAGAGATCTGCCTGCCTCTGCTTCCCGTGTGTGTGTGTGTGTGTGTGTGTGTGTGTGTGTGTGTGTGTGTGTGTGTGTGTGTCTGTGTGTCTGTGTGTGTCTGTGTCTGTATGTATGTGTGTGTCTCTGTGTGTGTCTGTATGTGTGTGTCTGTGTGTCTGTGTGTCTGTGTGTGTGTGTGTGTGTGTCTGTGTGTCTGTGTGTCTGTATGTGTGTGTGTGTGTTTCTGTGTGTCTGTGTGTGTGTGTGTGTGTGTGTGTGTGTGCGCGCGTGCATTCAAGCAAGTGTGTAGTTGCCTGTGGAGGTTAGAGGTGTCACATCCTCCTCAGCACTGGAGTTTCAGACAGCTGTGAGCCACCTAACACTGGTGTTGGGAAGAGAACTCTAGTCTCTTGCGAGAGCAATACGTGCTCTTAGCCTCAGAGACACCTTTTCAGCCCAAGGGCTTTGTGAATTTTAACTTAAGTATGCAACATTCCTGTAGGCCATTTCACCCCTGTCCAGCATCCATTCCCTCACATCCTGGAATACAAGACTTGGTGTGATTCTTTTTTTTTTTTAAAGACAGGGTTTCTCTATGTAGTCCTGACTATCCTGGAACCCAATATGTAGACCAAGCTGGCCTCAAACTCACAGAGATCTGTCTGCTTCTGCCCTCCAAGTGCTGAGATTAAAAGTGTGTGCCCCCACACCTGGCCCAGTGGCTATGGAACGCTTGCTTGTTGACTGCTGAGTTGCCACGTGGCTTTTCTTATTACTCTTTTAAGATTATTTTTATCTGTGTATGTATTTGTTTGGATATAGGCCGTGTGTGCATTGGTGCTCACAGAGGTCAAAAGAGGGTGTTAGCTCCCCTGGAGCTGGAGTTCCTGCTGGTTGTGAGCTGCCAGGTGTAGACAACAAGAACAAAGTCAAGTCGGTCCTCTGGAAGAGCAGCAAGCACGCCTCACCACCAACACATCTGTTTTCTGTTTTTACTGCTTTTGTTTCCTATGTGTCTGTGTATCACGTGCCCCCAGAAGCCAAAAGGAGGCATGGAATCTTGGGATTGGAGTTACAGATGCTGGCAATCAAACCCCGGTCCTCGGGAAGATCATCCAATGCTCTTAACCACTGAGCCGTCTCTCCAGCTCCCTTCTACACAGTTTTTTAAATTTTATTTTTAATTTATTTTTTGGTTTTTTTGAGATGGGGTCTCACCATGTAGCCCTGGCTGTCCTGGAACTCACTCTGTAGACCACGCTGGCCTTGAACTCACAGAGATCTGCCTGCTTCTGCTTCTTTAAGAGCTAAGATTAGCACCAGTGGTGGTGCTCACCTTTAATCCCAGCACTCGAGAGACAGAGGCAGGCGGATCTCTGTGAGTTCGAGGCCAGCCTGGTCTACAGAGCGAGATCCAGGACAGGCTCCAAAACTACACAGAGAAACCTTATCTTGAAAAAAAAAAAGAGCTGAGATTAAAGGAAGGCACCACCATGCCAGGCTACTGTCTCTTTCGTTTGTTTGAATAACTTCTCCTGTTTGAGACTTCTAGTAGATTGTATGTGAAGTATATGCAGGTGCACATGCCTGTACTCCCTCAGGAAGGCCAGAGGAGTGCACATCCTCTTTTATTACCCTCTACCTTCTTCTTTAGAGGCAGGGTCTCTCAATGAACCTAGAGCTCACATTTGCTTTTGTTTTTGATTTCAAGACAGGATTTCTCTGTAGCTTTGAAGCCTATTCTGGATCTCTCTCTGTAGCCCAGGCTGACCTGGAACTCACAGAGATCCACCTGCCTCTGCCTCCCGAGTGCTGGGATCAAAGGTGTGTGCCACCACTGCCCGGCTAGAACTCACATTTTTAGCTGAGATTTCAGGCTTGTGCCACCACAGCCAACCCAAATGGCAGCTTTGTAAGTGAAACAAATCTTGTCTTGTCTTGGGCTGCTGTAGCTCATCAATTAGCTAGAATGGTGCCAACGAGCCCCAGTGATCTCCCTGTCTCTTGTTTCCCTCTTGCTTGGGTTACAGGCATGTGTAAAATCATGCTAGACTCTTTCCTGGGAGCTAGGATCAGATCTCCAGTCCTTATACTTACAGAGCAAGCTCTTGGAGCTGCTGAACCACGCTTCCAGCCCCAAGAAATGTTAAGGCTACAGAAAAATCAAATGAAAAACAGTTCTCAGCCTGTAGTGGTGGCTTTATTGGTGCATGGCTGTAGTCAACTTGGGAAATGGAGGTGGGAGGATCTTGAATTCAAGGCCAGGCTTGGAGACATAGTGAGTTGGAGGTCTGGGCCACATGAGACTCTGTTTCAAAAACAAAACAAAACAAAAAGTGCAGGGCTCCACAATTTGCATATGGTTTTCTGTGTTGTCCTTTGCGTCTATTGAGGATGCTAAATATCATGGGTGTAGTAAGTTTAAAAACCAAACAAAATAAGACTTCTTACAGTTCAGAAGGCTGAGAAATCCAAGATCAAGGGGCTGGAAGATTTGGTGCCTAAGGAGGGCCCATTTCATGGTCATAGATGGCACCCTCATGCTTCGTCTCCACATGAACGAAGACTGGAGCAGCTCTCCAGGCCTCTTGTATAAGGGCACCAGTTCTGGGCATGAGGTTCTCCCGACCTAATTCCCTCCCAAGTCCCTGCCTCCCAAAACTATCGCATAGGTAATTAGGTTCCAACATAGGAATTTGTGTGGAGAAATAAACATTCAGCTACAGCACATAACCTATGAGTTCCGCAGTATAATGGCAGGTGTTGATCATGAGGCATCATATGGGACAGTTTCCCTGACCCACATTCCTTGACTCTTCCTATTCTATGTCCTCTCACATCTGCCAGAAGCTGGTCTTTAACTTCTCAGCAGCTTTTCTACTGTTATGTATTTTTTGTTTGTCTGTTTAGATAAAGTCCCCAACTCCCAGACTCAAGCCATGCCCCCACACACCTAAGCTCCTGCTTGGTTCATTACTACATTTCTACATGTGGCTTTAGCCAAAGGCTGGTAGTCATTCATTGTTGCATTTAAAAGTTTTTTATTACTCATTGTTTACTTATCTCTGATGCATACATGTACATGTGTATTTTGTTGCTGGTGGCCTAGTCAGAGGAGCATCAGGAGGCAATTGAAGCTCAAGATGTCAGCCCACCAGGAGGAAACTCTGATGGGTCAATCTTGCACAGGCAAGGCACCAAGACCACAGACCCTGGAATGTCTTTTGCTTCTGCTGTGCCTTTACATATTTGCCCCTGCCATCTTCCTCTAGTATCTGGCAAGGTGTGAATGGGTGTGGGGAGATCCCTACTGCCAGTAATGTAGTGTATTTATCTCATGGAAATATCCCGTTCTACTGGAAATTTTTATCTGTGGATTGTCATGAAGATGGATCCTCCCTAAGCTAATTGATAACAATGATCTCTTATACAGAGTTTTGATGAATAAAAATAAATACAAGAAAATGTTATACATCTAGAACCTATGAGTTCCGCCTAAGGAGCTACATTAGATCACGGCTCAAGTTAATGATTAAGAAAAACAATTGAGGGTTGGGGATTTAGCTCAGCAGTAGAGCGCTTACCTAGCAAGTGCAGAAAGGCCCTGGGTTCGATCCTCAGCTCAAAAAAAAGAAAAAAGAAAAACAATTGAGTCCCCAGGAGTCAGGATGACTCAAATTCCTTTCAGCTTAATGCTGAAAGATGCAGTCACAAGTTTTAGTGTGCATCATTAGCTGAAACAAAGCCTTAAAGTAACTTCAAGTTAGATCAGATGTTTTGATAATAGCTTTGATATGAAAACCCCCAGAAAACAATGTAAGTTATAGATTCATTAAGTTAGAGTTAAAAAAAAAAAAGGCAGCCCAATTGTTGTTAGTTGACTTACTTTCCTTGTTAAGTTTGGTTGGAGATTAAAGGTGATGATAAAGTCCTTGTGCTCCCCCCATTTTTGATTTTTTGAGACAGGGTTTCTCTGTGTTACAGTTCTGGCTGTCCTGGAACTCACTCTGTAGACCAGGCTGGTCTTGAACTCACAGAGATCCTCCTGCCTCTGCCTCCCAAGAGCTGGGATTAAAGGTGTGCACCACCACTGCCCAGCCCTTGTGCCCATTTTTGCCCTCAATCTCCTGATATAAGAAACTATTGATTAATGGGTATGTACCCCAAAGATTTAAAGTAGAGCTGACTGATTCTTTTTCATATATAAAAGTTTAGGTTTATGGTTCCTTTAAGATTCCTTATAAGATTACTTTTCAAGGTAAGTAATGAAGTAATTGGCTCTTTCTTTATAACTGCAAAACTACTGCCAGTAGAAGACCTGACTGAGAAAAATATCTTGCTTGCCTATATGGTTAATCTATAACAAGTTGCTTGGATATGAATGTACATGAGTTCTTGAGATAATTTGTTTTTCACCTGTAATTGTAAAAATGTTTAATCATGTAAGGGACATGGAAAATATGCTGTTTTGTTTTTGTTTTTGTTTTTGTTTTTTTTACTGTTTGTTTTGTATACATTGTAATCATTCACTTGAAAAACAGAATGTAACCACATTGTAATTTTTATACTGCCTGGAAGATTTTTAATGGGGTATATAAGCTGTAAGAAAAAGGTTAAAGATGGAGTTGAGAGAGTTAAAATGGGCTAGAAGGAAAACATCAAGAATCAGAGTTAAAATGAGTTAGAAGGAAAACATCAAAAATGAAAGTTAAAAAAAATGAGTTAGAAGGAAAACATCAAGAATGAGAGAAGGAAATCACTAGGAAAATAAAGAATAGAGAATGCAAAAGAAGAATAGAGAAAAGTTCTGAAGAAAACCATCAAGAGAGTGTGTGAGTGTCTTTCCCCTTAACTCCCTCAGATAGAAAAGTCTAGTATGCACCAATGCTGTGGATTTCCCATTTAAGCTCTGTGCTGCCTAGAGGCTGGCCCCCAGGCAGTGATATTTTGTGTATGTGCCAGTACATGTGTGCACATGTGTGCCTCTGCATGTGGAAGCCAGAGGTCAACCTCCAGTGTTCCTCTCCAGGAGCCATCCCCCTTATTGTTTTTATGTGTATGTGCGAGTGTGTTCAGATACCCAAGGATGGTGTCTGATCCCTTGTAGCTGGAGTTAGATGACTGTGAACCACATGAAGTGGGTGCTGGGAACAAACCCCAGGTCCTCGGTAAAGTTCTTAACTGTTGAACCATTGTTAGATTCCCCCACCTTGTGTTTTGTGGTTTTTAGACTTATATGAAGTCACAGGCCAATCCTGAAGCCATTCTCTGACTTCTCGGCCTCCTTCCATCTAAGAGCAGGCATAGGTAACCCAAGTTTGTCTCTGCTTACCTGATAAAAGGGCCGGGTGTGGTTAGTGTCACCCTACACTGTGATTTACTGACATAATATGTGGAAAGGATGCAGCTGTCTTGCAATACTGGGCCCTTGAACATGAGGACAGAAGCCAACATTAAGGATGGTGGTGGAAAAGCACAGAGACTAGATCCTATCCAGTGGAAACAAGTGGTATGTCCACCAGAGACTTGTAAGAGACCACCAGTGCAGCCATGTTTGCAACAGCCAAAATCTGAAGTTGACCTAGATGCCCACTAATGAATGCCCAGATGAATAGTTGAACAGCTTATGTTATAGTCATATGATGAACTATTATAATATATAGCAACTAAAAGAGAAGTCTATCACTATATACATACAAAAGACAAAAAAAACATGAATACATTTTACAGGTATAATGTTGAATTTAAAAAGCTCACTGTGGGGTTGGGAAGACAGCTCTGCAGGTGAAGATGCTTGCTGCCAAGCCTGATGACCTGAGTTTGATCCCTGAAGCCCACACAGTGGAAGGAGAGAGCTGAGTCTCAAAGGTTGTCCTCTGATCTCTACCTGTATGCACATGCATGTACACAGCATAAATAAATGTAAAAACGAATTTTAAGTTAGCTGGGCTGGGCATGGTAGCACATGTCCCTGGTCCCTGGTATGTGGGAAACTGGGAAAAACAGATCACATGAGTTCAAGAGTTTGGGATCAGCCTGAACAACACAATGTCCCATCCTTTCAAAATAGAAAAGTGGAGGAGGAAAGCCCTTTTTCTCTGTGGGTGTGGCCACTGGCAGGCTGCCCATGTCACACTGGAAGGCCTCACACTCTTGTGCATACTGGCAGCACTACTAACTGGACCAAGACCTGAAGAGACAGCCCAGCAGTGAGGAGCACATACTGCTTTTGCTGAGGAATCCAGTGCAGTTCCCAACACGGTGTCCTGTGTTTACAACTGTCTATAACTCCAGCTCTAGGAGATCTTATACCTCTGGCTTCCACAGGCAGCGATACCTCTCTTTCTCTCTCTTAATAAATAAAGTAAATCTTTTTAAAAATAAGTTGGGAGGGGTGGGTTAGGGAGAGGGGAGATGAATATGATCAAGATATGTTGTATACATGTATAAAACTTTCAAAGAATATAAAAATAGCTAGGCAGTGGTGGCACACGCCTTTAATCCCAGCACTCGGGAGGCAGAGCCAGGCAGATCTCTGTGAGTTCGAGGCCAGCCTGGTCTACAGAGTGAGTTCCAGGAAAGGCACAAAGCTACACAGAGAAACCCTGTCTTGAAAACAAACAAACAAACAAACAAAAAACAAGTGCTGTGGGATGTTCTGTAATCAAATGTGTTGCTCTGATTGGTTAATAAATAAAACACTGATTGGCCAGTAGCCAGGCAGGAAGTATAGGTGGGACTAACAGAAAGGAGAATTGGAAGAACAGGAAGGCAGAGAGAGACACTGCCAGCCGCCGCCATGACAAGCGAGATGTAAGGTACCAGTAAGCCACAAGCCACGTGGCAAAGTATAGATTATTAAAAATGGGTTAATTTAAGATAGAAGAAGTAGATAACAAGAAGCCTGCCACGGCCATACAGTTTGTAAGCAATATAAGTCTCTGTGTGTTTACTTGGTTGGGTCTGAGTGGCTCAGGACTGGCGGGTGAGAGATTTGTCCTGACTGTGGGCCAGGCAGAAAAATTCTACAAAGAGAAAACTCTAGCTACAAAAATAATTTCCAAAAAAGCATGCTGTATGATTCTACATATATCAAGTTTTAAGATGAAGCTTTTAAAACATTTTATCTATGATGACAGAAGTTAGGATTGCAGTGACCTCTTCAGGAGAGAGAGCACTAGGAGATCATGGGGTCACCTCCAGGGTAGGGGATGATTAACACTCTGAGGGTGACTGACTGACTGCCTCTCACTGAAGACTTTGCCCAGAAAAGACACACCCGAGAGCCGCTCTCTGGACCACTCACCACATCATGAACTTTGTCTCCTGTTCGTCCACAGCTCAGCCCTAGAGCTCCGCTCTCCTTTAATCAGATTTGATGGGTTGCTTGCTGGTACAGTTCCTGCTTGGTACTTTGCCTACTGAATTCATTCCTCCTTTCTTTTTAATAGTTTAGATTGTTACTTAAAACTTTCTCTTATGTAACTCTCCTTTGTTTTTTAAGACAGAGTTTTTCTATGTAGACTTGACTGTCCTGGATCTTGCTCTGTAGATCAGGCTGGCCTCGAACTCACAGAGATCCACCTGCCTCTGCCTCCCGAGTGCTGGGATTAAAGGCGTGCACCACCACTGCTTGGCCTACAATGTTTTTAAGGGGCCTAACTGTAGCAAATTTATCACCTTAACATTTTATCTTATTACGATACTTTACTTTTTTCTCCTGAACCTCCAAATTATGATTAATTTTAAAGGAAAGTCCTTTAGATTTTCTATTATGGCATTAAGTACAAATTAAAAAGATAGTTTATTTCTTTTCATTTTTATTTTCTTGTTGTTCTTGTTTTGAGACAAAGTCTTTCTATGTATACCTGACTGACAGAAACTCTCCACGTAGACCAGGTTGGCCCCAGCGATCCACAGGTTGCCTCTGCTTCCAAGGGCAGGAATTAAAAGTGTGCCACCGTGGCCGCCTCTGACAAAGATGTTTAGCTTCATCATTTCATATTTACTTTTTATCATGTTTACTTCATGGTTTTATTTTTTCATTCAATTACTTATATGAAACTACCAATTTTTGCAGACTAAAATAGTTGAATATTCAGTTTCATAGGATCAGCTCAATATTTTCCTTATCCATTTTTTTTTTTTTTTCTGTTAGCATCTTGGAAACTCTCCAGTTCTTCCTCCTGTTCCAGCAGTGGTCACGCCAGTGTCAGTACAACTCCGTGACGTCACCTGCAGTTGTTCCCAAGGTTCCCTTAGGCAATCAGCTCAGGGAAAACCCCATCTTTAGTTTGACTCAGAAAAGAATTTCAAGACAAGCCAGTATGAGGCAGAGTTGAAGTTCATTGAAAACAGAAAAGTGTTCAAGAAAGAGAAAGGCGCGCTGGAGAGATGGCTCAGAGGTTAAGAACACTGGCTGCTCTTCCAGAGATCCTGAGTTCAATTCCCAGCAACCACATGGTGGCTCACAACCATCTGTAATGAGATCTGGTGCCCTCTTCTGGCCTGCAGGAATACATACAGGCAGAACACTGCATACATAATAAATCTTAGAGAGAGAGAGAGAGGAGAGAGAGAGAGAGAAAGAGAGAGGAGAGAGACAGAGACAGAGACAGAGACAGTTGAGAGTACAGACATGGGCAACTTGAAAGAGGAGCCCAGTCAATATCCTCGTTTGTTTGTTTTGTAAGAC
Organism: Onychomys torridus; assembly: GCF_903995425.1. NCBI lineage: Eukaryota > Metazoa > Chordata > Mammalia > Rodentia > Cricetidae > Onychomys > Onychomys torridus. Next base: position 101,880,768 of record NC_050449.1, read on the forward strand.
AGGGTAGCCTCAGTTGGCCTGGAATTCACTATATAGACCAGGCTGGTCTTGAATTCATAGAGTGCTCCTTGAGTCTGTTTCCAGAGTGCTAGATTATAGGGATGTGCCTATGCAGAGATTTCCCAACTCCCATGAGAGGCTGTGTGTGCTACAGGCAGCAGAGCAGAGGAGCTGGGGTGCTCAAGGGCCAGAGCCTGGAAGGGCCATCCTGAGCTCCAGACACCTGACTTGAGCTTGGAGCTCTAGTGTTTGTCCCGCTGGGTTCCAGTCTTGGTTTGTTCGAGCTTTTCCTGCTGTGCCTCCATTCTTCCCTCCATGCCATTGGGTGTTGGAAATATATATACTTTGATTTTACACACCAATCAAGGATCCCCCTCTTCCCTCCTCCCACCTTCCCAGCCTCCCCCTCCCACCCACCCTCACTCCCTCCCACAAGAGGAGGCACATCCAGCAGAGGTTAAGTCCAAGCCCTTCCCCCGTCCTCAAGGCTGCACGAGGTGTCCCATCATAGGTAGTGGGCTCCAAAAAGCCCCCTCATACACCGGGGATGGATCCTGATCCTACTGCCAGGGGGCCCCCAAAGCAGATCAAGCTACACAACTCTCTCCCCATGCAAAGGGCCTAGTCCAGTCCCATGCAGGCTCCACAGCCATTGACCCAACTTTCATGAGTCCTCACTAGTTTGGTTTGGTTGTTTCTGCAGGTTTCCCCATCATGATCTTGTCCAGACTGAGTCATTGTTCCCTTCTAGACGGGAGGACCATCCCTCGGCTGGGTGTAGGTAGACCCATGTTGTCCCTGTGGTATAGAGAAGGGTTTAGGGTTGCCTGGCCCTTCTTCCTTGGTATGTGACTTGTTTTATTTAATCTAATACTTCATGACTTTTTTTTTTATTCTTGGAGTTTAAGAATTTTACTGTGTGGCTGGAGAGATGGCTCATCCAATGAGAGGACTTTCTGCTGTTGTAGAGACCTGGGTTTGATTCCCAGCACTTATGGTCTTCTTGCTTCTATGGATTCCAGCATACACATGGTGTACACACCAACCAGCAGGCACACATACATAAATAAAAATAAATTTTAAAACTTTTTGGGGGGGGCTGTTTGAGACAGGGTTTCTGTGTGTAGTTTTGGTGCCTGTCCTGGATCTCGCTCTGTAGACCAGGCTGGCCTCGAACTCACAGAGATCCACCTGGCTCTGCCTCCCATTTTAAAGGATTTTACTTTCTTTTTCCCCCGTAACTTGACTAGTCGGTTGCCTCTGTTTTGACAGTCCTTTTTTCTCCTCTGGAATTCCTGTTGTTTGCTTGGGCTTGACCTTGAGATCTCTGATACCTAAAGCCTTTGAGCAACGTCCATATTTCCCTGGAGTTTTGGGTATTTTCTCCGTTAGACCATATCCCTTCACCCTGCCAGCCTTCTTTCCTCCGCATCTTTGCACCTGTCATGTCTTCTGTGGGTTCCCTTGGGCCCTTCCCCATGCAGCAAGATGCCTCCGGGTTAGTCAGCTCAGGCATCACCTGCTCAGAGGCATCTTCCCCCTGCCTTGGGATTAAGGTTTGTTCTTTTATGGTCTATTGTATCCATTCCTCGTCTTCCATCTCCCCATCACCTCACAGGGCAGAAGTCCCGTGATTCAAGAACATTCTTGCTAAACCCATTCTTGCCACATTCCCAGGATCTAATCCATGTCAGCCCAGCACAGGAAGCTCTTAGCAGAAGGAATGCCATCCAGCTTTCCACTCCAAATGTGGGAGCCCTGGAATGGAAGCTTGGTTGGGAGGAGGTAGAACAGTGGCCTATAAGGACCTGAATGTCTGATGCCTGCTGGGCTTCTACCCAGCAGTCACAGGCGCTGACACCACTGTCTGGTATCAGGGGCAGAAACTGGGTGAGGCTTTCTAGCAATCTAGCTAGGTTGGGGTGGAGGCTCTTGAGCCCAACCCTGGGGCCAGTCTTTGCTGTGCTAGGATCAGCACTGACAGCTGGCAGCAGTATAGTAGACTATGAAAGAATTGGCCTTAGGTTGAGGCTTTAGCTCAGTGGTAGAGCACTTGCCTAGCAAGCGCAAGGCCCTGGGTTCGATCCTCAGCTCAAAAAAAAAAAAAAAAAAAAAAGAATTGGCCAAAGACAGAAGGAGGCAGAAGATCAACTGCGTTGTAGTTGCTCATGCTTGGAACCCCAGCAGTCAGAAGGCTGAGGCGAGAGGATTGACGTTAGCTTGAGGCCAGCCTGGGCTATGTAGTGAGTTGCCTGAGCTACAGAGTAAGACCCTGAATCAAAACTCAAACAAAGAAGAAAGACATCCCCTACAAAAAACAAAACAACAACCAGTGCAGGTTATTTACCCACCAACCCCACAGTCCCCAGACTTTTCCTGAGTGCAGCAGCAGGAAATGTTAGAAGGATTTAGATTGTGGAGATAAACAGAAAATACAGGATACCCTGGAGAGGGCCTGGAACCTATGCCAAAGAGCCCTGACTGTCTCTGCCCCAGGGTATTTACAGAAATGCCAAGGGCTGGAGCAAAAGACCTCCCCCCAGCATGGCCAAGTGCAGACCATCTCAGACACCCGCACTCAGGCCCGTGGTCCAATCATCCTCTCTATGCGGACCTGCTGGGTAAAGCCATGAAGAACATGAAAATGGGCTCCCACAAACATCATCATCATCATCATCATCATCATCATCATCATCATCAACAATAACAAAACAGAGCCATAAATCCACTGCTCACAGGATTCCTTAAAGCAGCCAACCCCATCACCCACCCTGGAGCCCAGAGGTCACAAATATAGGCAATCTGGCTTGTCTCCTACCCTGCAGTTTCGAAAACACTGTTTACCCAAAAAGTAGTTTCTGGGCCTGACTTTACTAGCCCCTCCTGCTCCCTATTCTCAACTCTAAAAACTGATTCTCGATTGCTTCTCGGCCTGTTGGCCGTTCCACACACCCACCTGGTATTACAGTACCTCCAGGAATGGTGTACCACCTCAGGGAATTCAAAAAACAAAAAACAAAAATCTGATTCTCAGGTTGACTCATTCTCCTGTACCCCTGAATACTAAGTCACAGAGTTTGGGGCTGCCAACCTCTCAGACCAGTAAATGTCTGTCTGCTCCTGCTGTTTGAAGTCAACTGAGACTGCTGACTAACTTCTCAAAGAAGTAAGAAGTGAAGGGGGAGGAGGAGGAAGAGGAGGAAGGAAGAGGAGGAAGAGGCAGTTGTAGTGACAGAATAACATTTGCCAGATACTGGTGTGGGATAATGCTCTTGTACACTGTAAAGATGTGTCACTGGGATTGGTTTAATAAAATGCTACTTGGCCAGTAGCCAGGCAGGAAGTCTAGGCAGGGCAACCAAACTAAGGATGAGAAGGAGAAGGGTGAAGTCAGAGGGTTGCCAGCCAGATGCAGAGGAAGCAAGATGAGAATACCGTACTGAGAAAAGGTACCAAGCCATGTGGCTAAACATAGATAAAAATTATGGGTTAATTTAAATGTAAGAGCTAGTTAGTAGGCCGGGCGGTGGTGGCGCACGCCTTTAATCCCAGCACTCGGGAGGCAGAGGCATGCGGATCTCTGTGAGTTCGAGGCCAGCCTGGGCTACCAAGTGAGTTCCAGGAAAGGCGCAAAGCTACACAGAGAAACCCTGTCTCAAAACAAAACAAAACAAAACAAAACAAAACAAAAAACAAACAACAACAAAACAACAAAAGAGCTAGTTAGTAATAAGCCTGAGCTACTGGCCAAGCATTTATAATTAATATAAGCCTCGGTGTAGTAATTTGGAAAGTGGCTGCTGGGCATTTGGGAGTTGCTGATGGGACAGAAACTTCTGCCTACAAGATACATTGCTACTGTACAAGCACAGTAGTCAAGATGGAGAAATTCTGTACACACACATTGGAAAGTGCTGCTTTAATGGTAGGATTTCTATGAAGGCCGTCAAGCAGCGTTTCTTCATTCTTTGACAATTCTGGTCCTGCTCAGAGAAGAAGAGGCCTTGCTCTGAGACCAGCCTAGTCTGAGGCAAAAGCAGTCTTGAGATTGGAATAGCACAGCACAACCATAAGTCCCAGGATGGCATCTACAGTCTCTCCTTGCTCCAATTTCTGTCATTTTTTCCCCCTCTATAGTACTTACCACTGAACACCATGTGGCTTCTTTAAGCTAAATCAATTTGCAGATATTTCTGGAACTTAGTATTTGAAGTACTCAGGATACATCTCTTAACAAAACAAAGACACAGCCGACCCCCACAGTACTATGTAAGGATAATAAATATCTACTTTAAAGATTATATGAAGGCTGTAGATATAGTTCAGTGACAGAGTGCCTACCTAGTATATATGAAGCCATGGATATAATATCTAGTATTGAAGAAACAGACAAAAAACCAGGGAGCATACACCTTTAATGCCAGCACTTGGGAGTTGGGAGGCAGGAGAAGATCAGTGAGGGATGTATGAGACTTTGTATAAAAAACAAAAGTAAAAAATATTCAGTAAGATGATAAATGCTATGGGAAAAAGCAGAGCAGGACAGAGCATAAAGGCCACCCCAGGGCTGGGGGCCAAGAGAGAGGTTACAGTCTAAAATGAGAGAGTGTGAGAATGTTGGGGTACAGCCCATGGAAACCTATGCTTTCATGACAGAGAACAGCTGGAGGCCAGCCACTGAGCCGTCGGGTGCGCAGGGCAGGGTGTCTGAAGAGCACTTTGGGGCTGAGCTGGAGGCCAGCAAATGGGACGCAGTGAGCTGAGTGTGGGAATCCTGGGAATCTACCTAGCTCTGGACCATCTTTGGGGAGTGGCTACGAATCCACAGGCTGATGTGTGGAGAGTGGACTGAAGGGACTGGGAGGGGACTGTGACACTGACCTGGAGAGACATGTGGCGGTTTGGATATTCAAGCTGTGGTCATGTCACACAGTGACCTCCTTCTTGAGCTAGACAACTTCCTGGAACAATGGATAAGGGTAAAACAAGGACAGCCAAAACAGGGAAGGGCCACAAAGCCAGACTCAGGCTGTCTGTCAACAGCTGGATGTTGAATCAGGAAGAGTCTCGCCTGGGTAAACACTTACGGGGTTGATAAACATGAAGTTGGCATTTAAAGTCATGAGCCTGAAAACTACACCAGTTGCTTTATACCTATAAATCCCAGCACATGGAGGTTGTGGCAGCAAGACTGCTGTAATTATGAGGCCAGCCTGTGCTACAGAGCGGGATCCCTACTCAAATCAATCAGTATTTTAAAAGCAAAACCCTGAGTGTGGGTAAGTGGGTACAGACAGATGGAAAAATGTAAAAATGAATATCAGAAGAAACCTGGTGAGCATAGAGCCATGACAGCCTCACGAAAGGAGATTCCAAGAGGAATCTGTTGATGATAGGAAATCTAAGCCCATCTCTAAGAACAGCAGGGGTTTAAAAAATATAGATTTCCCTTTACTGTATTCCCTGCAGAATATAGATACTTAAGAAACACTTGAGTTTAAAAAAACGTGTGAGCCACACCTTTGTAAATGCCCAGGATGCAGGGTTGCAACACTGACCTTCTTTACAGAAAGGCTAGTGACCAAGTAGGAGGTTCATCCCACTGTCAGTGGTACCCATCACATTCCTTGCTTTTCCTAGCTACACTGACACTTATTCGCTGAGGCCAGAGCCCTCCTGAATAACCCAGGCCCCAGAACAAAGGAGTCTATGCTTTGGAGGTTGGTAGACCTGTCTTCAGACCCAGCAGTTTAGAGAGGATTTTAGATCCACTCCTTTCTCTGCCACCCTATGGCTTTCATTTTGTCTACCTGTCCACTCATCTGTTCACCTGTCAAATAACGATTTTCAAAACTTATTATTTTGTGCGTGTGTGTGTGTGTGTGTGTGTGTGTGTGTGTGTGTGAAGAGAGAGGGGAGGGAGAGGAGAGGAGAGGAGGAAGGGAGGGGAGGGGAAAGAAGAGAGGGAAAGGGGAAGGGAGAGGGAGAGGGGAAGGGGGAGGGAGAGGGAGGAGAGAGAGCCTGTCACAATGCTCGTGCAGAGGTCAGCAAATAACCTGCGGGGAGTTGGTTCTCTCCTTATGAGTCCCAAAGACTGTACTCATCTCCGTGTCTTTAACTTCCTGAGCCTTGTCACTGGCCCTCTACATCGCCTTTTCTTTGTCCATCACGTGTCGTCATTCTTCTGTCCGCTCTGTATAGCTATCCCTTTAATCCATCTTAGCGACTATTCACATGCACTTTTGTCCATCCATCTACTAGGGTGGCCAGCTTTGCAGTCTGTCACAGAATGAATACTGATTGGCCTCGACATTCTTGTATCCTAGGGAGCTTCCCCGCGCAGGGCAAACCAGGACTGCCAGCTCGTCGATCTAGCCTAGGCATCCTACAATCGCCCCATTGGCGCACAGCCCATCAGTTACTTCAGCTACGCAACAGACCGATTGGCCATCCTCGTCACCAGGACAACGCTCCGCCTCCTGCCTTCATTGCCCCCTCCCCCCGCCCAGGAAGCCCCCGAAGCGAATCCTGGCGCCCTAGCAACAGTCTTCCAGGCTGCCCAGTCCGCTTGCGCGGCTTCGGGTGCGAGCCAATAGTGAGGGGCGCCGGCAGCGAGCTCGGGGGGCGGGGCTGAGCGCGGCCGCAGCCATTTTGGTGGAAGGGAAACAATAGGACGGAAGCGTCGCGGGACTGGGCTGCGGCCGCAGGTAACGCCCGTCTTGCGGGCCCGTGGCCCTGTCGCCCCGGGCTTTAGGGAGGTTTTCGGGGCCGTTAGCGGACAGGCTTCCTGATCGCTCGGGAGCTTCCCGGATTATTTGGAGGAGGGGGTCTCTGGCTGTCACTGCGAAGCGGTCTCCCCCTTTCTGTGGACTAAAACTTTCCCTGCTTAGGGGGCATCCTGTCTTCGGGTCCTGGGGAGGCCAGAGTTCCCATTGAGAGGAGGGCAGGCTCTGCCCCCGCCTCGGAGAGGTCTGCTGGGATTGGGGGCGGGGGCGACGCTGTCTGTCTCCGTCTCTGAGGCGGTCTCCCCGGTCTTCCGGTGGGCAGGGTCCCCCGGCCACGACCTCCCAGGTCATTGCCGATCCGTCCCTATCTTTGGATGAAGGGGTCAGCCCTGATGCTCAGGTGCTGTTACCTGCGCCCGCAGACGTGCAGCCATCTTGGGTATGAACGTCAGCCAGTCACCTCGTCTTTGATTGGGGGCGGGGAGAGCTGCGCATCCAACCTTACTGTCTTTTTTTTAGACATTAAACCGCATCAGGAGATGCCTTTTTTTTTTTTTTTATAGTGATGTTTCTACCGCCAGTGGGATAGTTATTTCTTTCACATTTGATAACAAGACTGCATCTGTCTTCCGCATCCTTCCTAATGACTTGTTTCATTTTAGGATTTTAGTTTCCCTCAAATATCAAGAAAGCTGTGACTAGCAGAGAAATGAGTGAAAAATGTAGGAACTAGTGAAATCTACTGATCTTACATACCAAAGGAAATAGAGCTAGTCATCGCTTGTAAATAAACATTTTGCTAACAAAATGTATATAGAGCAAGAACAAAATAATTTCGAATAGTTTTGAGAAAAAGTACTGACGGGGTCTAGAAGAGGTGGGAGAAGGACCAGAGGGGCCAGGGAGTGAGCAGGATCAAAATACATCGTATAAATGTTTGAAATTGTCGAAGAATAAATATCAAAATAAAAATACTCCAAAGGAAAAAATACTGAAAGCTTTGAAACATATCAAAAATGTTACAGACTAGAGGAACTTGTTTACAGCAGTTTTGTTGAGTATTTAAAATGTTTGCTGTGTTTGGATTTTTTCCCTGGATGACATTGTAAGAGAAGGAAGATGCTTATTTACTAAGTTGTTGCCATGGAGAGTGTATAATTGCAGGGGTTTGTTGTTTTAATTCAGCGGCTGTCACAGATAGAAATATAAAATGAATACTTACATTTGACATGAACAGACCATTTGATTCCCCCCCTCCTTTTTTTTGAGATCAAACTAATTGAACTGTTGACTTACTCTGACAGGTTTACCTGTATTCTGTTTTGTTTTTTTAAAGAGTAAAATTCAAGTGCCTAAGTCGGATTAGACCTGTTCTTATAATTGTAGAAACCAGTTTCTCATGTAATATAGACTTCTTTTGTGCTTTGGAGTTTCCTAGGAGACAGGTTTTGGTCTATACAACCAAGTATCTGAACATTGGAATGTGCCAGGGGACGCAATTGCTGACTAATGAAACTTAGTCTCCTTTACAGGGAGGGTCAGGGACTTCTGTAAGCCCTAGAGATGTCACTGGTATCTAGGCAACAAGGATGGGCTGGAGCCTTCCTAGGGCCAGCTTGTTAAGGTGAAAATTTTCCATTGTTGGCTCATGAAGAGGATGCACTGGGGAAGAATTTTCCCTTCAAGGGAAGAGTTGTTTGGTTGGTTGGTTGGTTTGTTTGTTTGTTTGTTTGTTTGTTTTTTGAGATAGGGTCTCTATGTATACCTGGCTGCCCTGAAACTCACTATGTAGATCAGGCTGGCCTTGAATTTATAGATCTTCCTGCCCCTGCCTTCTGTGTGCCAGAATTAGAGGCATTTGCCCCCACCTCTGGCAAGGGAAATTATTTTGTCATGGGATAATTATCTTGCAAATTGGCCATATTTTTTATGGTAGAAAATAATCAGAAGATTACTTTAGTATGATTACATTTGAAGCATATTTTTATTTTTAAAATTATATTTTGTCTTTTTGTGTAATAAAAATAACAAGTAGTGTATGTTATGAAGTATGTCGTGTTGGTAAGTAAATGTCCTTGAGCCAAAAAATTGAATTGAGAATCCATTAAAAAGTTTGAAGAAAAACATCATTTGCAGAGATAATGTGCATGTGGCTTTAATCTGTCATTCATCACCAGCTTCTAACAGCCAACTGATTTCAGCTGATTGTGGCTCACACCTGTCCTCCTGTCACTGGGAGGCTGAGGCAGTAGGTTGCCACAAATTCCAAGACTAAACTGCTCAGGCTTACCATTGAGAGACCAGTCTCAAAAATCAAAACCAAAAACTACTCCAAACCAAAACTCAGGTCCTTACATGTTGTATCCATATACATCTCTTGCTGTCTCACATTGCGTTTTATTTACTTAACTATTCGTTTATTTGGTTTTTTATTTAATTTATTTTTATTTTATGTGCACTGGTGTTTTCCCATGGGTGTCTGGTCCTTTGGAATTGAAATTACAGACAGCTGTGAGCCACCATGTAGGTACTGGGAATTGAACCCGGGTCCTCTGGAAGAGTAATCAGTATTCTCAACCAGTGAGCCATCTCTCCAGCCCCCATTTATTTGGTTTTTAAGAAGGCCTCACATAATAACCTAGGCTGGCCTAGAACTTACGGCAATCCTCCTGCCTTAACCTCTAGATGCTTAATCAGATGCTGAGGTTATACCCATGAGCCACTACAGTCAGCTTGCCTTATTTCTTCTCTGTGTGGAACTCACGCTAGACCAGACAGGCTGGCCTCGAACTCAGAGATCTGCCTAACCTCTGCCTAACTGTGAGCCTGGCTCCCCGCCCCCCTCTTTTTTTTTTTTTTTTTTTTTTTTTTTTTTTTTTTTTTAATTTGGGTGTTTGGGTGTTTTGTCTGCATGTATGTGCACCAGATGAGGGCGTGAGATCTCATGGGACTACAGTTGTAGACTGTTGTAAGCTGTGTGTGGGCGCTGGGCACTGAATGAAACTCAACCTCTGGAAGAGCAGCCAATGTGCTTACCACTGAGCCGTCTCCAGCCCCTTGCCTTGCTCTTTAAGGAAGGAGGAAAAGTAGAAGAAAGCTGGGTTTTGAAGGGCACATATCCAGAAATGTTTTTGTTTCTTGTTTTGCTGTGATACCTTAGCCACCAGAAATGTTATTTTGCTTATACATATTTTAGTGCGTGTCTTTGAAGACAAAAAGTGCTGGATATGAGTGAACCCCAGCACTAAGAAGCTGATATAGGAGGATCACAAATTGAGGACAGCCTAAGCTACAATGTCTCAAAATGGTGGGGGAGGGCTAGCCATGTAATCTACAGTACCATTACTCTGCTTAAAAACTTGTAACTCTTTATTTTTTAAAGTTCTAAAATTCATATAGCCATCTGACATTTTTACTCGTTGGTATGTTTAAATCAGGATTCAAGATCTGCTCATAGCATTCTGATGAGGTGGCCCATTTTTTTCCCCAAAACAGGGTTTCTCTGTGTAACCATGGCTGTCCTGGAACTTGCTCTAGACCAGGCTGGCCTCAAACTCACAGAGATCGGCCTACCACTGCCCCCTGAGTGCTGGGATCAAGGGTGTGCCACTATTGCCCTGGTGACTGAGGTGTGTGGTGGGATTGTGTTCCCCAAAATATTGTGCACCCAAATAAACTTATCTGGGGTCAAAGACAGAACAGCCATAATATTAAACATGAGGATAGGCAGTGGTAGCACACGCCTTTAATCCTAGCATTCCAGAGGCAGAGATCCATCTGTTCAAAGATGCAGCTAAGCATGGTAAATCACACCTTTAATCCCAGAAATCGAGCCTTCCATCCCAGGCGTGAGGACCAGGAACTAGAAGCATTTGGCTGGTTAAGCTTTTTTTTTTTTTTTGGAGCTGAGTATCGAACCTTGTGCTAGCGCTCTACCACTGAGCTAAATCTTCAACACTTGGTTAAGCTTTTAGGCTTTGGAGCAGCACAGTTCAGCTGAGATCCATTGGGATGAGGACTCAGAAGCTTCCAGTCTGAGGAAACAGGATCAGCTGAGGAACTGGTGAAGTGAGGTAGCTGTGGTTTGTTCTGCTTCTCTGATCTTCCAGCATTCATCCCAATACCTGGCTCCAGGTTTGATTTCATTAATAAGACCTTCTAAGATTCCTGCTACAGAGGTGGCTCTTAATCGATTCAGTTTATATGTGCTTGTTCTGTTTTTCTTGTGATTTGTTTATTGAAGCAGCTGTGGTGGAATTTCTGGCGTTTGTTGTTCATTCCTTGTGATTGAGACCTTTTGGCTGTGGTAAGTAGCTGGATTGAATTATTAATCCTTTCTGTGAAGAAATTGGGAAAGAACTGCTGAGGTGTATTGAGAAATGAACTCTGGCTAGCAGTGTGCATGCAGACCTGCAGTCCCAGAAAGGCAGTATAGGGAGACCTCCATCTTTAAGACCTTCAAAATACATTATTATTTTGTATGTGCATGGTGTGTGTATGTGGGAGAGAGGGAGAGAAGAAGGAAGGACTTAGGGAGGGCAGAGGACAACTTTCTGGAATTGGTCCTCTTCCTCTCCGTTTATGTGGGTTTCAAGGATCAAATTCACCTTGCCAGGCTTGTGCAGCATGCACCTTCCCCTGAGCCATCTCACCAGCCCCTGAATTTTTTTCTTTTTCTCACCAATATGAAACTTAGTTCAGGCTGAGATGGTAGAGAGGATTTTATATCCAAAATCTAGTTTCTAGGTCAGAACAGGTAGTAGGATGTGAACTGCAATAGAAAAAGCCTACCTTGTTATTAAGTGCCTGCCAAATGTAACTACTGCAATGTCATGAGCATCTACAGAAACTCACGGAACATAAAAATGCTAACAGCTGCACTTGCTGTCACCACGACTGTGCTGGACTCTCTGAAGTGCATGCTTCGGTCCTTTTACCTTCTGTTCCTGTGAAGTGTCTCTTCTAACCGTCTTTCTCTGGCTGATGAATGTCAGGCTTCAGATGTCTTGAATCTTTGTGTCTAGGAGATTGCACTCCAGTGTCTGCTGTCTAAGCTCCCATGGGTAGTTGAAATCAGCCAGGGGTTCTTCTGTCTGTTTTCTTCTTTCCATTTTAAGGATGGTTCCAGGGCCTGGTGCATGCCAGACAAGTGTGCTGACTCTGAGCTACATGTCTGTCTCCCCACCCCACCCCTTTTTTTGAATGAAGACTCTGGAAATTGCCCTGACTGGTCTTGACCCTGCTCTGTATCCTGGGCAGTCCTTGATCTTGCCAACCTCCTGCCTCAGCCTCCCAAAGGAGCTGGGATGACATGGTTGTGCCATCACGGCCATCTTTTTAAAGTCTGCTCTGTTGTGGAAGGTTTACAAAATCTTTTACTCACTTTGGGTTCTTTTTTAATACTTAGAATAGAAATTCACAGTTGATAAAATGAGAAAATATTTAGTGTTTATGTATCCACTAATCTTACCACTCATTTAAAAATCATCTAAAGCCAGATGTGGTGATAATAGTTCTATAATCTCAGTACTTAATAGTTCTATAATCTCAGTACTTGGGAGGCTGAGGTGGGAGGATTGCCTTGAGTTCAAGGCCAGCCTGTGTTATATAACAAGACTGTCTCAGGGACAAAGGGACAAAGAAAGGAAGAAAAGAAATTGCTGAATAAAGTTTGTGTTTTAATGGAATAAAACGTGTTACGGACCAGAAAACAGAACCCCTGGCATCTTCATTTCATGGACAGGAATGTATGCAGTTGGTTCCAGGCTGGATCTCACTTTCCACTGCTGACCCGATATACTTAGGCCCCAGCTTTCTGGGCCATTTTACTCTTAACCCTCCATTTGTACTAGCCCTGAGTACCTTGTCTTGAGTTTTGTATTGCTCTTCTAGCTGGGGCTGCTTTGGGGCCAGTAGTCTCTCCAAACTCAAGCTGCACACACAAGAATGTGATGCCCCGTGGGCATCAGCTCCATTGGGAAATGCAAAAAATATTTCATCACCCTTCCCTGCTTCTCTTATAAGAGTAATATAGACTGTTTTACAGGTATAAAATGAACATTAGCTAACAATGTTTTCTCTAACAGTCCTTCCTACTCACATTTTAATTTTTAATTTTTAATTTTATTTTTCAAATAAGTTGCTAGAGACAATAGTTTTCTAACATAGGTGAACAAAGAACTTTTTGTTTTTTTTTTTGTTTTTTTTTTTGAGACGGGGTCTCACTGTGTTACCATGGCTGGCCTAGAGCTTGCTGTGAGACCAGGCAGGATGAACTTAGAAAGATCTGCCTGCCGTGCACCACCATACCCAGTACTTTATTTTTCGTGGCCCTTTGAGTGCTGGGACTACAGGCATGTGCCACTGCACTGCCTACCACCTAAATCCTTCTCTGCCCCAGCTTTGAATCTTACACAGATGGTTTTGCTAAGACTGCAGATATGTTCACCTTAGATTAGTATAATTATATGCCTGCCAGGCTCCATTCTGGTGCCCATTTGTTTAGATGCATTTTAAACTTAGTGCCTGTGTGCCCTGCCATGGTACCTTCTTCCCCTCTCCTAAGTGGGGAGTTAGGCTGAGTCTCACCTCTGTAGAGAGTGCTGTTAGAGCTCACAGTTGTGTCTTACAGGGTACACTGGGGATTTGCAGGATCTGCCTCTGTTCTGTTCTAATTTGGGACAGGGCCAACTCTTGAACTTGTTCACTTGCCCAGTGAGGGAAGGGGCAGGGGGTGGATGCCCTGTACTCCACCAAAGAGTGTCTTTTTTGTGAGTAACCTCACAGGAAGAACATTCAGCTAATAACTTACTAAACCACCTATTTTCACATTGTTGAGGTAACTGTCTTCCCAAATTTGTTAAGTCTTACTAAACATTTTCTGCTCCCCTCCCTCCCTCCCTCCCTCCCTCCCTCCCTCCCTCCCTCCCTCCGTGGTTTTTGACCACTGAGCTATCTCTCCAGCCCCATGAATATTTATTTATTTATTTACTTGGCTTTTCAAGACAGCGTTAGCCCTGGCTGTCCTGGAACTATCTATGTAGACCAAGCTGGCCTTGAACTCAGAATCACCTACGTCTGCTTCCCAAATGCTGGGATTAAAGGCCACCACCATGTCCAGCTGTTTGCAGCTTTCTTACTGTGTGTCCATGTCTGAAATTGGACATTTCTGCTTCCTCTGCTCTCTGTAGGATTTGTGCGGGGCCTTCAGTAACTGAAGAGCCCTTCCCAAGGGCCCATGTTTGGTGACATCGTTGCTTAGTTGGGATGATACATCTGAATTGAGAACTCTTAAGTCCAGGGTAAAGGGTCTTGGGACATTTGGGAGTACAGACCATTCTGGATGCCAGGTGGCAGCTTGTATTTCTTTTTTTTTTGTTTGTTTTGTTTTGTTTTTCTCTTTTTTTTTTTTGAGCTGAGGATCGAACCCAGGGCCTTGCGCTTGCTAGGCGAGCGCTCTGCCACTGAGTTAAATCCCCAGCCCTTTTTGGTTTTTCAAGACAGGGTTTTTCTGTGTAGTTTTGTGCCTTTCCTGGATCTCACTCTGTAGACCAGGCTGGCCTCGAACTCACAAAGATCTGCCTGCTTCTACCTTCCGAGTGCTGGGATTAAAGGCATGCACCACCACTGCCCGGCCATCTTGTAGTTTCTATGGCTGATTATTGATGGGTATGACCAACAACAGGTCTGGAGCAAGTAAGACTTAGTAAGGAAAGGACGGACAAGAATGAGACTTGTTTCTCAGAGTGGTTTTTTTTTGTTTGTTTGTTTTTTAAAGATTTATTTATTTATTATGTATACAGAAGAGGGCACCAGATCTCATTCTAGATTGTTGTGAGCCACCATGTAGTTGCTGGGAATTGAACTCAGGACCTCTGGAAGAGCAGCCAGTGCTCTTAACCTCTGAGCCACCTCTCCAGCCCCCTCAGAGTGTTTTTAATTTGGAAGAAACATAAGCTCCTTGTGATGAGAGAGAATGTGAGTGATGAATGAGAGAGTGCATAAACACATGGGCACATTGGGGAGAGATGTCAGAAGTGGCAGTGCTCTGTTGGTGGTCACCCTCATCCTCTCCACAGCCCACTGCTCTCCTCACAAGGAGGTGACCCTAAAGATTGTCAGTGGAATTTGATTTCCTTGAAGTGAACGTTAAAGATGGTTGAGCAGTGTCAGGACTTGTGAAGGATAATTGGCAGGTGGTTGTGTATTAGGACATAGTGCTGTGACTGGGACAGTCTTAGTGTTCTCACAAGGCTGGCTCATTTTGTGCTGGTTTGGTCATGGAAGAATACTGACTACCCTCGGGGAGAGCAGGGTAATAAAAGTTGGACAGTGAACCTGTAATGTTTTGTGAAGCCTTGAGGTAGAATACTTGCCTGAAGGAGGGCTTGAGAAGGTGCAGAAGAAGTTACTAGAGCCGTAGGAGGCACAGGATCTGGTGCAGCATAGGGCTCACCCCTGTTCCAGTTCACGGTAGGTCGTCCTTGTTGTATTACTGTCCATGAAGTCCACAGCATTTTGATCCCTTTGTTTCTGATTCGGGCCTAGGGGTGCTGAAGATAGGGAGCATAGACCCCTGTCTGAAGCTCATAGCCGGGAGGGACGGATGGACACAGGAGAGGACAGTGACTCTGGGTTGGAAGACACTCCTAGATTGATGACTGACTGTCTGAGAGGTTCCAGCTCTGTGTTCCTGTGTTGTATACTTTCTATTAGGAGGGTAACAGTTGTACCTGTCACCAATGGGCTGGATACTAGAGATGGAGAAACTGGGGCTGAGGATGGAGCTTAACGGTAGAGAACACAGCAGTTTTCAACACTCCAAAACTTTTCAGAGAGTAACTGGTTCTAAGACTGAAAAATTCTTGGTGTAAACAACATATTTAACTATAAGAAAATGTGATGCTTTGATAAAGGGGCCACATCATACCTCACACAATTAGATCTACTTGAGGGAGTGGTGCTTACAGCAGTTTCAAAGGTTTTGGTTTTGTTGGTTAAACAATTGGAGGCACTCACAATAACAGATTCTTCTCCACAGTTCTGGAAGCTAGAAGTCAATTTTTTTTTAAAGGTTTATTTAGTATGTATACAGCATGTATGACCAGAAGAGGGCACCAGATCTCAATACAGATGGTTGTGAGCCACCATGTGGTTGCTGGGAATTGAACTCAGGACCTCTGGAAGAACAGCCAGTGCTCTTAACCTCCGAGCCATCTCTCCAGCCCCTAGAAGTTAATTTTTAAAATTGAAATAATTTTTTTTTTTTTGAGCTGAGGATCGAACCCAGGGCCTTGGGCAAACACTCTACCACTGAGCTAAATCCCCAACCTGAAATAATTAATATTATTATTTTGTTTTTCAAGATAGGTTTCTCTTTATAGCCCTCAGCATCCTCGAACTCACTCTGTAGACCAGGCTGGCCTCAAACAAAGAGCTCAATCTGCTTCTCCAGGTGCTGGGATTAAAGGTGTGCACCAGCTGGGCAAGCTGATCTCTGTGAGTCCAAGGCCAGCCTGGTCTACAGAGCTAGTTCTAGGACAGGCAAGGCTAAACAGTAAACATTGGGGCTGGAAAGATGGCACAGTGGTTAAGAATACTGGCTGCTCTTCCAGAGGACCTGGTTCAATTCCCAGTACCTACATGGTGGCGCATAACTGCCTGTAACTACCATTTCAGGGGATCTGACACCTTTACACAGACATCCATGCAGACAAGAAAATGAATGTGCATGAAATAAAAATGAATTATTGTTTTTTAAAGTGTGTGCCACCACTGCTTGGCTCTTAATATTATTTCTTTAATTTTTTTTTTTTTTTTTTTTTTTTTTTTAAGACAAGATTTCTCTGTAACAGCTCTGGCTATCCTGGAACTTGCTTTGTAGATCCAGCTGGCCTTGAACTCACAGAGGTCCACCTGCCTCTGCCTCCTGAGTGCTGGGATTAAAGGCATATGACCACACTGCCCAGCTAGTTTTTATTTACTAAGGATTTATTTTCTTTTTGTGTATTTGTGTCAGAGATAGGTGGTGGTGCCTGAGGAGGTCACAGCTGTCAGACCCTCTGGAGCTGGAGTTGAAGGCAGTTGTGAGCTGCCCAGTGTTGAGTGATGAACATTGCCTTAACATTCCCCCCTCTGACAGAATCTCACTGTCTGCTGACTGGCCTTGAACTTCCAGTCCTGCTTCTGCCTGGTGTGGTCTCTAGAGTCTGTAATTCCAGCAGGTTACTCTAGTGACCGTTGTAGGTGGGCCAAAACGCTCTTTCCCTTGGCCTCTGTTTTGGGGACTTGTCTATCATGGCAGACGTCTGGTCTGATGAAACAGAAATGGAGTGATTTGGAGTTTGCTGGGTTTTAGAGAACAGGAGCAGCTGAGGACTGCTGTGCCCTTACAGGTTCTAGAGTGGAATTTGCAGTTTCATCTGTCCCTTGGCATTTGCTCTGCATCGCTGTGTGACTTGCATGAAATGACAAACTTCTTATTAAATCTAGAGTAAGGGAAGGGGGTGGGAGATGGCTCAGCCGTTAAAGCACTTCCTTGTATACACAAGGACATTTGTTTGGTCCCCAGCACACAGGGTGTTAGTGGACACTTGTAATCCCAGTGCTGGGGAGATGAAGACAGGAAGCTCCCTGGAGCTCGATGTTCATCCAGTCCAGCCCAGTTCATAAGCTCCAGGCCAATTAAGACTATCTTAGAGGGGGGTTTGGATGGCATTTTTTAGGATGTCACCCCAGGTTCTCTAGCTTCCATGCATAGATGCAAACACTTGTGCATATGTAGCATGAATCCTAAAGGTCTTATTAATAAAAACAAACCTAGGGCCAGGTGAATGCTGGAAGATCAGAGAAGCAGAGCAAACCACAGCTACCTCACCTTGCCAATTCCTCAGCTGACCCTGTTTCCTCAGACTGGAAGCCTCTGTGTCCTCATCCAGATGGATCTCAACTGAACTGCTTCTCGAAAGCCTGAAAGCTTAACCAGCTTTAATTCCTGGTCCTCACGCCTTATATACCTTTCTGCTTTCTGCCATCACTTCCTGGGATTAAGGGCATGAGTCACCATGCCTGGCTGTTTCCAGTGTGGCCTTGAACTCACAGAGATCCAGGTGGATTTCTGCCTACTTTCTGGCCTATTTAGTGGCTGTTCTGTTCTCTGACCCCAGGTAAGTTTATTAGGGTGTACAATATTTTGGGGAGCACAATACCACCACATGCATACGTGTGCACAGATTTTTTTTTAAACAAAGAAGTAAACTTGTATAAAATTTTTTTGATGCTAAAAATGAATACCCTGTGTTGGAGCCCAGAGAACAAGTCTGTACAGGGCTTTTGTGCCTTGTCTCTGTTCCTACTGCTCTTAGAGGTCCTTGCCTGCTGTGGTCGCTCTCTAAGGGAGACCCTCAGAGCCAGCCAAGAAGCTATGACTCTTCTGATGTTAGAATGATCCTGCCGTCCTTAGCAGTGAGTCTTTGATCTCTAGTACCTGTTGTTTTTCTGTAATGAGGCCTGGCTGATAAGTGCTTCATGTCAGCACCTGTAAAGACAGTAATCAGTACCTTTCTTCCAGAGTCGGAAGAATGGAGGAGCCGTGTAAACAGTAAGTGCTTGATAAACAGGAGTTCGTGCTGGTTCAGGCCTATAATCTCAGCACTTAGGAGGTCAGAGCAGGGGGATGGTGATTTTAAGGCCAGCCTGGGTGACATAAGGAGACTCTTGTTTCAAAAACAAATAATGACTGGGAATGTAGCTCTACTTACTAGTAATGTACAAAGGCCTGAATTCAATCCCCAGCATTACATAAACTGAGTGTGGTAGTGCTCACCTGTAATCACAGCACTTGGGAGGCTCAGAAGTTCAAAGTCATCCTCAGCTACTTAGCAAGTTCAAGGACAGCCTGGGCTGCATGAGATCCTGTTTCAAAGAAAGCAAAACCCCCATGACCTTTTATTTCTTTTAAATTCATGTCCCATTATTATTGAAAGTTGAGAAGTTAGTTGTTTTCTCCTCTGACCATCCTGTGCCTTACATACCTTAGGGACTGTGCATTAATTGTAATCATCACTTGTGAACCTGTGGGCCATTTCTCAGGGTCTCCAACATGGAGTGAAGTTCTTAGGCCCAAAAGATATGTCCTGTATCAGTGTTGGTTTGTTGGTGGTTTAAAACTTTCAAGAGCTGCACAGCCTTCTTTGGTTTCTATATAAGTTTTGGGAAACCTTCACCACTGTTTTCTCTCTTGGTGTTAAAAGTAACACGCTGCCGGGTGGTGGTGGCGCACGCCTTTAATCCTAGCACTCGGGAGGCAGAGCCAGGCCGATCTCTTGAGTTCGAGGCCAGCCTGGGCTACCAAGTGAGTTCCAGGAAAAAGGCGCAAAGCTACACAGAGAAACCCTGTCTCGAAAAACCAAAAAAAAAAAAAAAAAAAAGTATCACATGCTCAGAATTGGAGACTATTTCAAGGAGTTTGAAACATTCCACACATGTGGAGGTCAGAAGACAACTTACAGGGGTCAGTTCTCTCACTATGTGGGTTCCAAGGACTTGGACTAGGTGGTCAGACTCGACTGCAAGCACCTTTACCCACTGAGCCATCTTTAAAAAGTTTTTCTTATATGCATAGGTGTTTTTCCTTCATGTATGTCTGTACACCACATGCATGTCTGATGCCTGAGGAAGCCAGAAGAGGGTGTCAATCCCTTGAGACTGAGGTTACAGACAGACAGTTGTAAGCTGATATACAGGTGCTGGGAATCAAACTGCCTGTAACTGCTGAGCCATCTCTCCAGCCCCATTTCAACATTTTAAATGGACAGTTCATTGTGACGTGAGCTGAAAGCTGACACCTACCTGTTCTACCTCCCTCTCCCTCCTTCCATTTCTCCTTTTTTTTTTTGGAAATAGGGTCTTAATGTGTAGCCCATGCTGGCCACCCACTCAGGCTGACCCCTGATTCTAGATCTTCCTGCCTTCACTTTCTGAGAGTCCTGATTAGAGAGGTGTGTGCCACTACATCCTGCTAGGTAGTACTTTTTGTAGGTCTTTATAGTTTAAACAGTAGAGATTATATAGAGTCTTTTGTTTTGACACACACAATTGTACTCTTGATTGGTGTGGATTTGGATGGTACACTCAGTGGCAGCCTTTTGCATCCTGAGGACCTGTGCTAGGGGACATTTATGATGTAAGTACCTGTTCTGTGCTGGTGGGGTTTTCTTGTTTGTTTTGTATTCTGGAGATTCAAGAGTAAACGACTGCCTGGTGGTGGTGGCACGTGCCTTTAAATCCCAGCACTTGGGAAGAAAGGCAGGGGTATCTCTGTGAGTTTGAGGCCAGGCTGGTCTACAGAGTGAGTTCTAGTATAGCCAGAAGTGGTTTGTGAAGAAACCTTGTCGCACAAAACAAAACAAAACCAAAGAGTTAAACCACGAGCTAAAATTTTCTTATCCTGGGCTGGAGAGATGACTTAGCAGTTAAAGAGCACTGGCTGCTTCTCCACAGGACCCAGGTTCAATTCCCAGCTCCTACTTGGTGGCTCATAACCCTCTATAACTCTAGTTGCAGAAAATCCAACAACTTCTTGTGGCTTCTGCTTGCATATGATGTATACGCACACACACACCTCATACATATAAAATAAAAAATTTTAAATGCTGGGGGTGGTGGTGCAGACATTTGATCCCAGCACTTTGAAACAGATGCAGACAGATCTTTATGAGTTTGAGACCAGCCTGGTCTGTATAGTGAGTGCTAGGCCAACCAAGGCTGCATTAGGGAGACCCTATCTCCAAAAAAAAAAAAAAAAAAAAAAAAAAACCCAAAAATTTAGTTCATAGAACTTGCTTTCGAGCAAAGGTGAGAAAAGGAGACAGACAGTATAAACATGGTGTGTTGTTGTGATCAGGAAGAGAAAACAAAGCAGGGTATGCGTCAGCGACTGTGGCTGAGACAGTGTGGCACTTTAAGTAGAGTGAGTGGCTCAGAACCTCAGATCACTTGATTCCACTTTGAGGCCAGCATGGACAGCATAGTAGGACTGCACTCACATTCTCTCTCTTACGTCTCAGATGTGACCATGGAATAGTGACTGGGAAAATAAAAATGTATGACCCTTGCAGACTGAGTTGAAAGCTGGATGTGGTGGCATGTATTTCTGATCCTGGCTAAGGTACTCGGGAGGATTGTGAGTTCCGAGCTAGCCTGGGCAACATCTTGACACACACACCAGTCTGAAAAAGAGAAAGGAGGGCAGGTGAAGTGGCTCAGTGGTAAAGGCACTTGCTGCCAGTCCTGCCAACCTGAGCTCAGTCCCTGGAGCTCACTACTTAGTGGAAGGAAAAGACTGACTCCCAAAGTGTCCTCTGACCTCTACACACACCCTATACTATGCCCACATGCATGTAATGAATGAATAGATGAATTAGTGAATCAATGTAATTTAAAAAAATTTTAAGGTCATTTTCCTGAGGCTCAGAGATAGGTCCAGGCTGAACTAAAAGGCAAATTCTGTCTGAAAAAGAGAAAAAGAAGGGAGGGAACAATTAAGGAAGGAAGGAAAGAAAGAAAAGAGATTGAATCAGGTATTATCCACATGACCGTAATCCTAGTACTTGGGAGTCTGGGGTTGAGTTCAAAACTAGGCTGAGCTATGTAGTTAGGCTGTCTCAAACAAAAATAAAAGTAGACAGAAAAACTAGGAAGATGACTTAATGTTGACCAAGATAGTAACCAGGCTGCCCTAGGTGCATGACTGAAGATGCGCAGAGTGAGGCAATTTTAAGGCCATAGTTTGACGAGTTCTTGGCATATTTATCCCAATCACATACTCTTCAAGCCACAGTGTAAAACACTACCAACCCTAAAAGTTTATGAGGCCTCGGTCACCCTGGCCTTCTCTTTGGCCTGTTGTGACTCCTGGTCTGCTTTGTCACTGTGGTTTGTGTAGCTTTGTGCTCCCACCAGCACTGGGGGACTTTCAGTGACGCCCTGCTTGTGTAGCTGTGCATTGTGGTGAGATGTGCTGAGCAGTTGTTAAGTGGTGCCCTCAGGACCCAAGGTGGAGATTTGAGTGCAAAGGGTTGTTTTGTACCATGACGCTGTGGTTCCTTACACAATCCCTGGGGACTACCTGACCCTGGGGCTTTTCTTGAGGCCCAGTAAGTGGCTCCTGTGGATCCCATTTGTTGTTTCATTAGGTGAATTCTGGCCTAGTGAGCTAAGAGCCCCGGGGGGGGGGGGGGTAGGGGGGTTAATCACAGGTGTTTAGCTTGCAGCACTAGGGAAGAAAACAAACAAAACCATTAAGAATGTGAAGGCAGGCCATGGCTCCTCGGATCCTTACACTGACAGTTAATTGATCTTGGGCAGGCTGTAGGGTGCATTGTATAGCCTGTTCTAGGATGGGTCAGATTCTGCTTTTACTTGCTGTAGTTTCGTGGACTGCTGTGAGCCAATGTGAAAAGCTAAACCAGCCCCTAAGTCTGAAGCCAGGCTTTTGTTTTGTAGGTCTTTGTTCTCTAGATTGCAAGAGCTTCACAGCGACCATTGCTAATCCAGGGCTCCTGGGAAAAAAGGAGCCTTAGTCTTTGGAGGTTTATACATTTCTGACAGCTGGCCACAGTGGCACATGTCTGTAATCGCACAGCATTTCAGAGTCTGAGGCAGGTATATTACTGAAAGCTTTAGGTTATATAGCAAGACTCTGCTTTATTAGGGAAAAAATTAGTAACATCCTACTCAAACTGCATGTAGAGCAGAGAGCAGGTGTTTGGGGGCTTTTCTGAGGTGTCTAGGGGAGAAAGTTGATGGGCTTTGTAACGCTTGGGGGAAAAGTATAAGGGTACTTAGAAGAGAAGCAACTTTCTACTATTTCTAAATGTGAGACCTGGTGCACAATGTCATCATTCTCAAATTCATGTTGCAAAGTTAAACATAATCGGAGCAGTAGAATTGCAGAACAATTATGTTGAACGTTTTATCAAAAACAAAACAAGGGCTGGAGAGATGGCTCAGTGGTTAAGAGTACCGACTGCTCTTCCAGAGGTCCTGAGTTCAATTCCCAGCAACCACATGGTGGCTCACAACCACCTGTAATGGGATCTGGCTCCCTCTTCTGGCCTGCAGGAATACATGCAGACAGAACACTGCATACATAATAAATAAATAAATAAATAAATCTTTTTTAAAAAATGCTACTCATAGGGTTGGGGATTTAGCTCAGTGGTGGAGCGCTTGCCTAGCAAGTGCAAGGCCTGGGGTTCAATCCTCAACTCAAAAAAAAAAAAAAAAAAAAGCTACTCATTACTACTCTCTTGTTTGGTTACAACTGGAGGAACGGGTCTACTCAAAGCCTCATTTTACGGATCAGAAAATGACCCCCACAGGAGGAAGGGAACCAAGGATTGGAGTCTTTACCCAAGCCATTGAGTACTACCGTCTAATCAGTTTTCAAGTTCTTCCTCACAGTTGGGAGTTTTCTCTGGCATCAGACTTGACTCAGGCAAGATTGAGCCTTATTTTTCCTACCTCTCCCCAAGGTGATGATTCTCCTCTGAGCATCGCTGTGTATGAACTTCAAGGTGAATCCAGGCATGGTGGGGCATACCTTTAAACCCAGCACTTGGGAAGAGACACTCGGATCTCTGTGAGTTCAAAGCCAGCCTGGTCTATAGAGCCAGTTCAGGACAGCCAGGGCTATACATTAAGACGCTGCCTCAAAAAATAAATAAATAAATAAATAAATGAATAGTTAGATGAGCAGGGAGTGTGGCAAAGCGGCTTAGACCTAGGAGGAGGTAGTCTTGCTGGGACTTTCAGTCTCTGTCCACACCATAGTCCACACTGCACAGAGATGCCGTGAGACCTTTTTAAATTTTTAATTGGAGGGGTAGATGAGAGAAACCTGAAAAGATAGTCATCTTCTTAGTTAAATGTGTTTAAGGAGTAGTGTGCAGTCGTGTGTGTGTGTGTGTGTGTGTGTGTGTGTGTGTGTGTATCAGTGCATGTGGGTGTCCAGGTGCAGGTCAGTCTCCAGGTGTTACTCCTCAGGAATTGTCCACATTGGTTTTTCAGGGCAGGGCCTCTGGTCCTGGAACACATTGATAAGGCTAGGCTGTCTGGCCAGTGAGCCCAAGAATCATCCTGTCTCAGTTTCCCAGCACTGGGATTACAAGCATGATTCACCATGACCATTGTTTTTGGAGTTGTACTCAAGTGCTCAGCTTGACTAAGTTACTACTCAAGTCCTTTTAGGGGGCTTTAAAAACTATTATTATTAGTGTGTGTGATGCATATTTGTAAGGCACAGATGTGGAGTGCATCTGTGGAGTATGTTCTCTCATCCCACTGTTAGATGGCTTCTTGGGACAAACTCGGGTCATTAGACTTATGTGTTGGGCTTCTGCAGCCAGTGTTGAGCTATCTCTTTTTTGGGGGAAAAAAAAAAAAAAAGGTTTGAAGGGACTTGAAACTGTTTAGTTCAGACTGGTCTTGAAAGTGTGGCAGTCCTTCTGCCCCAGCCTCCTGACTTGTGGGGCCTGCCTACTGCCTAGCACTGCTCTCAGAGCAAAGGTAGTTTTGTATCTTGACAAAGACTTTGGATTTTGTTTCCAAGGCCTGGGCATTGGGGAGCATGTTGTACTCTGTTTAATAAGTATGGTCCTGACCCATGTGATACTGGCAGGCTGACTATGAGTCATTAGCTTTCCTTTGGTGTTGCTTTCTCAGGAAGTCTTTTGGAGATAGGTGGTAGAGGCAGGTAGATCTCTGTGAGTTCAAGGCCAATCTGGCCTATAGAGGGAGTTCCAGGACAGCTAGGGCTACACACGGAGAAACCCTGCCACCCCCTCACCCCCCACACAAAAGAAACTGAAAGAACTTGAGTGCTGAGGCATAGCAGAGCCCCATCTTTTGAAAAGACGCTGCTGGAATGCTAGAATGAATGCATTCTTTTTCTTTGAGCCTATAACAGCTTTCCTCATGGGGAAGAGAACAGTGGAACAGGTTAGACTTTCTTGCTGTAGCAAGCTCAAATTGTGTCAGAGAATTTGTGCATTCTTATAGTCCCATTGCCTGTGTGGTTTTGAGACTTTTCTCAGGGTATGTGTCCTCCTGAGGGCTGTGGTGGTGAGAAGAAAGAAGGTAATGTCAGGTGAGAGATCAGGACCCTTGGGTCTCTGTTTACACGGAGGAAAGCTTATGGATTTGTCATTGTTGAGTCCCCAGGTAGGCTGTCTCTGGAAGAAAGAAATGAACACCACAGACAACAGAAAAGGGAGAACACCGACACCAACTTAACCTGTCAGAAAGATGGTACTCATGTAGAAATACACATTTTGGATGAGAGCACGCTCATGAGACAAGCTGATACCTCTGTGAATAGTTGAAATACAGGTAGTGGCAGGAGAACCTGAGACCTCAGGTCCCAGAGGCAGTTGTAATGGAAGATCTGCCAGTGGCAATCTAGGCTTCACCTGGGAGCTGTGGCTCTCTGTCTGGACACTGGCTCAGATGTTTCCTAACCTCCCCACATTAATTTGTAAGTGGGTAGTGTCTGTCTCATAGAAAGTCTGGTGAGGGCCAAGTAAGAAGTCCTCTAGCGAGCCTGCATCATAGTAGTTGTTTTAACCGTGGTGAAGAACAGTGCACACATCTACAGTAGCTCTCCCTCTTCACTCCCATTTCCTGGAGAAGTCCTGGAAACACGTCCTCTACCGTAAGGGCCCCAGCAGTCACTGAAAGGTGGTGTAGTAGAGCCAGCCGAGTGAGGATGCCTGCACCTGTAAGTTACAGTTGGGAAACAGAACCAGCTTGACCCGCCCTTAAACAGTTAACTGAGTACACACTGTGTACCTGCTGTTTACTGTGTGCCTGCTGATAGGATCCGGTTTGGTGGCTGTGGGTGCCGAATCAGATCTAAGGACCAGGCTGTGTGGTGGATGAGAGAACCATCTGCTCCAGGAGTTAGCACAGCTTGAGTTTAAAGGTGTGCCTCAGCTTTTGGTGATCAGGATAGGACTGATAAAAATAGTTGGTGACCTAGAACACTGTGTATCTTTTTAAATGGAGTTAGCCAGCTTCAATCAACGTTAATCATTAAAGCAGGTTCAGAGCTCCATTGCTAATAAGGTTAATGGGGCTTGGCTTTGGCTTTTGGCAAGGGGCAATGTTTGTGGACACCTTGAAGGAATAGATCTTATTAAACAATGCGTAAGTTGGTTTTCCCTGTATTTAAATCCATTGTATAAAAATATAATTAGCAGAGTAACTTAGGCACCACTTACCTTTAAGTGTGACAGCCTTAATTAGAAAATGGTAAGGTTTTGTCTGAATACTCCGTTGGAAATTGTGCTTTTACGCCATCGTGGCTTTGTGTTTTGCCTGCTGTGGTGGTTTCCTAATGCTGCGGTGGCCAGGTTTGGCGGTTTAGAGGCCGCTGGAGCCCAGGCCTTGATTGTCAGGATCTGTCCCGCCCCTACTCTCCCTCCCCCTCCAGTGTTTGTCTCTTCTGGAAAGAGGCGGGGCAGGGGTAGGCAGTGTGGGCGGAGCCCTGTGTGGGCGCAGGCTGTTTGTCTTCCGGCTGAGAATGCCAAGGACTGACTGAAAGGCAGTTCCCAGGCTACTTCCAAACCTCATGTCATCCTTGTGTTTGCTTCCACCAGAGTGTCCTGAACTGTACAAACCTAGGAGCAGAGAGCAAACAGAAGGTCCTAAGGACAGACAGTAAACGGAGGACGCGCTGGCCGCTGGACCCCGCTGCCTCCCCTTTCTCCCTGCTGCCTGTGTCCGGAGGATGAGCCCAGCCTTCAGGACCATGGACGTGGAGCCCCGCACCAAGGGCGTCCTGCTGGAGCCCTTTGTCCACCAGGTTGGGGGCCACTCGTGCGTTCTCCGATTCAACGAGACAACCCTGTGCAAGCCCCTGGTTCCAAGGGAGCACCAGTTCTACGAGACCCTCCCAGCTGAGATGCGCAAGTTCACTCCCCAGTACAAAGGTGAGCCCCCAGCTGCTAGAGGGGTCTCCAGGCTGGTGAGCCGCAAGGGACTGGGCAGTGGAAGGCCCTGGCAGCAGTCCTGGGGTCCCGCCTGCCTGCCCTCCCTCCCTCCCTCCCTCCCTCCCTCCCTCCCATTTAGCCTTTTGTTTCCCTTCTCCTCCTCTTCCTGGCCCTCAGCCCAGCACCTCACACCCTCAGTTTTCAAGCCCTGGTAAGATTGCTCAATTGTTTCGTTTTCTGGATTTGCTTTGAGTTTATTTTTGGTGGAAGTATAGTTGTTGTTTATGTTCAGGTGTCTCTTGCTCAAGGTAACCCATAGTCCCCATGTGGGGACAGTTCTGAAGACTTTAGGAGGATTTTACCCAGAGTTCTTGCTGCCTGCTTTTTGTCCTCCAGGAAACCAGAAGCCCTGGTGATTAGGTAGGCTGGGAGCAGGGTTGAGTCAGATGGAATGCAGGAGTGGGAGGATTGTGCTGATTAGCTCAAGTCCTTTGCTATTACGGAATGTCCCCAGAATTGCTGTGTGAAGGCAACCCTTTGATTCACATGTAGTGACTTTTTTCTCTCTTTTTATACTGATACACTTCAAGGGAACATCAACCACCAGCATGGTGTGGTCTTTCCTGGGGAGGAGGGAGAGCCTTTTGTAAATCAGAAGAGAACTTACTAAGAAATTAATTTTAAATGTGTATTGCCAGGTATTAAAAAAAAAGGCTAAAACAACTTAGATTCTCTTGGGAAAATTCAAACATTGTTCTTTAAAGACAGATGGACTGGGTTACTTCTCTCTACTTGGAAATGCATGTGGTGGGACTGGGGGAGTTGGGGACCCTCACTTGGTCCTTTTCTGTTATTTTTTCCAGGACAAAGCCAAAGTTCCCCTGTTAGCTGGCCACCCCTGCCCCGTTTTTATCCCTTTGGTCCTTCCTTATGCCCACAGGGAAGTGTGGTCCCCTGACCCCCCATCCCGCTCCTCTGCGCCCAGAGCTGGGGGCCACCTCAGAAGTGTCGTCTCTCTCTGAGCACGCATTTCCCTGCAGCAAGCAAGCGGGCGGGCAGCAAGGACTGAGCAGATTGAGTGATCGTGGGGCAGAGAGGCCTAGGAGGTGTTCAGCCAGTCGGCTGTAAGGCGCTCGTCGGCACCGCTGAAATGCTCCCACCTGGCAGCCCCTTCCTCAGAGACTGTCTAATTACACATGGCAGGTCCTAGAGACTCAAAAAGGGAGAGCTGCTTTCAAGGCTACCATGTGTCTGTGTTCCTGCCCCTCATCTGCTGGTGTTCATTTTGTTCTTTTGTGACACAGAACTACAAAAACCAATAAAAGCATAACTGAGAAGGGCAAAGGCTTGGCTCACCCACCCATGTAGGGTGCTAGAGAAGCCTTGGCCAGGGTGTCTGTGCTGTGTGGTTTGTTTGCTGCTTTCCTTTGCTTTGCTTTCCCAGTCTTCCCTTCCCCTTCGGTGCTTCCATCTGAAGGCACACCTGTGTTCCCCTGCATCAGGCTCTGCTTTAAAGCAAGCCTCCAGGCTGTCGGAGTTTCTGTTTAGGGCATAAAAATTCTCATAAGATACATAGAGCAATGTTTTTGTGTCTCTCTGAGGATTAGAAGAGTTACATAAAAATTAATAAACATTTTCAATGATGGAAAAATGTGTCTTGTAATTCTTTGGCCCTTGCCTTCCCTTGTTGAGTGCATTAGAGAGGAAGTCTCTCGGCCATGTTTGCTCCCTAATTGCTTGTCTTGTATGGTGTCACTTTTTTCTAGCTGTTTTGATATTTGTTAGGTTTGCAGATGAGTTTGGGGCCTCTGGCAACATAGAGACTAAGGAACAGGGTAAGAAACAAAACCATGTTACAATCATGTTATCTAGAATGCTTTTTTCTGTGGAAATAAAAGCCCCTTGTGCTCCTCACCCCCTTTCAGGTGTGGTGTCAGTGCGCTTTGAAGAAGATGAAGACAGGAACTTGTGTTTAATAGCATATCCATTAAAGGGGGACCATGGAACTGTGGACATTGTAGACAATTCAGACTGTGAACCAAAAAGTAAGCTGCTAAGATGGACAAGCAAAAAACATCATGTCCTAGAAACAGAAAAGAGTCCCAAGGATTGGGTGCGCCAGCACCGGAAAGAGGAAAAGATAAAGAGGTAGGTAAAAACGGGTGCAAGTGTTGGCTTGGTTAGAGTCTGGTTCTTTGAAGCCAAGAACTCCTAGCGGACCTGCAGGTGACTTGCCACTGGTTCCACATGTCTGCTGTCTCTGATTGGCTCTGGGTTAGATGATGCCATTTTGCATGAACCGCTGAAGGGGCAGCTAAAAAGAGATTGACTCATTCCTTCACCTCAGGCTTTGCTAATGGTGGGTGCTAAAATGATCAGTTAGTCTCTGCAAAAGTGAGGACCCATGTGGGCAGTAAGCCTCACAAGTTGGCAGAACTTATAGAAGTATAAAATAAAAATGTGAAGTATGTGTGTAATGTGGTTAAGTAGATTGACTGATTCCAATACAGTTTCTCTTTCTCCCAGTCTCTGGAATCAGGAGACCCTGTGTACCATAGGCCAAGAGTCATGTTGCCTGGAAAGGGGGAATGAAGACTGCCTGCCTCATAAATTGGGGAGAAAAGGCCATGGTTACATCTTGCTATAGAAAATAGTGGTGGGCTGCTCCCTCTTAAAATTTTTAATCGGGGCTGGAGAGATGGCTCAGAGGTTAAGAGCACTGGCTGTTCTTCCAGAGGTCCTGAGTTCAATTCCCAGCACCCACATGGTGGCTCACAACCATCTGTAATAAGATCTGGCGCCCTCTTCTGTATACATAATAAATAAATAAATCTTTAAAAATTTTTAATCAACTTCTACAAGTAGCTACGTGATAAAATGTACCAATTTAAATATTTAGTGAGTGTGAGTAGACTGTGTGTTGTAATGACATCAAATAAATGTCCATCACTCTAGAAAGCTGCCTCGTTGTTCATATTTAATTTTGATACTACATTATGACTGATTGCGCTCTTACTTCTTTATAGTCATCAGTTAGAAGAGGAGTTTGAGTGGCTAAAGAAACCCGAAGTCTTGTACTACAGTGTAGAAAAAAAGGGAAGCACAAGTTCCCAGCTTAAACACTACAACCCTTGGAGCATGAAATGCCATCAGCAACAGCTACAGAGAATGAAGGAGAATGCAAAGCATCGGAACCAGTACAGTATCCTTTGTTGTAAGGCTTTTCTGCCTTGGAAGGAGGGCCTGACGAGGCAGCTTTGGGGAATTGGTTGGTTTATGATAGCGGGGTCTCTGTAGAGCCCAGCTGGACTAGGAGACTCTTCTGATCACTGGGATTACTGGTGTCTGCCACTGCACCTGCCTGAAGTGTTCTCTTTTGGGGTGGGGTGTGTATGCTCTTGAACACGTACCACAGCATATGTGAGGTCTAATGGACCTTGTTTTGTTTTATATTAGGATGGCCAATTTCCACTATTAGAGTTGTGCCCAGGAAAACCCTGTGTGATAACTGGGTAACTGTCTACTCCCTTACTATTAGAACCTAGTTTCAGAGTTCTGTAAGTAAGAACAACGGGTCTCTACGAGCCTCGTGAAGAAGCTGTCTTGTACCAACCAGATGGGCTTTAGCCTAGGTGGTCAAGAGTGCAGCCCTGTCTTCAGACTCTTGCAGAGTCTCACAGATTTTTCACCTGCACCAGCTGAGGGGAATGATGGGGGACTAATATTTGAATCTGGTCCACCACTCTGCCATACAAAGCTGTGCACAAGGAAAGTACCGGGAGCCTATTTGTCCATTAAACTGTCATTCACTGGCCTCAGATTTTTTGTTTGTTTTTTGCAGTTCTGGGAATCCAACCCAGGGTTGGATTTGGCCAAGGTTAGGGGACACACACAGTGTGTCTAGAGGTCGGAGAACAATTTGCAGGAGTCTGTTCTCTCCCTCATATGGGTCACCCACTGAACCCCCTCACTGCCCACCCCCAGGTCTCTCTCTTAATCCTGTGGATTGAAATTCCTGAGAATTTTTTTAACCTTTAAAAATTGAATTCCTAAGTACTTGTTGCTCAGAATTGGACATTAATGTACTTGAATCAGTGTCCTGTCATAACTATCTGCATATACCCAGTGCCCCACAACTGACATTTTTTAAATT
The DNA here is from genome assembly GCF_903995425.1 of Onychomys torridus. Taxonomy (NCBI): domain Eukaryota; kingdom Metazoa; phylum Chordata; class Mammalia; order Rodentia; family Cricetidae; genus Onychomys; species Onychomys torridus. Next base: position 101,911,637 of record NC_050449.1, read on the forward strand.
ATTTTATTTTTGAGGTTATTATTATATCATGTCCCCCTTCCCTTTCCTACCTCCAAACCCTCCTATATACTCTTCCTTGCTCTCTTTCAAATTCATGGCCTGTTTTTTTCATTAATTGTTACATGCATATATATATACATATATTCTAAATAGAGCCTGCTCAGTCTGTATTTATGTGTAGTTCCGGGCTGACCATTTGGTATTGGACAACCAATCAGTGTGCTCTTCCCTGGGGAAGACTTTCACCCACTCTCAGCTTTCCTCAGTTGCCTGGAGCTCTTTGTGGAACATTGAGGCCTTGTGGGCTTCCCTTGTCTACTTCAACATGTCCAGTGTTGTCCTTGCTGAGCTCACGTTTGACAGTCATGGTGCTGAGACTTCATGGGTGAGACTTCATATTCCTGGGAGACAATCCACGCTGAATCCCTGAGCCTCTGGCTCTTAGGCTCTTTCTGCCCTCATCTGCAGTGTTCCCTGAGACTGAGGGCAGCAGTCGTTTGTGAATGTACCCAGGGACTGGCCTCCACAACTGGGCTGCATTTGACAGGTTGTAGTTCAGAGAGAAGCTTCCTGGATGAGTAAGGCTACAGTTACCAGACTAGGCCCTGGAGACCTGGCAACTGACTGCTTTTTTCTTTTTAGGTACTGGGGGCCTTGTGCAGATTAAACAAACCTCCTTACCACTGAGTTAATTTAGGTCACCTATCCTTGTTTGAACAGTTTTGTTTCCCTGATTTTGATTCTGAAACAAGTCTGAGATACATCATTTCATCTGTTTATATCTTATCATGTATCCATAAAAGTTTCCTTTAGCATGAGGACCAGTTTGATTCCCACCATCTGTGTAATAACAGCTGGACACACCTGTGATCCCAGCAGTGGGAGGGAGAAACAGGAGAATCCCTGGAGCTCATTGACCGCCACTCTAGCTGAGTCGTTACAGTACCCTGTCTCAGACAGCAAACATGTAGAAAGTGATTGAGGAGGACAACAGGGTCAGCTTCTGCTCTCCACACGTGCGTGCAGGAACATGTGCACACATCCACAAAGTATTTTTTTAGATAAAGATATTTTAAAACATTAATACCATTGTACTTCTCAAAAGTAGACAGTAATTCTTGTCTATAAAATCCTATTTCACTTGACGTGGTAGCCCACACCTTTAATCCCAGCACTTGGGAGCCAGAGGCAGGCGGATCTCTGAGTCTACAGAGTGAGTTCCAGGACAGCCAGAACTATACAGAGAAACCCTGTCTACAAAAAAAAAAAAAGAAAGAAAGAAAAAAGAAAATATCTATTTTATCTATTTCATGTTCTTATTTTCGAATTGTCTCAGTAAATGTGTTTTTATTGTTGGTCTGTTTGAGGGAAGGTCCGTATAAAGGTCATGTGTAGCATTGGATTGAAGTGTTTGGGACCTTTAAAATATTATTCCCATTTTTTTTTCCTTGTTTTTATTTGTTTCTTGTCAGAACAAATAAGGATCAGGGCTAGGGAGATGTCTCTGGTTATAGATAGGGCTTATTCTGCAAGTATGAAGACCAGGGTTTGAATCCCAATACCTACAGAAGATCTGAGCATGACAGCTTGGGTCTGTAACCCCATTGATGTAGGACAGAGACAGGAAGACCTCTGGAACTTGCTGGTCAGCTGGTCTAGCCAGATGGTAAACTTCAGGTTCAATGAAGAAACCTGTCTCAAAATAGAAGGTTTGGGAAGTGATAGAGCAAGGTACCAACATCTGGATCTGCACTAACACATGCATGTGCGCATTAGAAAGACCATAGAGTTTCCCATGATCTGGATTTTACTTAGTGCATCCCTTTAGTATCTTATGACCCTCTCCTCTCTTTCCAGTAAGTTGATAATTGGATCTAAAGGCTTGATCAGATGCAGGTTCTGTTCTCCATGGGCTATGAGCAAGAATCCTTGAGAAATGGTATTGTCCATTGGGAAACGTAGTGTTTAGCTTTATTTTTCAGTCATCATTGTTTTAGGGCCACCTTTTTCATTAGATGATTTCCTAATTTTGTTAGTCATTAGCTGGAATTTTACAAAGAATAATCTTGAGGTGCAGTTGGAAAGAGATTAAATGTTTATTTTGCTTTATTTACTAGATGTTTGGAATAATGAATAAGTGGATCCTAATCCTCCAGAGGTGTCCATTATAGTGTGATTTTAGGCGTCATTTTGAATGCATGAGTTAAGCATATTGGATGTATTTTCATCAGCTGAAGAATGTTTTAGGCTTTGTGGTACTGGGGATCAAGCCCAGGACCTTGTGAATTCTAGGCAAGCGCTTTCTCACTGAGTCAGATCTCCACACTCTACAGCTGTTCTCTTGACTGATAACCTAAATGTCCCAAGTTTTAATTGTTGTCTTCCTTTCTGATTTGGAAAAGATAGTCTAGGAGATGACCATGTATATTTCTTGTCCTGGATGTTAACTTAAACCTTTTTGTTTGTTTTGAAATGGTTTCTCTATGTATCCCTGGTTGTCCTAGAACTCCAGAAGTGAATAAAGGACTACATAGTGAATATTTCAGGTTTTGTAGGCCATACAATCTTTTGTCACAACTCTGCCACTGTAGTAATACCCATAGATGATAGTATAAGTGAATTAGTGTAGCTGTGTTCTATTGATGTTTATTGTAACCAAACCTCTTCTGTTAAAGATCTGTTTGTGTATGATTTGTGTACTTGTTGTATGTGAGGGTAAGCATATGCCAGGCACACGTGTGAGGATTAGAGAACGTCCTCAGGTGTCCTCACCTTCTACCTTATTTGAGGTGGTGCTCGTTGGCACTTCTCTGTTTCGTCTCCGGGCTCTTGAGTCCTAGGACTTGAGTTGTTCTGTTATCACCTCGCCTCTCACCTTAGGAGGGTGGGTATAGACATCACAGCCAGATCCGGTTTTCACATGGATTCTGGGACCCAGACATAGCTCATGAGCATTGCATGACGAGCCAGCCTTTTCCCCACGTCACTTATATATGCTGTATATTTTGATATGATTTGATATGTTGATAAAGTATTGTATTAAAAAATATAAAAACTAGCTGGGTAGTGGTGGCATATGCCTTTAATCCCAGCACTTGGGAGAGTTTGAGACCAGCCAGGTCTACAAAGCAAATTCCAGGACAGCCAGGACTGTTACAGAGGGAAACCATGTCTCGGGGAAAAAAAAGAAAAAAGAAAAAGTAAAACCTGAGCTGGGAGGATGGCTCAGTGACTAAAAGCTCACAGACCACTAATTAGTTCCCAGCATCCAGCTCGGGTGGCTCATTACCACTTGTAACTCCCAGCTCCGGGAATCGGAGTCATCCTCTTTCGGTGTGTACTCAATGCACAGTCCAGTACAGGAACACAGAGATGCACAGACTTGGTGTGTGTGTCTCTGGCTGGGGCCCTAGGCCTGTGTTGAGTCTAGACACTGGCTATTATTATTTATGGTAGTTCCATGGCAAGTCAAGGGTACCCCTGAGGTCTCTCCTCAGCTCTTAGCTCCCTCTGTGGGAAAGAGTATAATTAATGAATGGAGGGTCTGTGGGCTTAGGCATCTTTTGTCATGAGCAGACACTTCTTGGGTATTGTCCTTAACTACTCAGAATTTATCTTACTGGAGAACCTAACTTCCCGCTACGAGGTGCCTTGTGTCCTGGACCTCAAGATGGGCACACGCCAGCATGGCGATGATGCTTCGGAGGAGAAAGCAGCCAACCAGATCCGAAAGTGTCAGCAGAGCACATCTGCAGTCATTGGTGTACGTGTGTGTGGCATGCAGGTGAGGAGAGCGTTAACAAGGACTACTAGGGTATCCAGTGGCTGTTACTTCACTGTGGCATAGAACTCTGAAATGCTCTGAAGAGTTCTGAAGAGTTCTCCTTTGGAAATTTAAAACTCCTCCCACTCAGTCTTTCCCACTTTCCTTTAATAAATACATCCGTTCTGATTTATTTAAAGTAACAACAAACCGATTCGGTAGAGATACATCTCAGCTGGTAGAGTGTGCACCTAACACATATGAGGCTGTGAGTTTAGTACCCAGTACCAAAAAACAAAGCAGATTTGAGTGAACTTAAGATACAGCTCAGGGCTGGAGAGATGGCTCAAAGGTTAAGAACACTGCTTATTCTTCCAAAGGTCCTGAGTTCAATTCCCAGCAACCACATGGTGGCTCACAACCATCTGTAATGAGATCTAGTGCCCTCTTCTGGCCTGCAGGGATATGTGCAGACAGAACACTGTATACATAATAAATAAATCTTAAAAAAAAAAAAATAGATACAGCTTAATGGTAGAGTGTTTGTCTTGCATATACAAGGCCCTGGATTTGATCTCCAGCACCAACACACACATACATTTTTTTTTTTTTTTTAATCCAGGTTTGGTCTTAGCTGAGTCTATTGCTTTCTGGTTAAAAAAGAAAGCATGTATGCCTAGTTGAGCCCTCTGAGGCTAGTCCAGCTGGCTGAGTCCATATGTATGTGTCCATATACTAGGCTATAAAGTTAAGCCATCTCTGTTGATCTAGTTGCAGCGTAGGGGCCTTGAATACAGTGACTGAACCTAGGTGACGGGCATATTCTGGGTGGGTGCTGACAAAGACGGGCCCTCCTGTGTGACTGATGCGCTCAGGTACAAGATCTCGTCAGTCATATCACCCTCCCTCACTCAGTGTCGAGGTCCTGAAAGGCCATTTGACGTTGACTTGCTGACCTCTCCACAGGTGTACCAGGCAGGCACTGGGCAGCTCATGTTCATGAACAAGTACCATGGGCGGAAGCTTTCGGTGCAGGGCTTCAAGGAGGCACTTTTCCAGTTCTTCCACAATGGCCGCTCCCTTCGCCGTGAGCTCCTGGGCCCTGTTCTCAAGAAGCTAACCGAGCTCAAGGCTGTGCTGGAGCGACAGGAGTCTTACCGCTTCTACTCAAGTTCCCTGCTGGTCATTTACGATGGTAAAGAGTGGCCAGAAGTGACCCTGGACTCGGATGCGGAGGACTTGGAAGACCTTTCTGAAGAGTCAGCTGATGAGTCTGCTGCTGGGGCCTATGCCTACAAACCCATTGGTGCCAGCTCAGTTGATGTGCGCATGATCGACTTTGCACACACCACCTGCAGGCTGTATGGCGAGGACAGTGTGGTCCATGAGGGCCAGGATGCTGGCTATATCTTTGGGCTCCAGAGCCTGATAGACATTGTCACAGAGATAAGTGAGGAGAGTGGGGAGTGAGCTTGCTAGCTATTCTAGTACCTGAGAGACTCTCTGTGTCCCCCCCTACAGCTGTGCTGTCGGGGAGGAGGCCAGTATGGCCAGGTGGTGGCCTCTGCAGCCTGGAGCTGATAGACGGTGGCCTCTGTCCCCCAGCCTGAGCCAGCCCCAGCCGTGCTCAGAGTCTTTTATTTATTTTAACTATTTCTTCAACATTCCACATTTGATGATGCAGATACCTCTTTCTTCCCTGAGTGTAAATGTTCTAATACAGATCTTTTTGTTTATTGTATACAGTGATGCTGTCATTCTTTTTAAGCATGCATACTCCCTCCCCATCTGCAGAAGCCTCCATGCACCCACTTTGTAGATTGCATTGAAGCTTCACAATGGCTTGGCTTTGTCCGGAGTGTCCCAGTTTAGCACCTTGCAATCACCAAAACCAGATATACTTACTTAGCCAGGTCACTGGTTTATGCTGGCTGGGTCTCTACCAGCCTTATACTAAAGTACAATTGGCATAGGTTTTGCCACAGCCCCACACAGCTTAAGAAGTTGGACAGCAGGCGCTTCAATACTTGGGTCCTTGATTTCTGTGTTGGCAGCAAGTAATTAATTGGCTGGACATAGTAATCTCAGATACCCTGGACCCCATGCTGGAGTCTCAAGTAACCACTGGTGTCTGGTCTGTTGGTAGCCATGAGCCCAGGTGGAGGACATGTAGTTTTAGACAGGGTGGTTTGGGCTTCAACACCTGCCACTGCCCCTCCTCAGCAGCCCGAACTCATTCCAGTCCTCACAAAGACTTGCCAGCACTGCCCCGAAGAGTTACTACTGCTAATGTGCCTGGAGAGCTTCTGGGAGGGGGAGGGGAAGGGGGTCAAAAATTGGCAGAAACAGGTTTGGTATGGAGAAGCCAGGATCTGGATGTCAAGTGCTTATCTCAGCTAAACCTTGTGACAAGCTCTCAAGTCCCACTGGGCCTACCTCTCCTATGTCTAAAAGCAAATTAGTGAAGGCTAGGTGTGGCAGAGGCAGTAGGATTGCTGTTAGTTTCAGGCTGCCTAGTGAGACCCTGTCTAAAACACAAAATAACAAAAAAGGCCTGGTGTAGTGGTACATACCCTTAGTCCCAGTACTTGGGAGGCAAAGGCAGATGGATCACCGTGAATTCGAGGCCAACCTGATCTACATAGTTCCAGAAATAAAATTAAAACAAAAAGCTTTAAGTTTGATGGTGTATACATCTGGTGCCTGCTAGAGTCAGGCTTTCGCTGGAGACCCTTGATGCCCTCTTCACCTGGGACTCGGGCATGGCGAGGATTTAAAAGACTGAGAAGTCTGGGATGAAGATCAAGGATAATTTTTCTTTTTTTCTTTGAAACAAGGTCTTACTACGAAGCCCAGGCGGATCTTGAACTTAACCTTTCTCCAGCCTCTGCCTCCTGCATGTTCTCCAAACCCCATGTATTCACTCCCTCCCCTGTTACCCTTCTGCTCCTCACCCCTCCTTTTTCCAGAAGGGCCGTTTGTGAGGTTGAGGTAGGACAGGGTTACATAACATACTGCCTTAAAAAAAAAAACAAAAAAACGACACACACACACAGAGAGAGAGAGAGAGAGAGAGAGAGAGAGAGAGAGAGAGAGAGAGAGAGAGAGAGAGAGAGAGAACCTGTTAACCTCAAGGTCACATTTGAGACCTTTGTGACAACCAGTGTTTGATAGGAGGTGGAGCGCGGTCCAGAAGGGAGTGCAAAGACTCAGCATCGGAAGGAAGGAAGGAAGGAAGCCTGTGACTGAAGGAGTGCGGGTGTGGTGGGAAGCAAAGATGCATTTCGGACAGTACACACTTGTCCACCACCTCAGTGACAGAGAAGAAACTTGGTGCTAAGGCACTATGAGGCCTAGACTCGCTGAGAAGACCTCTTCCCGCGAAGGACTTCCAAATGTCCTGATCAGTGTTCTTCAAAGCAGAGCGCCACATCCCCATCTCCGGGGACACACCGGCTGCAAGCCCTGTGCGCCTTCCTCAGGAGGTGGGAAGAAGAGCAGTGCTCTCACCGGAGAAGGGGAAGGGGGAGGAAGGCCCGCAAGAGCGAGCTAGGACCCGCAAGGACCAGTCTGAGGTCTCAGGGGCTGAGACTCTGGAGCACCACCCCGCCCTGCCGAACCTCTCAGGGCCGCGAGGGGGCGCTGCGCGCCAGTGCTGGAGCCGACTCGTCCCGGGGCGGGGCGCCGGCAGTCGCGCATGCGCACGCGTGGCGTGTCACGGGGCGGGGCGGGGCGAGCGCAGCGCGGCGCGGCTCTTCGGGCCTGGCTTCCCGGCATCACAACCTCCGTCTCGTACCCAGTACCGGCGCGGCCCGGCCAGGCCCCATGTACCGTGCGCTGTATGCGTTCCGCTCGGCGGAGCCCAACGCCATGGCGTTCGCTGCGGGCGAGACCTTCCTGGTGTTGGAGCGCAGCAGCACGCACTGGTGGTTAGCTGCACGGGCGCGCAGTGGCGAGACGGGGTACGTGCCGCCTGCCTACCTGCATCGTCTGCAGGTGAGTGTGCCCCTCCCTGCCAGGCCTCTCGACCGAACCCCTTCGCCCGTACGCAGAACCGATCCAGGAAGCTCAGCTAGCTTCTTCAGGACTTCGACCAGACAGGGAGTGTGAGAATCTGACCTTAAGCCCCAAGAGCCATAAGGACTGAGACCCCAGGGGCCATCAGTACCCATCAAAGACTAGGCCTATGACATCTAAAAGCTTAATTCTGGGACTGGCACTCCAGGCTCCCCTGTGTCCAGAATCAGAGCCTTCATATAAATAGAATTCCTTAGCTGGACCCAGAGACTCCAGTCTATTACCCAAGTCCCTAAGCTCCCAAGTCCTTATTATCCCCCTTTACTAAGTCCCTAGGGTTCCACACTCGCCCCCTCCCCACACCATTTGGAGCCACCATCTTTACCATAAAGACCACCATGCCCTCCACTGACACTGTGCCATCTCCTACACCACCTGTTCCCCCAGCCACCCTCCAGGTTCTCAGCCCTAACCCCTACCCACACACGTGGACCCCCAAGTCATAGGCCCCCAGTCCCTGTAATCTCTGTAGTCTGAACTCAGTCACCCTTCAATCTCTACCCAAGGACTACTCCCCCAACCCTTTCTGAACCAATGCCCCTGGCCCCTGCTGACAATGCTCCATTCTTTCCTCTGAAATCTGGGGAGCTCCATCCTGGAATGGGAGCTGTGAGGAAGGGAGCCTCCTCCATGGCTTCCCCTGTTCTGAAGATGGCCTGGTTTCCTTCCAGCGGAGGCTGCGGCTCCAGTTCCTGTTTCCTCGGGAGTGGTCCTGCTGCGGTTCTCCAGTTAATCTGTCCTCACTGTAGGAAGAAGGAGGGCCCAAAGCAGCCTGGCTCGTGCCAGACTCCTGCCCTGCCCTGGTCCCTAGCTATGGAAACATCCTGTCCAGGCCCAGGTTAAGGACAGAAATAATGTGCTAAAGTTGGAAATGTTGTCTGGTCTTACCAAAGGGGAGGTTCTAGGGGCTTCCTCACAGACCCTTAGTCTCCTCTTATCTAGAGGTGAGAGACACAAGGTCAGTTGGATCTAAAATGTGTCACACCCAGCTCAGCCTTTTGAGCACTGGGGTCTTATTGGAGACTTCTAGGGAAGTCTTCCCTCTTCCTCAGAGCCTGTGGATCCCCTGCTTCAGCCAGGCCAGTGAGCTGGGAATTTGGGAAGGAATGGTCTCTGCTCACCTCTGTCTCATTTTTACCCTACCTGGCATTTACCTTTCTTAGCCTTTCCCACTCTGCTGTGGAGCTGAGTCTTCCTGCTCTGTCTCTCACTGCCTGTCGTCTGGGGCCTTCTCTCTCCACATCTGTCATATTATCTGTGCATACATGCATTTTACTCTTTCTGTCCCCCACCACCACCACTGTAACCCTTATGCCATATGAAGGACTCTGCTGAACCCTGTATCCATCTGACCCCATCAGAGAAGCTTCATAAACTCATTCTGGAACTAAGCATGATGGCTTACGCCCACAGTCTCAGCATTTGGAAGGATTACCGTGAGTTCCAGTCCAGCTTCAGCCACACCGATGCTCATCTCAAAAAAAACCCAGCCACCCAGCCCACCAAAACAACAGAACTCCACTCTGGAGTGCATTCACTTCTGCTCTGGGGTTCCTGTGGAGCCTGGTGGGCCATGTGTCCTGGGCAGTTCCACAGCTGTAACACACATCTCCCTCCAGGCCAGACAGTCGAGTAGAGTGAACTTCTGGGTTACAGAGAATGACAGCATGGGCCAGGAACCAGGCCTGTCTTTCAAGTCCCTTATTTACCACAAGCACACAGTGGCTTCCCAGAGGTGTTCTGAAAAGCTGATGGAACAGCTTGGGAGCATGAAAGGGAAGGTCATTTTGACCCATTCTTACCTCCCAGCTGTGGGGAAGAAGCTGTTTTGGAGTGTGACCTTGGTTTTGTGAAGGATCAGTAGCATCCAGAGTGACTGATTAAGGATTCTAGACACTGGAGTCTTCCTTTTGGCATTTCACTCTGGGCTCCAAGCCAAGCCCAAGGGTAGGCTAGGTGTACATGTCTGGTCCCAATCTGGGACTTTGTGCTTTCGCTCCAGACCTATAGTTTTCAGAAATGCCTTTGCCAAGTGTCTGTATGAGCTACAATCCTACAGGGTCCCTAAATGTAAAGAACCGTCACAGAGACCACCCTGTGCCCCACTTCCTGAGTGATGCTGCTTGAGTACTTCATTCCAGATTCCATTTTGGCTCTCTGCCAGTATCCAGAATTCTAGGCTTCAACTGTAGTGGTTCCTCTACCTAGTTCCAGCCTGGGCTGGGTCTGGGCTGATCGACCCCACTTGGCCCCCAGGTTTAACTGCCCACCTACCTTTAGGGCATGGAGCAAGATGTCCTCCAAGCAATTGACCGGGCCATTGAGGCTGTGCACAACGCAGCCATGCGGGACGGTGGCAAGTACAGTCTGGAGCAGCGTGGAGTCCTGCAGTGAGTGTCTGGGAGGTGCAGGTACCACTTCCCTCCAGCGTGGCAGTGGATGGGCTCCTTTATAGGGCCAGAGATATTGTGTGGGCAGTACTAGGGTTGGTATGAGGTACCACAGAGTGGAATAGAAAGATGGAAGTATGAGGGGCTGTACTGTGGGCCCAGCATCCCACAGATACCAAAAGAGGACTTCGGGAGTAGGGAGGAGCCTCTCAGCCATGCTATGTCTGTGTCTCTGTCAGGAAGCTCATCCATCACCGGAAAGAAACATTGTCTCGCAGGGGTCCGTCGGCCTCTAGTGCGTCAGTTATGACCCAAAGCGGCCACGTCCACCTATTGGTTAGTTGAGATGCGCGCGTGCCAGGAGTTGGACAGAAAGCTAGATTGAACCAGAACGAGGGAGAACTGAGCTTCTGTCAGGCTCTTCAAGGGGTTAAAGGATGCAGTTGTCGCAGACGAGGGGCGGGGATCTGAGGAAGCTGGGCTCACAGCTGTGGTGCAACCCTGGATTCCACGTGGCACCTCAGAACAGTGGAAAGAACCATAGCCTGGAGAGATGTGGTGTCTAGTGCAGGAGCCCCGAGTCTGGGAGACGCTAGTGACTGTCGAGGCAGAGAAGAGTTGGCTTTCTTCCTGCCTCGGGAGGGTTATTTCCAGATCCTGCTCTGTAGGGGCAAACAAGGAGACATTTGCAACGTTTCATAAGTTAAACTTGTTAATAGTTAACGCTACTGTTTGAACACGCTATTGCCAGTTGCCCTGGCCGGTGTCTGGTCATTATCGTCCCTGTCCCAGGATTCTACATGGTAACGCTGCCCACCAGTGACCACCATTTGGATGCTGCTGTATCTAGGCAGCCCAATGGGGTGTGTCGAACAGGGTTTGAACGGCAGCGCAGCCTGCCCAGTTCTGAGCATCTTGGGACGGATGGAGTCCTCTACCAGGTATGGAGTGAGGGTATCTTTTTAGAACGAGGTGTATGGGACTAGGGCTTTATCCGGAGACTCAAGGGGTCTGCTTGGGTCCCAGGGGGAGCTAGCAGCCAGTCCTTCCCCTGATCCAGCTTCTGTTCTCTCAGGTCCCACCACAGCCTCGCCGGGCAGCACCTGCCACCCCACCCCCACCAGTTAAGCGCCGAGATCGTGAGGCCCTGGTGATCTCAGGGAGCGGTGAGAGGGCCAGGCTGGGGTAACTGGGACGAGGGCCTGCTGTGCTTGGAGTGGTTGCTCTGCTCATGTTAGACAAACAGGAGTCCTGAACTTGGGGAGAATCTGAGTCCCCTTGTTCGGGCAGTTGGGGGCTCTAGGCTTGGTGAGGAGATAGGGCCTAGCAGGGTGGGTCCTGTACTCGGGTCGGGGTCTCTGAGCAAGGAAGCATGGGGTCCCCCAGTGGGTTGTCCCCGCATAGCATTTACTTTCTACCCACAGGGGGCCGCACCTCAGTACCCTCCGGGGGTAGTTCTGTGTCCAGTGGCTCATCCGTCAGCAGCACCTCCATGGACACACTCTATACTGCTTCCAGCCCCTCAGAGCTAGGTCCCAGCTGCTCACCCACACCCCCACCTGTACCTCGCCGAGGTGCCCACACCACTGTGTCCCAGGCCCAGCCCTCTCCCTCCAAGGCACCGTCCCCTGAGCCTCCTGTAGAGGAGGTGGCAGCTGATACAAACTCAGCCCCTGACGACCCTGAAGCGCTGGATGCACTGAGCCTGGAGACCACAGAGGAGAAGCCAGCTGCTGAGACAGTTGTGCCAAGGACCATTGGGGCAGAGCTGATGGAGCTCGTGCGGAGAAACACCGGCCTGAGCCATGAATTATGTCGTGTGGCCATTGGTGTGGTGGTGGGTCACATACAGGCCTCCGTACCAGCCAGCTCATCTGTCATGGAGCAGGTCCTCCTCTCTCTGGTAGAGGGCAAGGTGAGGGTGGGCAGCATGGCCAAGGAGCCTTCCACCCTCAGCCCACCTGCTAGTCCCACCCCGCTCCTGCCTCACACCTCTGTTCAGGCTGTCTGTGGCAGGTATCTGTTCAACACCAAGCCTGGTTCTTGGCTTTCTTTGCACTGGGTTGTCGTTTGAGTTGACCCATGACAGAGAAAGGGAGGAAGAACATTCTAGACAGAGGCTCAGCCTGGACAAGGACCCAGGGGCAGGACAGAGCATGGCTCACAGGAAGGAGGAATTGGAAGACGGTGGCTGGCATGGCTGGATCACAGTCTGGGAGCGAGTGGTGTGGGAGCAGGTGGGCCTGAGGCAGGTGGTAAGACCAGGGTGAGTGGGCACAGGGCAAGCTCCCCGCCACCTGGAGGGGTTGCCCACCATCTGCTGGGGCTCCTTCTGTCTTTGGATTCTGAGTTCAGGGAAAGAAGTGACACAGGACATAGGTGTGAGCAGTCTCTTGCCAGCTTTGGAAGTGTACAGAAAGGGTGCTTGGTGAGCTAGGTGCTCACTTGGACGGTAGTGAGCGAGATGTGGTCATTTCAAGATAGCTATGGCTCCTTGTCAAAATTAGAATACTGGTGTTGGGTGTGGTGGCGCACGCCTTTAATCCCCCCACTCAAGAGGCAGAGACAGGTGGATCTCTTGAGTTTGATGCCAGCTTGGTCTACAGAGTGAGTTCCAGGACAGGACAGGCAGGGCTACACAAAGAAACCCCGTCTTGGAGGTCACTGGTCAGGACAAGGAATTGGGGTGGTGAGTGCTGACTACATGATGGGGTTTGGGTGAGCCAAAGGTATCCCTTAGGCTCCACCTGTGGATTTGGTTGGAGTGGGTAGAGGGCAGTAGGCAGTGGTATGTATGCCTGGACATAGTAGGCCTGGCGTCCCGTGTGGAACAGGAATGAGGATTCTGAGTCACATTTGGGGAGGGACAGAGGCAGTGCCTGCCTCATGGGAGCTACTCATCCAGGTCTAGGGTGACAGTCAGGATGTTAGAGATATCCACAGCTGTGATTTAAGCAGGATCCTGTACCAGGAGGTCGAGACTGGAGTTGACCTGCCCAGTGTAGATTTTGTGGGACCTCAGCTCAGAGATAGCCTTAGGGGCCCAGGCCTTGGAGGCTTCCTGGAGCTGGTGATGTGCACTGAGCCACGCTTTGCCCTGTTCCCCCAGGACCTGAGCACAGCCCTACCTTCAGGACAGGTCTGCCATGACCAGCAGAGACTCGAGGTGATCTTTGCGGACCTAGCTCGAAGAAAGGATGACGCCCAGCAGCGCAGCTGGGCACTGTATGAGGACGAGGACGTCATCCGCTGCTATTTGGAAGAATTGTTGCATATCCTGGTATGGGGTAGGGACGTTTGGGGGCCTCCCAGCATGGGAACAGGGACTTCTACCCTGTGCCATCCATCTTTAATGTTCAGGTCTCTTCTGCCCACACATGCTCATCTCACACCGAGTGACTCTTTCTCTTCTCTACAGACTGATGCAGACCCTGAAGTTTGCAAGAAAATGTGCAAAAGGAATGAGTTTGAGTCTGTCCTGGCCTTGGTGGCCTATTACCAAATGGTGCGTATGAGACCAGGGAGTGGGCACAGAGGAATGTGGGCAGGAGTCAGGGTACTGAGCACACAGGTTCTTCCTCTAGGAACACCGAGCATCACTGCGGCTGCTGCTCCTCAAATGCTTCGGTGCCATGTGCAGCCTAGATGCCGCGATCATCTCCACTCTTGTATCGTCCGTGCTGCCTGTGGAATTGGCACGAGACATGCAGACCGACACACAGGGTGAGGTGGAGTGGGGGCCGCTCCCTGCCACTTGGAGAGTGTTCCCACCATCTTCTGGGGATGCCTGGCACTCTGGGAATTGCTGACTGCCTACCTTACCCTCCTAGACCACCAGAAGCTCTGTTACTCCGCTCTCATCCTGGCCATGGTCTTCTCCATGGGAGAGGCAGTGCCCTATGCACACTATGGTAAGTTTGCAGATTGCTGATGAGTTGAAGACAGGCCCCAGAGGTAGGACCCATGTAGGGGCCAAGGGCCTAGAGACCTACTGACTACAGCCTGACAAGGAGAGGGTGTTCCCAAGGCTCACAGAAAGCCAAGGAGGCTGGATAGTGTGGCGAGGAAGAGTTGGGTCTGTAGATTCTTTATGTTCCTCTTTCAGAACACCTGGGCACACCCTTTGCCCAGTTTCTGCTAAGCATCGTTGAGGACGGCCTTCCATTGGACACCACAGAGCAGCTGCCAGACCTCTGCATGAACCTGCTTCTGGCTCTCAACCTGCACCTGACAGGTGGGGTGAGCCCGTCTGGAGGGTGGCTGACCCAAGGAGGGCTTTGTGGGCTCTGCACTACACACTTACCTGTGTTCATCCATGTCTTTCCTCAGCTCCTGACCAGAACGTCATCATGGCTGCCTTGAGCAAACACACCAATGTTAAGATCTTCTCTGAGAAGCTGCTTTTGCTCCTGAACAGAGGAGGTGAGAGCCTAGAAGCCTGCATGGGTGTCACTTGGAGGCCCTGTGACTCCATCACCTCCCCTGCTTTAACTTCTCTAATCCTCCGGGATGACTCTGGGACCCCGATGAGGACCCCCTTGACTCCTGTGACCTTGCCTTCTAGATGACCCTGTGCGCATCTTCAAACATGAGCCACAGCCACCACACTCTGTCCTCAAGTTCCTGCAGGATGTGTTCAGCAGCCCTGCCACAGCTTCCATTTTCTACCACACAGACATGATGGCACTGATTGACATCACTGTGCGGCAGATTGCGGACCTGTCACCTGGAGACAAGGTGCCTGGAGGTTGCTGCAGTGGGGACGGGAGCTGAGTGACATCGTAACCAAAGTGGGGTGACTGTGACATTAGTGGAGGTGAGGGAGGGGCAGGGCTGCTGCCACCAGGGCCAGGTAAGTATGGAAGGAAGGCCACTCCGAAGCAGGACAGCTGTGTCAGAACCCACGGCAGCCTTCTGTGTGGCAGTCTGGAGCAGGGTGTCTGAAGAGAGCTGGGGTGGGAAAGATGCAGATGACGAAATGGTTTTTACAGAGCCTCTGAGGCTGTAGCCATGGCTTGAGATTGCTTCTCAGGAAAGGAAGTAACGCACTGCCTTCCTATGTGAGGGCTGATTGGGAGCCAGGAAGCCCGTGGCAGGAGCGGGCGGGGAAACAGGACAGGTTTGGGCTCTGCTGGAGGTGGGCCTGGCAGGGCTTGCTTCTGGATTGGTTTTGAGCAGCTAGGTGGACAGAGTGCCAGTGATTGATGGGGGAGAGTTGTGTTTTGAGTGGATTAAGATTGAAGACAAGGACGGGTCGGGGATGCTGTGGTGGGGGCGGCAAAAGCCGGGGCTGTATGCCAAAGGGGCTCTGGCCGCGGAGTAGATGGTGCCCAGAGAGCAGAGGCGGCGCGGAGCGACAGGCCGAGGGGCGGAGGGCCGGGGCGGCGGCAGGGGCCCAGGAGGGGGCCAGAGCGGCGGGGCGGGCCCAAGGCCCGGGCCCGGGCGGGGGGCGGCGGAGGCCGTGCCGGGAGGCGGGGGGTGATGGCGAGGCGGCCTCTATGGTGGGGTCTCCGGGGACCGTCGACCCCGATACTACTGCTCCTTCTCCTCTCTTTGTTCCCTTTTAGCCGGGAGGAGCTGGGGGGCGGCGGGGACCAGGGCTGGGACCCAGGGGTAGCTACTGCTACTGGGCCAAGAGCGCAGATCGGCAGTGGAGCCGTAGCTCTTTGTCCCGAGCCTCCCGGCGTCTGGGAGGATGGAGAGTCTGGCCTGGGAGTCAAGGAGCCTGTCTTCATGAGGCTCCGAGTAGGTAGGCAAAGCGCCCGGGACGGTCGAGGGACTCCTGAGCAACCAAACGCGGAGCTAGTGGTCCAGGCATTGGGTAGTCGGGAGCCAGAGGCTGCTCAGGGTCCAGGATATCTGCTGTGCTGGCACCCAGAGATCTCTTCTTGTGGGCGGACAGGACCTTTGCGAAGAGGTAGTCTGCCGCTCGAGGCTCTATCCCTAGGGGATCCGGATCTGGGGAACATCTCTCCCCAACCTTCGGACCTTCTGGCTCAGCCTGATGGCTCCAGGCCAGTGTCCTTTCAGCGTCATGCTAGGAGAGGCGTCCGCAAGAGAGTGGAAACCTCACGCTGCTGTGGGAAACTGTGGGCGCCAGGACGCAAGGGTCAGGGCGAGAGACCCTCGACTTTTCGAACGGAGAGGGAGCCGCTCCGGCGGGACTGCCTCCCTGGCTCTTTGGAATCTGACCAAGGGGAGAATTCAGCACCACGTGCTGTGCGGACAGCTCCTACGCCGGCTTCAGCACCCCGCGAGCCTCGGACAGCTCCCGAACCCGCTCCCGGGCGCATGCGCTCCCGCGGTCTCTTCCGCCGCCGTTTCCTCTTTCAGCGCCCTGGGCCGAGCCCTCCAGGGGTCCAAACTGGTCCTGAGGCCAAGCGAATACTCTCCAAGAACCAGGGTCGTCCCCGTCGTGCCGCAAACCGACACCCGCAGTTTCCTCAATACAACTATCAGACACTGGTGCCTGAAAACGAGGCAGCGGGCACAGCGGTGCTGCGCGTGGTAGCGCAGGACCCGGACCCGGGCGAAGCCGGGCGCCTCGTCTACTCGCTGGCGGCGCTCATGAACAGCCGCTCGCTGGAGCTTTTCAGTATTGATCCTCAAAGTGGCCTCATCCGCACGGCGGCCGCCCTGGACCGTGAGAGTATGGAACGCCACTACCTTCGAGTCACCGCACAGGACCACGGCTCACCGCGCCTCTCAGCCACCACCATGGTGGCTGTGACAGTAGCTGACCGCAACGATCACGCGCCAGTGTTTGAGCAAGCCCAGTATCGGGAAACACTTCGTGAGAATGTGGAAGAAGGTTACCCCATCCTGCAGCTGCGTGCCACCGATGGCGATGCGCCACCTAATGCCAACCTGCGCTACCGCTTTGTAGGGTCGCCAGCTGCACGCACGGAGGCGGCTGCCGCTTTCGAGATTGATCCACGTTCGGGCCTTATAAGCACCAGCGGCCGTGTGGACCGGGAACACATGGAAAGCTATGAGCTGGTGGTAGAAGCTAGTGACCAGGGCCAGGAGCCTGGGCCACGTTCAGCTACCGTTCGAGTGCACATAACTGTGCTGGACGAGAATGATAACGCGCCCCAGTTCAGCGAGAAGCGCTATGTGGCGCAGGTGCGTGAAGATGTGCGCCCTCACACAGTGGTGCTCCGTGTCACGGCCACAGACCAGGACAAGGACGCCAATGGTTTGGTGCACTATAACATCATCAGCGGCAACAGCCGTGGCCATTTTGCCATCGACAGCCTCACAGGTGAGATCCAGGTAGTGGCACCTCTGGACTTTGAGGCAGAGAGAGAGTACGCTTTGCGTATCCGGGCACAAGATGCAGGCAGGCCACCTCTGTCCAACAACACAGGCCTGGCAAGCATCCAGGTGGTAGACATCAATGACCACACTCCTATCTTTGTGAGCACACCCTTTCAGGTCTCTGTTCTGGAAAACGCACCCCTGGGTCACTCAGTCATCCACATTCAGGCAGTGGATGCAGACCACGGGGAGAACTCCAGGTTGGAGTATTCTTTAACTGGTGTAGCACCAGACACACCCTTTGTCATAAACAGTGCCACTGGCTGGGTCTCTGTGAGTGGTCCCCTGGACCGGGAGTCTGTGGAACATTACTTCTTTGGTGTGGAGGCACGAGACCACGGCTCACCCCCACGCTCTGCTTCAGCCAGTGTCACTGTAACTGTGCTGGATGTCAATGACAATCGGCCTGAATTCACCATGAAAGAGTACCACCTTCGGCTCAATGAAGATGCAGCTGTGGGCACCAGTGTGGTCAGCGTGACTGCAGTGGACCGAGATGCCAACAGTGCCATCAGCTACCAGATCACAGGTGGCAACACCCGGAACCGCTTTGCTATCAGCACCCAAGGTGGCGTGGGCTTGGTGACACTGGCGCTGCCACTGGATTACAAGCAGGAGCGCTACTTCAAGCTGGTGCTTACTGCGTCTGACCGCGCCCTTCATGATCACTGCTATGTGCATATCAACATCACAGACGCCAATACACACAGGCCTGTCTTTCAGAGTGCTCATTACTCAGTGAGCATGAATGAGGACCGGCCAGTGGGCAGCACTGTGGTGGTCATCAGTGCTTCTGATGACGATGTGGGTGAGAATGCCCGGATCACTTATCTTCTGGAAGACAACCTGCCCCAGTTCCAAATAGATGCAAACTCGGGGGCCATCACACTACAAGCTCCACTTGATTACGAGGACCAAGTGACATACACACTGGCCATTACTGCCCGGGACAATGGCATCCCACAGAAAGCAGACACCACGTATGTGGAGGTAATGGTCAATGATGTAAACGACAATGCCCCTCAGTTTGTGGCCTCCCACTATACAGGCTTGGTCTCTGAGGATGCGCCACCTTTCACTAGTGTTCTGCAGATCTCCGCCACTGACCGGGATGCTCATGCCAATGGCCGGGTTCAATATACTTTCCAGAATGGGGAAGATGGGGATGGAGATTTTACCATTGAGCCCACCTCTGGCATTGTCAGGACCGTGAGGCGGCTGGACCGGGAAGCAGTACCAGTGTATGAACTGACTGCCTATGCAGTGGACCGTGGTGTGCCCCCGCTTCGGACTCCAGTCAGTATCCAGGTGACTGTACAAGATGTGAATGACAACGCACCTGTCTTCCCAGCTGAGGAGTTCGAAGTGAGGGTGAAGGAGAACAGCATTGTAGGTTCCGTGGTGGCTCAGATCACTGCAGTGGACCCTGATGAAGGCCCCAATGCCCACATAATGTACCAGATTGTGGAAGGGAACATCCCCGAGCTGTTCCAAATGGATATCTTCTCTGGAGAGCTGACAGCACTCATAGACTTGGATTATGAGGCTCGCCAGGAATATGTGATTGTGGTGCAGGCCACCTCTGCTCCTCTGGTCAGCCGGGCCACTGTACATGTGCGCCTAGTTGACCAGAATGACAACAGTCCTGTGCTCAACAACTTCCAGATCCTCTTCAATAACTATGTATCCAACCGTTCTGACACTTTCCCCTCAGGCATCATTGGGCGTATCCCAGCTTATGACCCGGATGTCTCTGACCACCTCTTTTACTCCTTTGAGAGGGGCAATGAGCTGCAGCTTCTCGTGGTCAACCAGACCAGTGGAGAGCTTCGACTCAGCAGAAAGTTGGACAACAACCGCCCACTAGTGGCCTCCATGCTGGTAACTGTAACAGGTGAGGGGTGCGGGGTAGGCAAGTGACCTAGTGATCTTGTCAGGGCTCAAACCAGAATCCCTAAAGTGGTGGATTCCTGTACCCAGTAAGATCTCCCCTAGACCTCAGATTCCACAATGTTCTTGGACAGTCTTTGCAGAATCCTAAAGATCCTACGGTTTCTAAGAACCATAAATAGTTGTTCATATAGGGGCCGTTCCTCTCTCCTTAAAGAAGGAAGGAGCAGAGGTTCTTTGTGATGCTCTGTGTGTCTAGGAAAAGCCAGGAAGTTCATTCAGTTCATGGCCATGTTTAGATAAGGGTTACTTTGGGTCTAGTCTGCCCTCAATTCAGTTGTCAGGGAGAGCAGCTAACTTTGACCGCCTCAGGCAGAGAATGGGTCCATGCTGCTATCCAAAGGGCAGGCCAAGGACCTTTCCTTTTGGAAAATGTCCAGAGATCCAGTGGCTTTCATAAACCATAGAAGGGATCAGGTGGGAAAGACCCTTGAAATCCCACCTTCTAGAAGTGCCAGAGGTTTGGAGAGTCTCTTCTGTCTCAGCCCTGGAGCTGGGACTCCTGGCACTGACAGAGGAGGCGAGATCTTCATTTACTTTCGGTTCTCTCAACAGCCAGTCTTTATGGACCACCCAACACAGGCTTGATCTGAGATAAACAAAGCAGATTAGTACCTTACTGTCATCTCAGGATGGACACTGAACTCACAGAACCCAGGCCTAGAGTGTTAGGCAGTTTGCTAACTAAAGCAGCTGAGAAGGATGCAGTGTGGGTATACATCAAGGTCCATGGTATTCCTGGAGCTTGCTGATTCAGAGTTCTGGAGAACTGCATTCAGTGTTCACTGGTCCAGGACCTCATCTAGTGCCCCAGAAGAGCAGTTGACTGGCAAGAGATAACTTTGTCCTGGAAGCCCATTCTTTCACTTGTTCTTTCTCTCTTTTTTGTTTGTTTTGTTTTTGTTTGTTTTTCCAGACAGGGTTTCTCTATGTATCCCTGGATGTCCTGGAACTCACAATGTAGACCAGGCTGGCCTTGAACCCAAGATCCACTTGCCTCTGCCTCCCAAGTGCTGGGACTTTTTGTTTTTTGTTTTCTGAGGCAGGGTCTCACTATATAGCTCTGGCTTGAACTCACTCTGTAGATCAGGTTGGCCCCAAACTCACAGAGATCTGCCTGCCTCTGCCTCCCAAGTGCTGAGATTAAGGCATGCCACCACATACCTGCCCCCCCCCCCGAATTGTTTCTTGCAGGGGGTGTCCTGCTGTTTCTGCTGCAATGGAGGAAGATGGGAAGTTAGGGATAGATGGACAGTGGTCCTGGCTTCTCCTCCTATCCTTAGTGGGGGTAGCCTATCGATCACAATGACTGGGAGTATGGATTACTGAGCACTTAGGGAACTTCTTGTATGTTCCTAGAGTACTGACTCATGGGTAATTATTGAGACAGGGCTAGTGAAGCTCCCTGGTGCTAAGGGGCCAGACCTGAGCTCGGTAAATTACTGACTCAAGCTTCTTCTCATGTTGGGGATGCTGGAGTAGGAAGTAGCAGCTAGTCATTACCTGATGCTGGAGAGATGGTGATTACTAGCCCCAAACTCTCTAGAGTCTTGTTAGTGGTCAGTCTATTGACTCAAAGGCCCCAGACCTCTTGTATTCCAAGGAGAGGCAGCTACTGACCCGAAACTAATCACTGTCCCTGCCCCTGCCTGCAGATGGCCTGCATAGTGTTACAGCACAGTGTGTGCTGCGTGTGGTCATCATCACGGAGGAGTTGCTGGCCAACAGCTTGACAGTGCGCCTGGAGAACATGTGGCAAGAGCGCTTCCTGTCACCGCTGCTGGGCCATTTTCTTGAAGGCGTGGCTGCAGTGCTCGCAACACCTACCGAGGACGTTTTCATCTTCAACATCCAGAACGACACGGACGTGGGGGGCACCGTGCTCAACGTGAGCTTCTCAGCGCTGGCACCTCGTGGGGCTGGGGCAGGCGCTGCAGGGCCCTGGTTCAGCTCGGAGGAGCTGCAGGAGCAACTGTACGTGCGCCGTGCCGCCTTGGCTGCCCGCTCGCTGCTGGACGTGCTGCCCTTTGATGACAACGTGTGCTTGCGCGAGCCCTGCGAGAACTACATGAAATGCGTGTCAGTGCTCCGCTTCGACTCCTCCGCGCCCTTCTTGGCTTCGGCCTCCACGCTCTTCCGACCCATCCAGCCCATCGCCGGTCTGCGCTGCCGCTGCCCGCCTGGCTTCACGGGAGACTTCTGCGAGACCGAGCTCGACCTCTGCTACTCGAACCCTTGTCGCAATGGCGGCGCATGTGCGCGGCGCGAGGGAGGCTACACCTGTGTGTGCCGCCCGCGCTTCACCGGTAAGTCGCGTGCCGCGCTGGATGAAGCCTTGGCGAAGCTTAGCGGCGGGACTGCGGAGTGCGAGTGAGCACCGGGCATCCTTTTTGAGGAACTTGGTCGGGTTAGAGGCGCGGCTGAGCCCAGCCTAAAGCTGCTGGAGAACTGGAAGCCCTGAGCAGGGGGGCGGGGCAGGGGCGGAGCGAAGGGAGTGTGGGCGTGTCCTCGGGGGGATAGACCATTTGAGGGCGTGCCCACAGGCAGCTCAACCATTCAGAGGCCGAGGGACTCTTGAGGTTCCAGCCTCCGGAGAGTGTGGGCGGGGCGTAGTTCTCTTACCCGTCCTGCCCTGCAGGGGAAGACTGCGAGCTGGACACTGAAGCTGGACGCTGCGTGCCTGGTGTCTGCCGCAATGGGGGTACCTGCACCAACGCGCCCAATGGCGGCTTTCGCTGCCAGTGCCCCGCGGGCGGCGCTTTCGAGGGCCCGCGCTGTGAGGTGGCCGCACGCTCCTTCCCTCCCAGTTCGTTCGTCATGTTCCGTGGCCTGAGGCAGCGCTTCCACCTCACGCTGTCCCTCTCGTAGGTGCCCGCCCCATGTCACTGCACGTCTGCCCACTGTCTCTACCTGTGTGACCCTGACCCAGATTGCTGACTGCCCAGTCTCGAGGTCCTCACCGGACACCACCTCCTCCCCTGATCCCTGCTGGGATGCACTGGCATCTCCCACGCTCTTCTTTTGGCTCAGCTTGAGTTGGTTCTCTAATGGAGGGTGTGAGATGTCTGCTCCTAATGGTCCCATTCCACCTCACCCAGGTTTGCAACAGTGCAGCCCAGCGGGCTACTCTTCTACAACGGGCGTCTGAATGAGAAGCATGACTTTTTGGCTCTAGAGCTTGTGGCTGGCCAAGTGCGGCTTACATATTCCACGGGTGGGTGCTCCCGTGGATTTTTGTGACAGTGAGTGGGGTGCATGTGTTCCTGGGATGGCTGGCAGAGTCAACGCATGAGTCCCCTCAGGTGTCCTTCACTGAGCACCTGAACACTCTCTTCAGTACCAAACAGACAACAGTGAGGACCAGGCGCTGTGGCCACTCCCTCAGGGAAGGTCCATCTCTCCCAGAAGTCTCAGTTTCTCCTATGTGTTCAAGGACACTGTAGTCCAGCCAGTGTGGTCACCAGGGGATATGGTGATCCAATTATCCAGCATGACCCTAAGAGTATCTGTATCTATGTAAATGGGTTGGGATGGTGCCGCTGGGGACCTCCAGACATCATTCCGCATGCATATCCCCCACAGGTGAATCCAATACAGTGGTTAGCCCCACAGTTCCAGGAGGCCTGAGTGATGGACAGTGGCATACAGTGCATCTGAGATACTACAATAAGGTGGGTGCCTCTCTATGGCTGGGCTGTGTGGGGGAGTCAGGATTCTGAGTTCTCTTCAGGAATTACCATAGGGGCATTGTTGATTGGTGTACCTGGTCTTTAGCCCCGGACAGATGCCCTGGGGGGTGCTCAGGGCCCCTCGAAGGACAAGGTGGCTGTGTTGAGTGTGGATGACTGCAATGTGGCAGTGGCTCTGCAGTTTGGTGCTGAGATTGGCAACTACTCCTGTGCAGCTGCTGGTGTGCAAACAAGCTCCAAGAAGTGAGCCCACCCCCGACCCTCATGTTCTCTGCCTGCCAGAGCCCACCTCAGCCCTTCACACAGTCTGCCAAACTCCTTGTTCTTTTCCCAAACCACAGATCAAAGACACTGGAAGCCGACTCAGTCTAGCCCCAATCCTATATTCTGCCCCTGGCTTCTGGCTTCCGCACAGTCTTCAGAAGAAGTCTCTAGGCATTCTGTCCTCTAAAATCTCTACATACTTTAAGTCACACATTGCCTCTAGTCCATTAATCTCATAAATAGCCCCCGAGACCATTGAGTGTGCTGATCTCAACCCCTCTTCTCCATCCCCCACCCCAGCTACCCAAATGCCTCACTCCTCATCATTGTCTTCAAATCAAAGCCCTCCACTTTCTCCAGACCATCCGCCCACCATGATCTCTTCTTTGCATCCTCACAATTGTAGTCTTAACTTTTCCCAGCCTGGCCTTGTCTTCTCCACCTAATCACCCTTCCCTTAGTCCTATCCCCTACTTCCTGTGGCCCCCAGGAGCAACCCTACTCTGGCTCCAGACCCACCAATGACCCAAGCTCCTGACCCCCAGGTCCCTGGACCTGACTGGCCCTCTGCTCTTGGGGGGTGTCCCCAACCTTCCCGAGAATTTCCCCGTGTCCCACAAGGACTTCATTGGCTGCATGCGAGACTTGCACATTGATGGCCGCCGAATGGACATGGCAGCCTTTGTTGCAAACAATGGCACTATGGCAGGTAGGCCCAAAAGCTACTTGTTCCCATTCATGTCACTGTCTCCATCATAAGGAGGAGGTGGAGGGTTGCATGGGATGGCTCCACATCTGACCCCAATCCAATGTTACATGGCAAGATCCATACTATAGTCCAGCCTAAGGCCATACTCTCACTTAGCGACTTCCTTAGAACACGAGGATGAAATCATGTGCACTTCAGCCCTCTAGACTCTGCCATCATGCCCAGCACTCGAGGGCCTCTCCCAGTCTCTCATACCTTCCTTGTTCCTTTCTCTCCAGGCTGTCAGGCCAAGTTGCACTTTTGTGCCTCAGGCCCCTGCGAGAACAGTGGTTCCTGCTCAGAGCGCTGGGGTGGCTTCAGCTGTGACTGTCCTGTGGGCTTTGGTGGCAAAGATTGTCGCCTCAGTGAGTGGGCATCATAGGGTAGGAGGACCATACAGGGTACGTAAGGCCTGTTCTTGGGGTCAGATGTGTAACCCTGCTTCTCTTATGTCCACAGCAATGGCCCATCCCTACCATTTCTATGGCAATGGCTCACTGAGGTGGGACTTTGGAAATGACG
This sequence comes from Onychomys torridus, assembly GCF_903995425.1. Lineage (NCBI taxonomy): Eukaryota > Metazoa > Chordata > Mammalia > Rodentia > Cricetidae > Onychomys > Onychomys torridus. The sequence goes on from NC_050449.1 coordinate 101,936,360, forward strand.
TGACTGTGTCTGTGCCATGGTACCTGGGACTAGCATTTCGAACCCGGGCAACCAAAGGGGTCTTGATGCAAGTGCAGCTTGGGCCACATAGTGTGCTCCTCTGCCAGGTATGTCTGTTCTTCCAATCCTTTACTACCCATATCAATAATACAATATCCCCGAACAGGCACTATGTTATGTCTCTGCTGTTTGGAATGCATATTCCTGACCACTAAACCCTCTGAACTCACCACCCAGCCTCATCCCAATCTAACCCTGGGGCTATGCATTTTTTACTCACAGCTAGATCGGGGGCTGCTGTCTGTGACACTAAGTAGGGCCTCAGGCCATGCTGCCCACCTCCTATTGGACCAGATGACTGTCAGTGATGGCCGGTGGCATGATCTTCGGCTGGAGTTGCAGGAGGAGCCAGGTGGCCGAAGGGGCCATCATATCTTTATGGTTTCACTGGACTTCAACCTCTTCCAGGTCTGACCTCTGACCCCAGGGTAGTCTGTTCTCAGCTTTCCAACCAGACTTAACTTATTTAACCCCACCTCTTGTCCTGCTCCTTCCCACTCCTCCAACTACCAAATCTGATATTCTCCTAGCCCTTTGCTTTGGTCCTACTCCACCAGCCAGGTTGGTCTGTTAGGCAACCCCTCTTGTGTCAGGTAGGCTACCTAGATTTCTGGCTTAATCTTGTGGTATCTCTTTAATCAGGACTTTGACTTTGCCTGATTCCTGAAAGCCCCTTCTGTTGTCTTCCCTAATCTCTACCTACCCCAAGTCAAAATCCTGGAATTTCAGGGGTGGGCAGATGGCTCAAAGGACAAAGTACCTGCTTACACAACTGTAGGGACTCAAGTTCCAATCCCCAGAACCCACTGGGCAGGTACAGCAGCCGCCTGTAATCCTAGCATTCAGGAGGCAGAGACAGATCCCCTGAGCAAGCTGGCCGCTAGACTAGCCAGCATTGATGAGCGCGGATTTTGCAAGCTGAATTAACAAAGTGGGAGTGATCAAGGAAGACATCAGGTGTCAACTTTGGGCCTTCACATGTCCAACATACACATGTTCCTACATACATCATGTACCCATATACATATGAACATGTATATACACATAAGCACACCATATACTTATACACATGCTCAAAAAATAAGATCATGGAATTTCAAGGTTGGCTCTGGGTCCAGGAGGGAGGGGCCTGCCTCAGTCTCTTTATTTGTTATTTTTTTCATGTGTATGAGTATTTGCCTCTGTGTATGTGTGCATACCATATGTATGTCTGGTGCCCAGGGAAGCTGCAGGAGAGCATCAGAGCCCTTGTTGTGAGCTTTTATGTGGGTGCTGGGGATCAAACCCAGATCCTCTAGAAGAGCAGCCAGCCCTGAGCTCAGCTCTTAACTGAAGCTTTTCTCTTATATATCACCCATACCACTGCAAGTTCTCCATACTTAGGAGCCATTCATTTCCAAACCATTCTTCTGATACAGGGGATAAAGCATGGTCATACAGGGCTAGAAGAGAGCCATTCTGACTCTGGGATATGACAGGGGTTTACTAGGTACCCCTTCTCTAGTGCTGACTGTCCCCTTCTTCTAGGACACCATGGCTGTGGGGGGTGAGCTGCAGAGTCTGAAAGTAAAGCAACTCCATGTAGGAGGTCTGCCCCCCAGAAGTAAGGAGGAGGGTCCACAGGGTCTGGTTGGCTGTATCCAGGTGAGAATCAGCATGAGCATATGATATGGGGTCATTAGGGACCTGAAAAGTAGCATTTAAGTGCACGTGGGCATGGGAGGGAGCTAGATGACCCAGAGAGATCAGAGACAAACCAAACCTTCCTCTGGCGGAAATCAGAGTCTAGCTTAGATAATCAAGGATCATCTGGAATACATGTCAGAAGCAACACCACTAGGAATCCTTGTGGGGGGCTGGATGGGGATGTTTGGGAGGCCTTGAGTTTTGTGCAAGGAATAGAGGGAGACTGCATGTCACGGGACATCAGACCGGGTGGCTGGTTCCACAGGACATGCTTTGACATGAGTCTTACACTTTGCTGTCTGTGTCTACAGGGGATATGGATTGGCTTTACACCCTTTGGGTCCTCAGCCCTGCCACCTCCCAGCCACAGAGTGAATGTGGAGCCAGGCTGTGTTGTGAGCAGCCCCTGTGCATCTGGGCCCTGTCCAGCCCATGCTGACTGCAAAGACCTCTGGCAGACCTTTTCCTGCACCTGTTGGCCAGGTGGGTGTTGAGAGAGTTGGGGAAGGAGCCAGGGGCCATGGAGAAGGCGCAGGAACTGGAGGGCCTGGAGCAGATAGGAACCCAGAGGGCTAGGATCCTGCTTCTTCCCTTGCTCTTTGACCAGTGTTCTGAGCTTCCTGACCCAAACTGCAGGTTACTACGGCCCAGGTTGTGTGGATGCCTGCCTCCTGAACCCTTGTCAAAACCAGGGATCATGCCGGCACCTCCAAGGAGCCCCCCATGGCTATACCTGTGACTGTGCAAATGGTTATTTTGGTCAGCACTGTGAGCACAGGTGAGAGGCGTGGGGCTAGGATGATGGAAAGACCTTGTGGGTACAAGCAGGCCACTGAAATATTGTGGATGCAATTCTCTCCTCTCATTCCAGGATGGACCAGCAGTGCCCGCGGGGCTGGTGGGGAAGCCCAACCTGTGGTCCCTGCAACTGTAACGTTCACAAGGGCTTTGATCCTAACTGCAACAAGACAAATGGGCAGTGCCACTGCAAGGTTTGCCCTGACCCTTGACCTTTCAGTTTTCCCTTGGACACTACCTATGATTTTTGTCCAACTTGCTGACCTCTGTCACCTGACTTATGCCCTAACCTCTTAATCTGTGTCCTACAATCCAGTTGCCACCTCTCACCCTTGACCTCTAAACGGTTCCTTGTCTTCATCTAAGACAAGTCTTTCTAGTCTTTCTATGATCTCCTTTTTAATTTTTTTTAAAACTTTTGCCCTTGATTCTACTCATCCCCCAAGCTTTCACCTAAGACTCTTCCCTTAAGCCTGACCTCTGACCTCAGGCCACTGACCCATCCCTAAACAGGAGTTCCACTACCGACCGAGGGGCAGTGACTCATGCCTCCCATGTGACTGCTACCCCGTGGGCTCCACCTCGCGCTCATGTGCACCCCACAGCGGGCAGTGCCCCTGCCGCCCAGGAGCCCTTGGCCGCCAGTGTAACAGCTGTGACAGCCCCTTTGCAGAGGTGACAGCCAGTGGCTGCCGAGGTAAGCAAGTTCTACCCACCTCCATCTGTCAAGGAGGACTGGCTCCAGCATGCTAAGGAACCAGGGGCATCCTGGCTTCCGGAGGTGGAGGGCTCTGGGAAGCTATTCCTGAGGGGGACCAGTTATACCGGGAGCCCTACATTTACTACGCGTACTTGGCTGACTTGTCCCAGACTGTAACAGGCCAGCTCTCTGGAAGCCAGCAGGGAATGGCAGGCTCTGGGCCTGGGCATGGGAGTGGAAGAACAGCAATAAGCATGGTGTTACTTGCCTTAGACCTGGCCACCAGGCTCCACAATCTTTTCTCCCTAGTACTCTACGATGCCTGCCCCAAGTCCCTGAGATCTGGTGTGTGGTGGCCCCAGACTAAGTTTGGTGTTTTAGCCACAGTACCCTGTCCTCGGGGAGCCTTGGGTGAGTATGTGGTGGGCAGCGTTGTTGCTGAGGGTGGGGCAGGTCTGTTTTCTGGTTGTTATAACCACCTCTTTCACCGAGTTGGGTGGTCTGGCCTCTGTAAAGAGATAGGAGTAGGGTGAAAATCCATGTGGGCCCTTCTGCTTCTTAGGGGCTCTGGTTCCCTTCCTGTACTCTCACTAAGCCTCCATCTGTTTCTCTTGGCTTCTGGGCAGGATTGCGGGGTACAGGTAAGGGGTACGTGTTTGCTCAGGTGCGCTGCCTCCCCTCACTACCAGAGCCTTTACAGACCCCCTCCTGCTGCTTAAGGTCCTTGCAGACCCCTCCCTGCTGCCTGAGCTCTCTAAAACCTACTCCTAACCTCCTGGAGACCCCTTCCTGTGATCTGAGGACCCTAGGGACCTTCTCTGGTCCCCAAGGTCCCCAAGGATCCCTCCTCATCACCCAGGGATCCTTCAGATCTTTTTCCATGTCCTAAGACCTTGCATACTCTTTCCTACTTCCTGAGGCCCTTGTAGGGTTTTCCCATTGGTCAGAGTCACCCGCCAGCTTCGCCTTGCTTTCTGAGGGCCTCCCAGAACCCTCCCTGCTGCTTGAGGTCTCTGCAGTGGCTGGACAGAGATTGTCTGTGTATGCATGCTTATGTGTGTGTCCTTCTGTGCCTGTGCATGTGTCTGTGAGTCTGTCCTGAGGGGATGGGGTTCTGGATTTAAGTTAGGGTCTCTTGCTGGTGGACACAACTTATTCAACTTCTATCCCAACTGTATAGACAAGGGAAGGCAATAATGATACAGTCACCATTGAGGTAGTTAAAACTTGTCTGAGAACCCTGCTCTCACCTCGCTTGGGTCATGTGATACTCCTGGAAGATCTTGTCTGTGTCAGCATGCTTGTGAGTATACAGGAGAGCAGTGTGTGAGTGTGCGTGTGTGCGTGTGTGCGTGTGTGCGTGTGTGCGTGTGTGTGTGTGTGTGTGTGTGTGTGTGTGTGTGTGTGTGTGCTGCTAATGAGCATTGTTAGCATATGTATGAATTTTGGCCTGTATGTAAGCTTGTCAAAGCCCATTTGTGTGAATGAGTGAGTGAGTGAGTGTATATGAGAGTGTGTGTGTTGTGCGTGTGTGTCTATCTACAGTACCTCTTTTTCTTTTTCTTTGTGTGGCTAGTGGTAAGAATGGTTCTCAGAATCCTTGGGAGAATTGACCAACAAGCTATTGGAACCCTCCTGGGCTTTGGCTGCAGCATCTAGGCACCTAGCCATAGATGCTTCTCACTCTGGCCCCTACCTCAAGGCTCCTTATGGGATAGAAGAGGGTGCTGTGGCCACCTAAGAGCTAAAGGACCCAGGCTCCAGGCCTGACCAGGAATTGCCTGCCCCCAGGTGCTGCAGTGCGGCTGTGTGACGAGAACCAGGGTTGGTTGGAGCCTGACCTCTTCAACTGTACCTCACCTGCCTTTCGAGAGCTCAGTCTGCTGGTGAGACTCTGCCCAGATAGTGCCCTACCCCCAGACCTTCGGGCCTCTGATGGGCCCAATACACACCTCAGCCCTTGACCTCTTGGGCATTTCCTTGTTACCCTTTCATCTGTCCAAGCCTTTCTCCCTGTAAGGCTTTTGAGAAAGGCCTACAGGATCACAGAACAACCACTGCCATCCTTGTCCTGGCAGTTGGATGGCCTAGAGCTGAACAAGACAGCACTGGATACTGTGGAGGCCAAGAAGCTGGCCCAGAGGCTGCGGGAGGTCACCGGCCAGACTGACCACTACTTTAGCCAAGATGTCCGAGTCACTGCCCGCTTGCTGGCCTACTTGCTGGCTTTTGAGAGCCATCAGCAGGGCTTTGGGCTGACAGCCACACAAGATGCCCACTTCAATGAGGTGGGCTGTGCTCTATGTTCCCTATTCCATGGCCCTGACCCCCAGCTCCATGGTTCCTCCCCTCTTGCCCTGGATGCCCAGCTTATCCCCCTCCTGACCTCTGGGAAAGTGAAGGTCCCACAACCTCACTCTTCCCTGTCCACTTCGGTCTTGCCCTCTTGCTTCCTGGGCCCCCACTAATACCTGGCTAGACCCCTCATGCCTGCCCCATCCCTATGTACATCCTCACCACCTGGGTGAGTCAACTGCATCTCCATCCATCTAGAATCTGCTGTGGGCCGGTTCTGCACTGCTTGCTCCAGAGACAGGAGACTTGTGGGCAGCCCTGGGACAGCGGGCCCCCGGGGGCTCCCCAGGAAGTGCAGGGCTAGTGCGGCACCTGGAGGAATATGCAGCCACACTGGCAAGGAATATGGAACTGACATACCTAAATCCGGTCGGACTAGTCACACCCAATATCAGTGAGTGGTGGATGGGACAGGAGAAGGGCAGGGGAACTCTGGGGCTGATGCTACTGCTGTGTGTCATACTCCTGCTCCAAGCCCTGGTGCTCGGTAGGGCCATGCCCTGCACTCATGCCAAGGAAAATACAGCTTGTGACGCAGGTGTAACATGGGCCTAGGTGGGAATGGAACCCTCGGCATGGGAAGAAGGCCCTTGACAGATGTTACCCCTCTTTTTCTTGGCAGTGCTCAGCATTGACCGCATGGAGCATCTTAGTTCAGCTCCGGGAGCCCGTCGTTACCCCCGTTACCACAGCAACCTCTTCCGGGGCCAGGATGCCTGGGATCCTCATACACACGTGCTGTTGCCTTCCCAGTCCCCACAGCCATCCCCATCTGAAGGTAGGAGCCCTCCTGGTGACCTCTGAGCTGGGCTGTGTCTCCTTATCTCCTCTCACCAATATCATGTCACCTTTCACTGATTTTTCCCTCGCCAGACCTCCCTCGCCTCATGGCTCCTGTGTGAGACCTTCCCAGGGCCACCTCCGTGTATTCTTTGCCATCTTCTTACCTTACCAGCTTTGCCACCTTTCCCATGTCCCTCCATGGCCCTGTACCCTCCACCCCCCAGGTTCTGGGTTTGTGTAGAAGAGAGCTCTGTGCTTGATGCCGGCTTGGGTTCAGAGCTAGGTCTGTGGGTGCTCGTGGTAAGAAGTCACCATGGCTCCTTCCTTTCCCTTGGCAGTTCTGCCCACAAGCAGCAACATAGAAAACACCACAGCCTCAAGTGTGGTCTCCCCACCAACCCCCCTGGAGCCGGAGCCGGAGCCTGGGATGTCCATTGTCATTCTCCTCGTGTACCGCACCTTGGGAGGGCTTCTCCCTGCCCAGTTCCAGGCTGAGCGCCGGGGCGCCAGGTACCAGTCATGGAGCTGCTCCCTTCAGCCCTGAGCTTTTTGTGGGTTTCTCCCCAACCTAGCTCTCCTTTCCTCGATAGGCAGATGAGCCGGTCCACAGGTAAACAGATGACCCTGTGCACAGCTCTGGGGAGCCAGCCTCAGCTGGGTCCCATGGGAATTATCTCTGGTTATAAAGAGTAGCAGAGGTGCAGGGGGACAGACAGAGACACATGGGGACCACCACACACGCACAAGAAGGGCACACGATCCAGGTAGAGATAGGCCAACTGACTGAGAAAGAAAGGCGTAGACAGGTTGGTTGGGGAGGCCCGATAGAAATAGGGGAAGGGAGGATTTGAGGCTGATAGTCACAAGCCAGGCCAGAGCTGTTCAGGCCTCAGAGCCCTGTCTAGACAGGGAGTCTAAAGCCCCTGGCAGCCCAGCAGAGGCTGGACAGTGTTCTTAGAAATAGCTTGTGCTCTGGAGGTCTCCCAGGCCCTGGTCAGCCATGGCAAGTGGTTTGAAGACAGGGAGAGGTGGGCAGTCGGTCTTTGATCAACAGTGTCCAAGACCAGATGGATGTCTCCTCAGGCTCCCCCAGAACCCTGTTATGAACTCCCCGGTGGTCAGTGTGGCTGTTTTCCGTGGACGCAACTTCCTAAGGGGTGTTCTGGTGTCCCCAATCAACCTTGAGTTCCGCCTACTACAGACAGCGAATCGGAGCAAGGCGATCTGTGTGCAGTGGGATCCACCTGGCCCGTGAGGACCCACCCCACTCTGGAAACCTTTTGTCCCTTTTAACCTCTGGGAGGTGTCCCAGCCTGTCCCCAAGGCCCCTATCTATGCCACTGTGCAAAAGTTAGGCCCATGAGGAATGCTATTCCCCAACTCCAGGCACCCTCTCCCTCCCCTAGCCATCTCACAAATCTCTGCCTGCAATGCAACACATCCTGGATGGAAAGGCAGATCTAACTCTCCTCTGGATACAGGGCAGACCAGCATGGTATGTGGACTGCAAGGGACTGTGAGCTGGTACACAGGAATGGATCCCATGCACGGTGTCGCTGTAGCCGGACAGGCACGTTTGGAGTCCTCATGGATGCCTCTCCCCGTGAGGTAGAGTTGTGTTCAATGACCCAAAGAAGCGGGAAGTCAAAAGGGCAGGGAAGCTCTCTACCCAGCATCCCAGTGACCATCCTTAACTCCACAGCGGCTAGAGGGAGACCTAGAGTTGCTGGCGGTGTTCACTCATGTGGTCCTGGCAGTGTCTGTGGCTGCACTAGTACTGACGGCAGCTGTCCTGCTGAGCCTGCGCAGCCTCAAGTCCAATGTGCGTGGGATCCATGCCAACGTGGCAGCTGCCCTGGGAGTGGCAGAGCTCCTCTTCTTGCTGGGAATCCACAGGACCCACAACCAGGTGCAGGGTCAGGGCCGGGGGACTGTGTCCCGGTGACTCCACCTTTCCCAGAAAGCCTCTGGCCAAAGCTCAGGATCTAAGATCAGGGATGCCCAGGTTGAGGTCCTGGTTTGGGGCAGGATACTGACTGGAGTTAAATGCTGTTGCTAGGGACACCAGTGGAAAGCAGATGTCTGGGGTGGGTCACGGATGGCATGGGCAGGAGAGGTCCTGACAGCGGTCTCCTGCCTGCCTCCAGCTGCTGTGTACCACAGTTGCCATCCTCCTGCACTACTTCTTCCTCAGCACCTTTGCCTGGCTCCTGGTGCAGGGCCTCCACCTCTACCGAATGCAGGTTGAGCCTCGAAATGTGGATCGTGGTGCCATGCGCTTCTACCATGCCCTGGGCTGGGGCGTCCCTGCTGTGTTGTTGGGTGAGGTCTTACCCACTCAGGCCTGGGAACCCAACCTCTGCCCATCATATGGTCTGACCCCAGGCTATGTCCCCCAGCCCTACCATGAGCCCTCAACCTCATGCCCCATGTCACCTACTCAGGGAGGACCCTGTTTGCATATATCCCATTTCCTTCCCATACTACCGAGTCAGAGTTTAGAATACACCTCTTTGGTTCTACCTCTCCCCTTTCAAAGGCCTTGCTGTTGGGCTGGACCCGGAGGGCTATGGGAACCCTGACTTCTGCTGGATCTCCATCCATGAACCTCTCATCTGGAGTTTTGCTGGCCCGATCATCCTTGTCATTGTGGTGAGTGGCTCTCGGGGCCACCTGTGTGCTCCATTCTCTGGAAGGAGGGAGGAGACTTGGAACAAGTGGCAGGTGCTGGTGCACTGGCATCCTGGACTGCTTCCGTCTCATGTCTGTTCACAGAGTGCATGCCCACTCAGCTGGCATGGAAGTGGGGGGTCAGTCAGGTCAAAGACTTGGCCATTCCTCCCGCTTCTGTGTCAGTTTCTCTGCGTCGCCCTCATGACCTCGCTCCACGTCTCTGCATCTCTGACTCGTGTGTGATTTTCAGCTCTTCTGTCTCTTTCTGAGTCATGTTCTCCCCTGCCCTGCCCTGCTCTCCCCTGCCCTGCCCTGCTCTCCCCTCCCCTCCCCTGCCCTCCCCTCCCCTGCCCTGCCCTCCCCACTCATCCCCTCCCCTCCCCTCCCCTCCCCTCCCCTCCCTTCTCATTTTCTCTCTCTCCATGCTTGGGCTTGTGGACTTATTCTCTTTCTGTCTCTTACTGTCTCTGTCTCTCTCTCCCTGCTCCACCTGACTGTGGGTGTAGATGAATGGGACCATGTTTCTCCTCGCTGCCCGCACATCCTGCTCCACAGGGCAGAGGGAGGCCAAGAAGACCTCTGTGCTGTGAGTTGGCTAGTTGAGGGAAGTAGGGGTCCTCAAGATGACAGACTCCTCCTGGGTGGGGTCTGGTGGAGGTTGGGCTCCAGATTCTGCATGAAGGGAAGTTGCTCGTGCCTTGACCTGTGGTCCCTCTCTGGTACTTTCCTCATATTCTGGCCTCACATGTGCTTTTGCTCTGTTGTCTCCCAATCTCCTGGGTCTCCCAGGGTTCTTCCACGACCTGAATGATTCACTTTGCCCTGCCTTTATGGGTCTTCCTATCTTCTGTTGTCTCTCATGGCTCCCTGACTCCATTGTCTTTCCCATGGTCCCTCATGGCTCCCTGACTCCATTGTCTTTCCCATGGTCCCTCATGGCTCCCTGAATGCTCTCCCTGTTCTGGGTGTGACTGCCCATCTTCCTTAGTGTCCTCCCGAGACTTCCATGTTCCTGTTCCTGTGTGATGTGTTTTCTTGATGTCCCCTGTGTGTCCTCCTGTGTCCCCTACATTGCCCTGCTTGACCCTGACGTGTCCCCCATGTCCCTGTGTCCTTAAGCAGGGCCCTGCGTAGCTCCTTTCTGCTTCTCCTGCTGGTCAGTGCCTCCTGGCTCTTTGGTCTCCTGGCTGTCAACCACAGCGTGCTGGCCTTTCACTACCTCCATGCGGGACTCTGTGGCCTCCAGGTACCTCTGGTGCTCCTCTCTCACCGCAGACCTCCATGGGGCTTCAGCAGCCCAGCCCTAGGTGTGGCACTGTCACCAGGCCCCGAGCTCCCTGACGGAATGACTGTGACTATGTTGATCCGAAACCAGACACTGACCCTGGTTGCTGAGCCCAGGCCTAGAGCTGACACCAGGCTGATCCTGGGCTGCCCTTCACCAACACTGCAGCTCCTGACCCCTTGCTGACTGCACCAGCGTTGACTCCAGCCCCTCCTGCCATCTGGTCTTTTCATTATTGGTCCTGAGACTGTGCCTGACTTTCTCTGATCCCCCTCCCCTGGACTCCTCACTGACTCATACTAACCTGTGACATTGACCCTCCCTTCTTTGCTGACCCACAGACTTTTATTGGCCCTGATTGATGCCCTCTTGGCTGTGTTCTGAGCTTGTGTCTTCTGGTCTCTCAGTGACCTTCACTGACCCTTATTGACCCACAGGGCCTGGCTGTACTGCTGCTCTTCTGTGTCCTGAATACTGATGCTCGGGCTGCTTGGACACCAGCCTGTCTAGGCAAGAAGGCAGCTCCTGAGGAGACAAGGCCAGCACCCGGGACGGTGAGAGAAGGCCAGGGCTGAAGGTGGGGTTGGGAGCCCTAGGATGCCTGGATCTGAGGCTTCTTCAGAACAAACTCACATCCTTGTCCAACCACCTCCCTCAGGGCTCTGGAGCCTACAACAACACGGCCCTCTTTGAGGAGAGTGGCCTTATCCGCATCACTCTTGGTGCCTCCACTGTCTCTTCAGTGAGCAGTGCCCGCTCCGGCAGGGCCCAGGACCAGGACAGCCAGCGGGGCCGCAGCTACCTCAGGTGAGTGACCATATATGGCTTAGTCTAGTCCCACTTCACCAAGGGTTGACCTTATCAGATCTTAGGGAGGGTGGCCACCTGGAACTCTGCTGCTGCCCTGCCCAAATGTCTTCTAACAAATACCCAGGGCACCCTCAGCCATTCTACATGCTTCAGGCCATGCACTCAAAGGCACCCTCAGCCATTCCACATGCAGCAGGCCATGCACTCGAAGACTCCCCAGCTTCTAAAGCACCTTGTCACCTTCTTCTCTGATGGGGAATTCTGCATTTCCAGGGACAATGTTCTGGTTCGGCGTGGCTCAACCGCTGACCACACTGAGCACAGCCTCCAGGCTCACGCCGGCCCCACTGACCTGGATGTGGCTATGTTCCATCGAGATGCAGGTGGAGCTGGAGCCCTGGGTCAGGGAGGAGGGGGGCAGAGGGTATCTTTATGATCTGCCTTCTACCCTAAACTGGGGGCAGTGCCTAACTGGGTGGGACAAGCTCCTCTCAGGTCACTGCCTGAGAAGGCACCTCCCCACCCCTGGTTATCCAAACCTACTCCTGATCTAGCTGAGCCCTGATCAATTCAAGCGCTTCTGTTTCTACCCCTCGCTCAAGCCCCATCCAGGCGCCACCTTAATCCCCTGCTGTCCTGCTTGTCCACTTCCAGACCCTCAGCTCCAGACCTTCCCTTGTCCCTCAAGTCCCTGCAACTTCACCTTTCTCCTGACCCCTCAGGAGCAGACTCTGACTCTGACAGTGATCTGTCCTTGGAGGAGGAGAGAAGTCTATCCATCCCATCTTCAGAAAGTGAGGACAATGGCCGGACAAGAGGGCGTTTCCAACGTCCACTCCGCAGGGCAGCCCAGAGTGAGAGGCTTCTTGCCCACCCCAAAGGTGATAGGAACTCGCTGATTCCATGGGTGATCAAGGGACTGCTATGTTTCACCTAGATGTAATGTAGGGACCTTACCACCTCCTCAGGATTCCTGAGCCTGACTCACTGGGACCCTGTGTACCATTCCCATCCAGATTTCTAGGAATGCTTGGGGACCCAGGAGCAGAGTCATTTCCTGTCCCTCAGCTGCCTAGCATCCCTGTGAATTGGGGTTTATCTTGGTCTTCCTAACCTCAGTCATCAAACTTCCATCTCATCCATACCCTTCTAGCTAAGGATAAAGGTTCAGCAGCAGACACTCCTTCAGTGGCTCCACCAAACTGAGAAGGGAAAATATTTTCATTTTGTGTGTGTGTGTGCCGGCTTGTGTGGAGGTCACAGGACAGCTTGTGGGAGTCAGTTCTCTCTACCGTGTGGTCCTGGGAATCACACACAGGCTAACAGGCTTGGTGGCAAAGTGCTTTGCCTCCTTGCCCAGCCATCTCACCAGCTCTCTCCCTTTCTTGTCCTCAGTGAGAACAGCCAGGGCTTGAAGAGTCCTTAGGTCCAGGGTCACTGAGTCTGATCACAAGTGTTAGGAAACACTAGAGTCAAGCCAGAGGCTCCTGTAACCTGCTCTGGCTTCACAGATATGGACGGCAATGACCTCCTGGCCTACTGGCCAGCCCTGGGAGAATGTGAGGCAGTGCCATGTGCTCTGCAGGCATGGGGCTCTGAAAGACGCCTGGGACTAGACACCAACAAAGATGCAGCCAACAACAACCAGCCAGATCTGGCCTTGACCAGTGGAGATGAAACGTCTCTGGGCCGGGCCCAGCGGCAGAGGAAAGGTATGACCTTCCCTGGCCCTTTGCCCTCACTGGAGGAGTCCTGAAGGCTGCTTAGACCCAGACTCTGTGAGAATTCAGCTTCCTGATCCCAAATGGGGAGGTCTGACAGGCTCCTGCTCCTCAGCCCTGCTTCGTGGTCCCCAGAGACTGCCTGATCCATGAAGACCCTGCCCCCTCCAGATCCTGCCTTGTACCCCTGGATCCTCAGAAGCCATCTTTCCTCTACTCCCCCATTCCCACTCATGTTGCAAAACCATAGAGGCTGTTGAGCCTTAGAGTCCAGAGCTCCCGTTCTGGTCTAGAAGGTCTTTGTCTCTTACACTGGCTGTAGCAGTCCCTGAGGTTGTCCTTGCTCCAGCACAAGAGGTCTCTGCCCTTGGTCTTGCATCACAGGAGCATTGGAGACTGATCCAGCTCCAACACAGGGAACTCCTACCCTTCTGATCCAGGCCCATATTTCCATGACTTAGAGTTATCCTGCGTCTGACTTCGGGAGTCGGCCCTGACCCTGCACCATGACTGCCCTAGCTTGACCCACAAGATGACTACCTCCTACTCCAACTCTTGTTCACTGTCTATCTAGGACTCAGGTTGCCTCTGACCTTAGTTCTGTACAAGATCCCAGGAACTGGCACTTCTTTGGTTAGATTCCAGCCTGCTCTTTGTCATACAACCTGTCCCCAATCTTCCACAGGTATCCTGAAGAACAGGTTGCAATACCCATTGGTGCCCCAGACTCGAGGCACTCCTGAGCTATCCTGGTGCCGCGCAGCGACCTTGGGCCACCATGCTGTTCCGGCCGCCTCCTATGGTCGCATCTATGCAGGTGGGGGCACAGGTAGCCTTTCACAGCCAGCCAGCCGCTACTCTTCTCGAGAACAGCTGGACTTGCTCCTGAGGCGACAGCTGAGCCGGGAGAGACTAGAGGAAGTTCCGGTTCCTGCCCCTGTTTTGCATCCCCTGAGCCGGCCAGGCTCCCAGGAACACCTGGATGCTGCACCAGTCCGCCTAGAGCCCAGAGATCGGGGCAGCACCCTACCACGGAGGCAGCCACCCCGGGACTACCCTGGCACTATGGCTGGACGCTTTGGGTCACGGGATGCACTGGATTTAGGGGCGCCCCGAGAATGGTTGAGCACACTGCCCCCACCCCGCCGCAACCGGGACCTTGACCCACAGCACCCACCTTTGCCCCTGTCTCCACAGCGGCAACTCTCAAGGGACCCCCTCTTACCATCTCGGCCCCTGGACTCTCTATCTAGGATCTCGAACTCTCGGGAGCGGCTGGACCAGGTGCCTAGTCGGCATCCCTCACGAGAGGCCCTTGGACCAGGCCCACAGCTTCTCAGAGCCAGGGAGGACCCGGCCAGTGGCCCTAGCCATGGCCCCTCCACAGAGCAACTAGACATTCTCTCCTCCATCCTCGCCTCCTTCAACTCCTCAGCCCTGTCTTCTGTGCAGTCCTCAAGCACGCCCTCGGGCCCTCATGCCACTACCACGCCTTCTGCCACAGCCTCTGCACTTGGGCCTTCCACACCTCGCTCAGCCACATCCCACAGCATCTCGGAGTTGTCGCCAGATTCAGAGTAAGCAGGGCCCAGACACCTGACCACACTCTTGTCAGCGTGGGGCAGTGTCCCCATGTACCTACCCCTGCGCTCCACTCTAGAATGAATTGGGAGTTGGCCCACAGCTATGGGTTACCCCAAGGCTCACTCAGCACAGCCAGGAGGCCACGTGTTAGGAACAGTTCTGGCATAAAATGGGAACAGAACTAGCTGGAACTTGCTGGCTGTATGGGTAGAGCCAGTTTCCCAACCCTACACATCCCGAAAGTGCCCCCGAAGGCTGACACTAGTGGAGGGGTAGGCAAGGGTCAAGGCATCAGAGTATGAGATATCCTGGCATTTGCATGAGGCAATGAGAGGAATCTTTGTTCCAAAGGCCCCGCCTAAGAGGTCATATGGAACACTAGCATGTTATGCCAGACTGAGGAATCACTTTAGAATAAGTCATTCACTCAGGGCTGTATTCCATCAGCATGAAACTGCTCCCCCTTGTGGGCCTAAGCACAGTACAACTCAAGTGCCTATAGAGCATCTATGGGGTTGATTTTGTCGGGGATAGCAGAAGTGGCTGGATACACAGGAATCCAAGAAGAAATGGGGGAGCAGGGGAAAGCGTTGCCAGACCCAGAGTGAGCAGGGCCCAGGCAGGGAGTTGCCAGGTCTTAATAGGAGAGTTGTCTGTCAAGGAGAAACTGCCAGGTCAAGCTCTGGGTGAGAGATGACCTGAGGGAAGAGGGTCTCTAGGGATGGGGCAGGGGACCAAGAGGACTAGCAGGGCCCAATATTGAGAGGACAGAGGAAGGAGGAAGCAGGGCTTGGGGGCCTGGAGTTCTACAGGGATGCTGAAAGGGAAGGGTGAGAAACAGACAAGCCACTTGGGTCCCCTGCAGTCTAGCCTTGGGCTCTGCAGAAGTGCCAGGGGCCTGGGTAGGGACTCAGGCTTTAGAGTCACAAGAGTTTGAGTTTGTGTTCGTCTCCCATCTCCGACCTTGGCACAGTACAAGCTACACAGCAGCTTTTCATCTGTAGAGTTAGTTTATAGACACAAACTCCTTGCAATGTGGAGATTTGTGACCTTCTCTGACTTTCCGGTGCTTCATGTAGTGTCTGCATAGAAGGTGGCTTGCTAAACTCTGAGAGACCTAGGCAGCCACTTGCTCATGAGGCTAGCGAGTGGAGGTCCAGATGGGTAGTTGGAGGCCTCAGAATCCTGGCGTGGGCATGAAGGGGCTGAGGGCTGGGAGGCCTCTTTGCCCACGGCCTTCCGTTTCTACATTCAACTCGACAGAGTTCCCAGAAGTGAAGGTCACTCCTGAGGGGCCGACCAGCAGACGAGGAGCCACCAAGGACAGTGAAGGATTTGGGCTGATGGAAGAAACTTCAGGACTGATCCAAGGCAGCCTTCAAGCCCTCCCCTCAGCTCCGTGCAGTGCAGTATGAAGGCCCCATGCACATCTGTGAGCATGAGTGACAGGTGGGGGCTGATGGGAAGACTTTTATACTTTTGTACCTTTGGAACCAGAGATATGCTTACATTATTTTTCAGCTTTTCTGTCTCCCAGGGGTATGAGACTGGGCTGGAAGGGGAGGGGGGAGAGATGCAGCTGGCCTCATTTGGGTCCTTAGCAAACCATCTGCTCTTTTTTTCTTTTCCATCTTGCGGGTGGAGTGGACAGGTGGGACACTGTCCACTGCCTCTTCCCCACACTGATCTGAACGTTGTTGGGGCCCAGAGTGCAAATTTGACCTTTGCATTTTCTCCAATGCCCCATAGGCCAAACTCTTGTGTTTGGGGGTTGGTCTTAGAAACAGGGGTCTTCCCACCTCCTCCAGGGCTCATTTGTGCCACTACCCTCTGTGGATGTGGATGTATAGCACCTGGAGTCCCTGCCACTTACTGCCTTAAGACCTAGGACTGCTGCTGTGGATGCTGGGGGAGCAGCAGAAGTCATGTTTACAGATCAAGGCTTCCCTTTCTCCCTTGGGGAGGGACGTGGGCCTCTAATCAGACATTCCTACCAGGGGGTGAGTGGAGGGGACACCCCTTTGTCCCTGCTTCTTCCCCTGCCCCAGCAACACTGCCCCCCTGAGGGGTGAGGAGGGGCAAACAAAGGGAGCCAAGACCCAGAATGTAGGTGCCACAGCCTCCCACTGTTGACAGGATCCTCCGGGCACCAGTCAGAGCAGTGACTGCCTCACCGGTTATTCCCTTAGAGAGGGAAAAATGACTGTTAGGATTCTGTTCATAAAACTCTTTCCTTATTTGTCTGATGCCCACAACTGGGGACTTTAAATTTTTGTTACTTTGTTTACAGGTCAAGATTATTTTTTTAAATTGTTGGTTTTTATTTACTGTCTACAACTGAAAACATTGAACTTAGACACTTTGTTTACAGTTGAGAATGCCTCCCCCCACCTTTGTTTACAAGAGAAAAGTAGGGAAAGTGGGAGGGGCTTAGAAGACCCACTTGTGATGTCCCTGGACCTGGCCATCCTGAGGGGGGCTTCTAACCCTGACCTTTCCCAGGTCAAAGATCAGCTGAGTCTTCTGTTTAACAGCACACCCTGAAGGAGACTCAGGGCTGGGGTCCTGTGCAAACGCCACCACCTCTACCGTGTATACACTTGGGAGGCGGTTTCTGAGATTCAAAAACCCCACTTCACTGCCTGTGCCAAATCCTACCAGCCAGGTCCCCAGCTCTCCTTACCCAGACTGACCTGACCTCTGCCCTTCAAGGCTGAGTGGCCTGTCTGTGGGAGAGTGTCCTTGCTATGTCCTAGGTTCTGTAGACGCCCGTCTCTGGGGTCCCCCTTCAGCACAGTGGCCCTCTTTCCTGTCTGTGTAAATTGTTCCGTGAAGCCGCGCTCTGTTTTGGGAATAAACTTCTATAGAAAACACTTGTTCCTCTTTCTGTTTCAGATGTAGGATGGTTGCTATGAATGATTCACCCAGAATGACCTTTGAAAGAATTTGAGCCCTCCTCCCTCCAAAACATCCAGTTATTTTTAGCCCATTTCATGGCAGATTTGGACCAGGTTCCTATTTCTTTCTGAAATATGGCCTCTCACCTTGTGATTGGAGCCTGAAGTTAGACACAGGAGCTGGGCACGAGAAGCCCTCTTCTGGGGCTAGGCAGTAGTGTGTGGGCTCCCTTACATCTGGAGCCTGACATTTGTGGTCCTGCCCATTTGTCAAACTAAACCTAGGAGTTGCCTCTCAGTGTGTGCCTTTCCCACTCGGACTCTTCCTGGTCCTTCTGATTTGGATCTAGCCAGAAGCTTGAAAGCTCACAGGGGCTTCCCTTCCTTTCCTGGATCACTGGCTGGGGTGGGTTTCCGGAGCGGGAAGGGACCTTCCGGGCTCCGTTTGCAGTACAGGCAGCCAGAATTGCAAGGGAGGCCTTGAGAAGCGAGTAGTGGTGGAGAATGCTTTTGATCACAACTTTAATCCCAGCACTCAGGAGGCTGAAGCAGGTGGATCTCTGATACAGAGAGTTCCAGGACAGCCAGAGCTACACAGAGAAACGTTGGGGGGGGGGGGGGGGGGGAGAGTGGGTGGGAGGTCTTGAGGACCCCTGTGCCAGGTCTTAAAGGTAAAGTCTGAGGGTGGTGCTCACAGCTTGGTGGTCCCTCAGAGACCCTACAGACCTAGATTTCGCACAGTTGAAGTTGGGGTCCCTGCTTACACTTCTAGGCATCCAGACCATTCAAGGATTTCACCCCTGCACTACGGGGGGGGGGGGGGCTCCACAAAGCCTGAACCTAAGATCAGGTCCATCCATTCAGGGGAACGGAGACACATTATTGGCCAAGCGCAGCACAGCTCCTTTGTTCCAGTGCCCGCTCCAGGCAGCTGGTTAGCTAGCTGCGACCAACCAGAGTTGCAGGGGGCGCGGGGCGCGGGGCGGGGGGGGGGGGGTACTTAAGCTAGGCCTCTGGGAAGGAAAGGGTTAACCCTCCAATCGCCGGGCTCGCCCCGCCCGGAGAGCACGACTTAGGTTCCACCCTAGAATTCTCATTGGTCTGAGCAGGCTCATCCCGGCGCGGGAGCGTGATGCCGGCCTCGTTCCCGGCCTGGCGCCACCTTCCCGCCGGTAGCGGCCTCCGGCGGGAGCTGTCCGAACAGCGGCACTCGAGCTGCCTGAGGGCAATGGGGCTGTCCGATGGGTCCGGTGAGTTACAGGGCGCCGCCCGAGCTCCACGTGTCCACGAAACGTTGGCAGTCCCGTGACCCCCGGCCTAGGTCAGCTCTGAAAGGGAACCGCCGGACTCCCAGCAGGCACTTCCCGCCTGCACAGCCTCAGTTTACCGCCTGGCCGATTTCCCGCAGGGATGGGGGCGGGATCCGGCGCGACCCTAGCTCTAGAGGCGAAAGTCCCCGGAGTGCTAATAAGGGGGTCGCAGGGAGGTTGCTGCCCGCCAAGGAGCCCAGGCCCAGGAGGTGCGCCGGCTGGGCGCGTGGGGACCGAGGGACGGACCGCTGCGAGACAGGCTCTACCCAGGCCGTGGACCAGGGGCGGCCGGAGGCGGCGGGGTTGTGAGCTCTCTGCCGCTGAGGACCTGGTACCCTCCCCGAGGGCGGGGCCGAGGATCAAGGCTCCGCCCCCGGGCGCGTGCTGCCTGGTAAAGGGAGGGAGCCCTTTAAGAAGACTTGAGTGATCTAGGAGGGGAGAGGGGGCCCTGAGGTCTGGCCAGCCCGCGGTGCAGAGAACCTCTGAGGATCTTCCTTGTACTTGCTCTGCTCCCTCCTCCAACTTGGACACCGGGTTAGAGGCTCTTCCCAGGTGAGTTCCTACTCTGGTGGGATCCTGCCCCCCTGGTTATAGCTGCTTCCAGAGCAGAACTGACAGATGAAAACTTTGCCCAAATGCGAGTTCATCCTCCAGATTTAGCCCACTCCCCGAAATATATTTGCAGAGGAGAGCTGCGTTCCATATGGAGTCTCCCCAGGCTCAGTTTCTTCTGAGAGAGCTCCCCAGATGAGAACCTTTCCCCTCCTCCAACCCCTTCTCCCACCACCTCTGAGAGATTCACCCCCAGGTCAGAACTTGCCTGGCTGGTGATGACTCTCTGGGCAGGTTCCCTCTAGGTTGGATTGGCTTCTGAAAACTCCTGTTCCCAGGTGAATTCTCCCTACTTCAAGTGGGAGCCTGTCTCTGGAGGTGAGAGCTTGGACCCTGGAGGTAGAGGTGTCTAGGTGGGCCCTGTCCTAAAGCTTGAGGGCAGTATTGCTTACAGATCTTTGGTTTGCCAGGTCCTTTCTCTGAACATGCTCTCTGCCAGTGAGGCAGGGCTTGTGGTACAGCTAGCTGGAAAAAAGGACTGGACGGGAATTGGTTCAGGGAAGGCAAGAGGCTGAGAGAGGTAGGGGCTAGGAGGTGCAGCTGGTCTGAACCTGGACCTGGACATGGACATGGACTTGGAGTGGTACTCAGGGCTGGGCAGCCACACCTGAGCTGCATGTGTAAATCGTGGTCATCCCACTCTCCCTCCTGGAGAGACTTTGGCCCAGAAAGAGGCTTCTAACAGCCAAAGTTCAGGTACTGCTCTTGTCTGGGTGTGAGCACGGGGCCCTCAGAGACCAGCAGGGTTGGATCTACCCTTGATCTTTGAGCCTGGAAAACTCAGGTGTGCAACACTGGTTCCAGGTTGAAGTGTAGGAAAGGTTGGGACAGGGGGATCCTCATTGTATGGCTGTGATCTCACCTCTCCAGACCACGGGACACAACAGACACAGGCACTCCTGTCTGCAGCCCAGGAGATGGAGCCGCAACGACGGGACTACCATGTGGAAAGGCCATTGCTGACCCAGGGGCAGCTAGAGGATCTGGGGCACTGGGGCCCAGTGTCCAAGACCTACCAGTGGCGAGCCTGGTTTCGGTAATGATGAGGGTAGAGGGTTGGGGTGTTCTGGCAGGCCCAAGTCCTATCTCTAACAGACTCATCATGTCCCCAGATGCTCCCGTGCTCGAGCCCATGATCTTCTGCTCCATTATGTTCCAGTCTTGGGCTGGTTACCCCGATATCCTGTACGTGACTGGCTCCTGGGTGATCTGTTATCTGGCCTGAGTGTGGCCATCATGCAGCTTCCACAGGGTGAGCTACCTTCAACAGCCTGGACCGTAAGCTCTGTGGTCTGTGAGACACCGAACCAGGAGCCCTGGCCCTGTTCTTGAAACTATGGCCCCTGAACCTGGGGCTTGGATTCCCCTACCTTTTTGAGACCCTGTTCTCCAAGTCTGCATTGCAACCTTCTACCTCCAGGCCTGGCCTACGCCCTCCTGGCGGGATTACCTCCTATGTTTGGCCTGTACAGTTCTTTCTACCCTGTCTTCGTCTATTTCCTATTTGGTACCTCTCGACACATCTCTGTGGGTAAGTGAAGTCAGGCCTAGCTTTTCATAGAGGGTGTCCTGTGCAGAGGGGAGGGGCAGGCTGGGCAGGGCAGCTTGGGGAAGAGGGCAGTGTGGGTGTTAGGTCACTAAGAGAACAGCATAGGGACCACCCCAAGAAGTATTAGGAAACTGGCTATAGAGGTGATGAGTTCAGTATCTCTAAGCCCTGGCTTCCGGGTGAAGGAGACAGTTCATGGGACCTGGGAGTCCCGAGAGGCCTGTCAAGCCCGTCCTCCATCCTTTTCTTGCTCCCAGAGAGCCTTTGTGTCACAGAACACTGAACACTGGTGAGACAAGGTGGTGAGATGAGGTCAACATTACTGGTTAGCCTTGAGAGCTCGTGAGCTCAAGGTTCACTTTGACCTTGGCCATGTCTAGCCAGTACTGCCTCCATGTGTGTAACTGTAGGCCAAGGATATTTGTTCGGAATGGGATGTCTGCTGGCCTCTTTTATTTAAGACCAGGGCTCCAGAGCAGGACAGCATCCTCTTCCCCTCAGACCTGCTCTGTCCTGCCCCTTCAGGGACCTTTGCTGTAATGTCTGTGATGGTGGGCGGTGTGACAGAAACCTTGACTGCAGATGACGCCTTTGTGCAAGGCTTGAATGCCACGGTTGACGATGCCCGAGTGCAGGTGGCCTACACACTCAGTTTCCTGGTTGGCCTTTTCCAGGTAAGAACAGCCACTCCTTAGTGTGTGCCTTACCCGGTGTCTTCTGGCTGTCATTTGTCCCTCTGATCCCACTGGCCTAATGGTTTCTGCCTCCTTGACTTTCCCTGACCGCCCAACAGGTGGGGCTGGGCCTGGTACACTTCGGCTTCGTGGTTACCTACCTGTCGGAGCCCTTGGTCCGCAGCTACACCACAGCCGCCTCTGTGCAAGTCCTTGTCTCCCAGCTCAAGTATGTGTTTGGCATCAAGCTAAACACTTACTCTGGGCCACTGTCCGTTATCTATGTGAGTGACGTGGGGGCAAGGGTGGGTGGGCTGTGCCCCATGACCTTGAACCCTGGCTATAACACCACTTCTCCTCAGACAGTGCTGGAGGTGTGCTCCAAGCTGCCGCAGACGGTGCCCGGCACCGTGGTCACGGCACTCGTGGCCGGAGTGGTGCTTGTGATGGTGAAGCTGTTGAATGAAAAGTTAAAGCGGCATCTGCCCCTGCCCATACCTGGGGAACTACTCACGGTTGGTTCGGGTGCCAGGCCATGGAGGGCAGAGAAGGGGAAGTGAGGGCAGATCTGGCCAGTACACAACCTCAAGGTATTTGAGGACCAGATGGGGTGACTGCTGTCAGGATTCCTGGGTGTTGTGGGGCAGCTGCAGCAGAAAGCCCCATTATTGGCTTTTTACCACCTTGGACGGCCTATCCCCTTCCTCACATGGTAATGTTTACCTTTCACCCTATCCACAACTTCTTCCTCAGGAAAATATTTCTGCCCCTAGAATGGTTTACCCTTCTCCCTTATGATACTGGCAGGACCTCCCTCCCCTAATTCCGTCCCTCTCCCCACAGCTCATTGGGGCCACTGGTATTTCCTTTGGTGCAAATCTGAATCAAAGGTTCCAGGTAGACGTGGTGGGCAACATCACCACGGGGTAAGCTCTGGTCCTGTGGGGGGGGGGCGGGGTAATGGCAGCCAGAGCCAGAGCCATTCTCTGACCTCACAGATGTTCCTCCCAGGCTGATACCCCCAGTGCCACCCAAGACAGAGTTGTTTACGACGCTTGTGGGAAATGCCTTTGCCATCGCTGTGGTGGGCTTCGCCATTGCCATCTCTCTCGGGAAGATTTTTGCCCTGAGGCATGGCTACCGCGTGGACAGTAACCAGGTCTGTGATTTGGATCGTGCAGGGGCATACAGGGGTACACAGGCCCAGACGATAGGAGTGAAATAAAGAAGGGTCAGGCTGGACTCGAAAATGGCTGAGGATGAGAGAATAGGATGTTGGGGACAACGAACGGCCAGATATTGGAGGCCATTGAGTAGGAATGGGGGTTGGGAGTGTGTCAGCCTAGATATACCAGGAGAGTGACCTGGCATCCCTGGCAATACTTCTCACACCACACTCCCCCAACAGGAGCTGGTGGCCCTTGGCCTCAGTAACCTCATTGGCAGCTTCTTCCAGTGTTTCCCCGTGAGCTGCTCCATGTCTCGGAGCCTGGTACAGGAAGGCACTGGGGGCAACACGCAGGTGGGCCTCAGGTGTGAGCATGTATGTGCGGGCATACCATCTGGGTGTACATGCTCTTCTGCCAGCATGGTGGGCCCAGCTGTGGGTGTATGTCCATCTGGGTGGCCCACCCCTCCTCACCTTCACCCCCTGCTAACTCCTACCGTGTAGGTTGCCGGAGCCGTATCTTCCCTGTTCATCCTCCTCATTATCGTCAAACTTGGGGAACTCTTCCGAGACCTGCCCAAGGTGAGCCTCCTCAGCCAGCCTTCAGTCAGTCTAGTCCCATGGAAGGGGCTCAGAGATACAAGGTTGAGCTCTTGGGGATACAGTCTGGAATTAGAGGTCAAGGGTTTGAACTTTCTAATCAGCTTCAAGGAGTTAAGGTGAGTGTGGGTGGTAGCTGGTTGTAGGATGGGCTCTGCCCAAGTGCTTGGCCAGTCTGGGTGGGTCATGCCAGGGGTGGTAGAGGCTGTCAGCCTCTGGGAACCTCTCAGTAACCCTAGTGACACTCTCCCTGCCCCAGGCCGTCCTGGCAGCCGTTATTATTGTGAATCTAAAGGGCATGTTGAAGCAGTTCTCTGACGTCTGCTCTCTTTGGAAGGCAAATCGAGTGGACCTGGTGAGATGCTTGGGAGCCCAGGACTGGGCTTTGGGGCCTTTAGTGCCAATGGACCCTCTGACCCCTGCCCTTTATGTTATCAGCTAATCTGGCTGGTGACCTTTGTGGCCACCATCCTGCTGAACCTGGACATTGGCCTGGCAGCTTCCATAGTATTCTCCCTGCTACTCGTGGTGATCCGCATGCAGCTGTGAGTCAGCCACTTTTGGTACTCCCAATTCCAACTTGGTGGGGGAGTAAGTTTCACACTGGCCCCCCACCACTTTCCTCACACCTCTGGGGACACCCCAAGTTCCTCATTCCCCTCTCATGGCCTTTTCTTTGCCTCCCTTTTTCGCCCCTAACTCTCTCCTCAGGCCCCATTACTCTGTCCTGGGACAGGTGCCGGATACGGATATTTATAGAGACGTGGAAGAATACTCAGGGGTGAGTGGCAGGGCTAAATGGGCAGTTGGGGCAGACAAGATAAATGGGCCTTTTATTCCCTTCCACATGGACAAGAACACTGGAGGATGGGCTGGGAAGTGACTCAGAAGATACACTGTTGGCTGTACGAACATGAAGACCTGAATTTGGGTCCCCAGCACCCACATAAAATGTCAGGCATAGCAGCATGGGTATCTGTAACCCCAATGCTCAGAGGCAGTGACAGGAGGCTCTCTGGGGCCCACTGGCCAGCTAGTCTAGCCAGTTGGTAAGCTCCAGGTTCGGTAAGAGACCCTGTCTCAATGATAATGAGCCATAGACAAAAATACCCAATGTCTTCCTGTCTTCCTTCACATGCAAGGTGCACACCCGTACACACACACACACACACACACACACACACACACACACACACACACACTGGGAGCATTTTGGCTTTGGTTCTTGGGATTTGAAGAGAGGAGTTTAGGTCTGTGACCCTATTCAGGGCATAAGTGGATGGATCAGTCTTGGAGCCAGAAGAACAAACCCTACCCTGTAGAGTACCCCTGGGTCAAGAGAATGGAGGAGTGTGGGGCGGGGGCGGCACAGGATGTAGGAGAGGCTGTTTCCTGGTCCGTTCAGTGGGAATGCAAACTCCCCAGTTGCTAGTTCATATAAAGAACCTTGTGTCATGTCATGAGAACAAAGGTTAGGTGAGAGTCAGGAATAAAATAAGCTCTGTCACTTTGGCCTGGAGCCTGGGAGGCCGACTGCAGTCTGCTTAGGCAGAATCCAGAGTAGAATGAGGGGAGCAGCCAGGTGACTGGGAGGTGGCCCACGTGGTACAGCCCAAATGTCTGGGAGAGACCTGATCGGAGGGTAGAATGAGGTGAGAACTGGGGAAAGTAGGAGTGGAGTAAGCTTAGAGCGGCTCTTCTGTCTGCATGCAGACAAGAGCAGAGCGCAGGGCTGGGAGACTCAGGAACAGGGGTGCTGAGGGCTGAACCACAAAACCTGGTCAAAGACAGGAGAGTCGGGAGGGACCGGATCTGTGCAACATAGGGAGCTAGGTGACGTAGCTAGGCTTCTGGCCCAGACTCCTGGAAGGGTATCGGTCACAGGCTGGGGGCAGAGGGTAGCAGGCTAACTGAGTGAGGAGGGTTCAGTTGAAGGCAAAGAAGGTTTGGCCACCCCAACTCCACCTCATCTCCAGGCCAAGGAGATCCCTGGCGTGAAGGTCTTCCGCTCCTCAGCCACCATTTACTTTGCCAATGCTGAGCTCTACAGTGACTCACTGAAACAGAAGGTGAGGCGGGGGTCCCCCTGCTTGGCATATGTGGGGGTCTGAATACCGTCATCTCCCCAGAGTACCCAAACCCCACCTCTGCCTTGTGTGTCTAGTGTGGTGTGGACGTTGACCACCTCATCTCCCAGAAAAAGAAACGGATCAAGAAGCAGGAGATGAAGATGAAGCGGATGAAGAAAGCCAAGAAGACCCAGAAACAGGTGCGGTTCTCCTCAGCAGCTCCTGGCCCAGCCCTGCTGTGGACCCAACCACAACCTTCAGCCATTCCGGGGTCCTTCTTTGGCCTTTCTCCCAGTCTGGTCCTTGTCCCATTTTCTCACCCCCATCATTTCTCTTCACTACTCTACGTCCCTCCCCTTTCTCCCTCAGAACCCCAGGGACCCTGGTTCAGCCCAGGGCAGGGCAAACTCTAGCGATGTGTTCCTCTCCTGGATTAGTCACAGCGCCAGCCACAGCAGGTGGCTGTTGAACTCTCAGGCCCTGCAGCCTATGTCCTCTTGTGGCTGCCCAATGCCAGGGGCAATACCAAGTCTACCTGGCATGATTGTCATATGGCACTTGGGATACCTTTCCCATCATCCTTCTTCCCTCCTAGGCTACCTCTTCCAATATCTCCTCAGTTTCATTCAACGTCAACACCAGCTCCGAAGACATCAAAAGCAATGATGTGGAGGAGGGGCCAGCCAAGACCCGCAAAGATGTGGGTGTCCACACATGCCGCATGAGAAAAGCATGGCCTGCTAGTGTGGGTTTGGAGGTGTTGGGCTAATGATGGGAGGAATGGGGTGAGGGCTCAGATGCTGCAGGAAGACCCTTGCGATACCGAATTCTCTGGCGCTTGTCTAATCTCAGACTGACCTAGATGAAGACCTTGGATATAGATGTAACAAGACCACACAGTCTATGCTCATGGATAGGCGGGGGAGCGGGGGGACTTAGGAACATTGGGAAAATCCAGGGGTAAAGAGGGATGCCAAGTTCAACCAAAAATTCGGACAGGTCAGGGTATGAGGTGTGTATAAATGAGTGTGGGCCCGTGAATGCCTGCGGCCATCTTGTCTGTTCCTAAGCCCCTGTTCACTCTACCCTGTTTAACTAAGGATGGGACATGATCTCCCAGCACCCTCCCTTCCTGTGTCTCTGTTAAGCTTTGGCCCAGGAAGTACCAAAGCAGTTTGTGCATGTTGGAGTATGCTTTCCTGTGTCCCTACATGTTCCTCCTGTGCTTATAGATCCACATGTCTCTCCTATCAACCCATGTCTGTATCCTTATGTGTCCCATGCACGCCTTCATATATCTGCGTTTTACATGCATTTATAGTTTCTGTCTGGCTCTGTGTGTCCCTGTACACTGTGTGCATACCTTTGTTCCATCATGGATGGTCTTTGAGCACATCTGAATCCACTGCAGGTGCATCAAGAGGAGCAGCTGGAGGATGTGGTCGCCAGCAATCAAGATGTCAAGGCCCCAACCATGACCTCACTCAAGTCCCTGGGCCTGCCCCAGCCAGACTTCCACAGCCTCATCCTAGACCTGAGCACCCTTTCCTTTGTGGACACCGTGTGCATTAAGAGCCTGAAGAACGTAAGGGCCTGGTGCCGGCTGGGACCCTCAAGCTGACCCCTCACTTGCCCTCTGAGCTCCCCCACTAAATCTTGCCCAACTGCTGTCCCCTCTAAGACCAGCCCTCTTTGTTGCTGCAGATTTTCCGTGACTTCCGGGAGATCGAGGTGGAAGTATACATCGCAGCCTGTTACAGTACGTTGATGAGGGACAGCAACAATCCAGGCAGAGGGCGGGACTCTTCCGGTCAAGGGCTTTTCAGGAAAAGGCGCAAGGAAAAGTCTTTTTCTGAAACTGCAGGCCTTGGGAGACAGGAGTCAGGAGCAGGGCCAGGGAGATGGCTCAGTGCTGCCCTCACATGAAGACCTGAGTTCAAATCCCCAGCGCCATGTAAAATAAGCCAGGCATGTCTGTGCATGCCTGGGATGCTAGCCTTCGGTGGGTGACAGATGGTTCCAAGGAGCTAGCTGGTCAGCTGGCCTAGCCAAGATAGTTTCAGGGTTAGGGAGAAACCCTGACTCAAGGGACTGAAGTTAAGGGACTAAATGTTCATAAGAACAGAACATTTGACGTCCTGCTGTGTCTTCTGGGTGCAAGCAACACACACGGACACACACACGGACACACCCCCACACAGACACTACCCCTTCTCCCCACACACACACACACTCGGACACACGGACACACCCCCACACAGACACGTATACACACATAGACATATAGACACACAGGCACACCTCCACAGAGATACACACACACACACACACACACACACACACACACACATGGACACACCCCCACACAGACACACACACACAGACACACCCCCACACGGACACACACACACACACACACACACACACACACACGGACAACACGGACACACCCCCACACAGACACATACACACACATAGACATATAGACACACAGGCATACCTCCACAGAGATACACACACACACACACACACACACACACACACACACATGGACACACACACAGACACATACACACACATAGACATATAGACAGACACACCCCCACACAGACATGCACACACACACATAGACATATAGACACACAGACACACCTCCACGGAGATATACACACACACACACAGATACACCCTCACACAGACATACAGATATACATAGACATATAGACACACTCACACACAGACACACACATATACACATAAATACATAGACACACACAGACATATATAGACACATAAACACATAGACACACACATACATTGGAGTGACTGGGTTTCTAGCTGTAAGTAGCCACAGGGGTAGCAGGGGTCAGAGAATCCTAGGTTCCTGGGACTGGGTCTCCTGGTGGTACTGAATGTCAGGACCTCCTCCTTGCCCACAGGTCCCGTGGTCACCCAACTTGAGGCTGGACACTTCTTTGATGACTCTATCACTAAGCAGCATCTTTTTGTCTCTGTCCATGATGCTGTGACCTTTGCCCTCCACAACCGGAAGCCTGGCTCTAAGAGCCCTGTTTTGGTAAGCTGCCTCTGGCCCACTGAGCAGTTTTGTTAATCTGTTGCTTATCCCCACCCTGACCCCAACTCGAGAAAGTCCATGCTATTGCCCGGGGCTCTGGCCACACTGAACCCATTGCCCTCCCCTCCTGCCAAGAAGAAAGTTGTCTGAGTGTGTGTGTGGTGGTGGGGGTGCTGTCTCTGGAACAGGGGTTCACATATGTCCTTCAGAAACTAACTGGAACTTCCTCTCGGGCCCACTCAGGCCACCAAACTGTGACTTTGCTGCTGGAGATTACCTACCTCTGGAGGCTGTGACAGGTCACCCTCATGAAATTCCTGCTCTCGGCCACCTCCAGGTGCCATCCAGGACTCTGTTCCGTGTACATGCACTTATAACTCATGGATGGATGCCTTGGGACTCCAAGTGTAATGCTACAGGCCTGGGGCAGGGTATTGCAGTCAGGCTGGCCCTGGCTGGGTGCTGGAAGGGAGCTGATATGAGTTTACAGCTTTGGGAATAAATGTGTCTGTCCAACTTCAGTCTCTGCTGTGGTGTGGCCAGGGTGTGGCTGGGCTGTCATCCTCAGCTCAGCTCCCAAACCGCTTTATAAACACTCAGGTAGACATAACTGGAGTGTAAGATTCAGGGAGGTCAGGGTCAGACAGAGAACATGCCGAGCATGGCAGCTGTAGGGCCCAGGCTGGGTTGGGATTTTACACGCTCAGGGTTCTCTTCAGTTTCACACAGACAGCCCTTTCGTTCCAAATGGGAAAATCAAGGGACTCAAAACTGTAGCCATTCTCAGGGATAGCCTGACAAAAGGCAAGGCCGAGTCGGTGCTTCTGGGGGATGTAGAGTGAACCCCTGACACCATTCACAGGGTCTGCTGCTGGATTTAAAAATCAGTGTTAGGAATTGCCTACTCATAGAGTTGCAACACTGGGATTGGCAGAACACCGCCAGGCAAGAACTGGCTGGTTTCTGGCATAAGACACCAACAGAGCATGCGCTGGTCCTATGGGCCCCTGATCCCGTGGTGGGAAGGATGGGGCAGTGGGCTCCTGATCAGTGAGGGATCAACAGCCTCACGAGTTGCCTGGTGAGTTACCCGAGCAAACACATGGACATGACCAGAACAATGCAATACCCACATCACCCGCCCAGAACACA
Organism: Onychomys torridus; assembly: GCF_903995425.1. Lineage (NCBI taxonomy): Eukaryota > Metazoa > Chordata > Mammalia > Rodentia > Cricetidae > Onychomys > Onychomys torridus. The sequence continues at coordinate 101,965,922 of NC_050449.1, forward strand.
TGAACTTCCCTATTCATCAGGTACGTTCCAGGTGCCAAGTTCAGTGCTAGGCACTAGGCAAGTTCCCAAAAATAGACTGAGACTCCCTGCCCTCCAAATCACCCAGGCACCCTTGCCTGTCCCTGTTTTTATCATGGCCTTTGCCCCCGCCTGGCACCATAGTATTAACAAGCCGTCCCTGCTCCCACCAAAGCCTCAGCCCAGAAAGGCGGAGCTTTTTGTCTGTTCTGTAGCACTGCATTCTGGCACTGGGCTTGGGTGCTTGGTAAGTATTGTTTGAATGAAGACTTGGAGCCAGAAGCAGACTTCAAACAAGAACTTGTCAGGCTGGCCTTGGTTGGGTGCTAGAAGGAAGCTGGTGTGAAAATAAAGATGAATGAGTAGGTAGGTAGCCAAAAATGCTCTAAAGGAAATAATGTAGGGTCATATTAGCGAAAGTGGACTATATCACCAAGGTAGTGTGCAATGCTGACAGGGGCTGGGCTAGGTATGTCAAGCTGTTGGGCAGCTCCCCTAAAGCACTGAACCTTAAAGGCATAAGCACGGGGTGCTTAGATTAAGGAGGGACGGTAGGTGAGTTGGCGGCCAGCATGTAAGAGGTTCTTTTCATATACCTAGTTCACCTGGGAGGAAGGGACCCAGCCCTACCTAAACCTGCATTATTTTATCAGCCGCCCCCCACCCCATGTCCCATCATCTGGCCAAGCTGTGTTTTGAAAGGCTATGGGCCTAGCTGGAACCTGCTGTCTCAGAGCAGGGTGGGGGCTACTCTTGGGGGAGGGGTGTTTGCTGGTTGCCAAGGTACCCGGGTTCCGGCCTCTGGCAGTGGCCACAGCCATGCTGTACTTACTGTTTTTAGTGCCATCACTGTCCCTGCTGGTGATGCCTGTCCCTAGCCATGCCTGGTCACGGCCCCTCTGGTACCAAGTGGGGCTGGACTTGCAGCCCTGGGGCTGCCAGCCAAACAGCCTGGATAGCTGCAGGACCAGTCTCGGCTGCCCTGGTTACTGGATGGCCCTGGGAGGAAATCGCGTCTACCCCGTGGCTGGCATCACGATCACCACCACCATGATGCTTGTCGTCTCCCGTGTGATGTTGTACCGGTGGCGTTCTCGGGTCGCCAAGGGTCAGGTACTGAGTACAGCTCTCCTCTGTCTTCTCTAGTCCCTGCTTCTGCTCACACGCCATGGACCCATGTCCCCCATCAGCCTGGCCTAGGGCCTTGTTGGCCTCCTGCCTGGCCTTGTCCTCACCCCTGTGTCCTACTCTGACATTTCTATGGAGCCCATGTCTCCACCAATCCATCCCTAACCATTCCTCAGGGCCAGTACTCTGACCCAACTGTCCCCATTTAATACGCCCATTCTTCATTCAGCCTCCATGGGCCCCAGGACCACCTAACCCCCGGCAGACCCACAGTGACCCGTTCCCTGACTCCCCAGCCTCTTTGGCACTGCCCCATAGCCTTTCTCTCTAGCTCTGTTGCTGCGCCCCTGGCCCTTTTCCGCTCTCACTCCGACCTGATACTCTCAGCTCCCACAGGTGACCCCCAGCACCTGCAGAAACTGGAAACGGCAGGCAGCTGTCTCAGACCGCACCCTGGTCCTCAGGGTCCTCCACATGCTGGATGCCATCCTGGTCCACATTGAGGGCCACCTGCAGCGCTTGGCTTCCCAGCAACAAATTCAAATAAAAGGGACTCCCACTCAGTCTGGGTGACCCAATAATACATGCTTCTCTTTATCTGATTGTCAGCCGCGGTGGGGAATGGCCCAAGGCCTTGGGGCGCCGGTGTGGGTATCTGTGGGACTGTCTAGACCCTTCCACTGTTAGAGGCAGTGGCTTCTTGACGATGCGGTGCACAGGCTAGGTGGGCAGGTAGTCCCAGGCATCACTACCCTCTCAGTGGGGGAGTGCCCACTCCTTTGTTTCTAGCCCTGCTCTTGTCTCATCTCAGGTAGGTGGATGAGTAAACTCAGGACCCACCCCCAGAAAGCAGCTGGCTTGGACTCCTTCTATACCTTTTCAAGTCTCTCCCCAAGGGGTCACTGCCCTGGGTCCAGTAGTTGACACTCCTCAGATGCTTCACTCCTACCCAGTCTCCCATCTCTAACCCATCCTCACTCCCACCTCAGGCCCCTAGAGCCCCAATCTAGGGCCAGTCAGGGGTCCCTAACTGCCTTTATTTGTGTGGCAACTTCAGACATACTCTGATGCCCAGCATGGAGTAAGCATGAGGGGTGAACTACTTCAAAGGACCCCACTCCTCTCCTCCCTTCCTCTTCCCTGGGTGATCCTGGTTGAATGAGTCCCGGGGAATAGGAATGTTTAGAGTCCTGTGTTTCAGAAAAGTAAACTCCAATCACAAATCAAAGAGAAACAGAAGTAAATCAAAATAATGAGCAAAGGGCTGGGGCAGTTGCTCAGTTGGCAAAATGTGTGCTTAGCATGCATGAGACCCTGGCTTTGACCTTTCTGAGAAGAAACAAAATGAGAAAAATCACAACCAATTTTAAAAGAGGCTGTGTGTGTGTGTGTGTGTGTGTGTGTGTGTGTGTATGTGTGTGTGTGTGTTTGTGTGTGTGTATATGTGTGTGTATTTGTGTGTGTGTGTACATATGTGTGTATATGTGTGTGTGTTTGTGTGTGTGTGTGTGTGTGTGTGTGTGTGTGTGTGTATGTGTGTGTGTATATGTGTGTGTGTTTGTGTGTGTGTATATGTGTGTGTTTGTGTGTGTTTGTGTGTGTGTGTGTGTGTGTGTGTGTGTGTGTGTGTGTGTGTATATGTGTGTGTTTGTGTGTGTGTGTGTGTGTGTGTGTGTGTGTGTGTGTGTGTGTGTGTGTGTGTGTTTCAAGACAGAGTCTAACCATACATCCCTGGCTGGACTTCAGCTTGGTGTCTCCCCACTGCTTCCTCTTTCTAGGGGCGGCTATTAGAGCGTGCGCCCCAACATGTGGCTGGAAAAGAGGCTTTAAGTCAACAAATATTCTAATAGTAAATCCGGGAAAAATAACATTCAGGGGAACTTCCTGACACGTTCCTGTAATGTCCCCCTGCTATAGCTTGGCCTCTTTTTGTTTGTTCTGTTCTAAGACAAGGTCCTGGTACGTAGTCCTAGTGACCTAGAACTCACTACCTAGACAAAACTGGTCTTGAATTCTGTCTGCCCCTGCCCCCTAGGTGCTGGGATTAAAGGTGTGATGGCTTCTATATAAGATAACTATGAGTGCCACTATGGTGCACACGCCTGTAATCCCAGCACTCGGGAGGCAGAGGCAGGCGGATCTCTGTGAATTCGAGGCCAGCCTGGTTTACAGAGTGAGTTCCAGGACAGGCACCAAAACTACACAGGGAAACCCTGTCTCAAAAAAAAAAAAAAAAGACAACAAACCTCTGGGCAGGGTTATGGTTCAGCCGGTCAGGATACTTGCTGTGCAGACCTGACCACACGAGTTCAGTCCCAGGACCTCATGTGACAAGCTAGATGCAGTGGTACTCATAGAATCGCAGCATTTCTAGGAGATGAGAGGCAGAGGCAGGACAATCAGCCAGTCAGAGGCACATGGGCCTGTACACTGCACGTGACACAGCCAGGAGAGACCCTGCCTCAAAACCAGGTGGAAGGCGGGAAACTGACCACAGAGTCAGACCTCCACAAGTTCACTGTGTTACGCATACACTAGCCTGTCATGTCCTCCCTCCCTCTCTCTCTTACACACACACACACACACACACACACACACACACACACACACACACAAATATATATATAACTAAAATTTGGTTGGAGAGATGGCTTGGTCATTAAGAGTATGCACCGCTCTTCCAGAGGACCTGAATGAAGTTCCCAGCACCCGTGTCAGGTAGCTGACAACCAACCAGAAGTCCATGTCCAGGGGATCCGATACCTCTAGCCTCTCAGGTCACTCACACTCATGTGCACATACCCACACACGGACATACACATATACAATGATTAAACCAAAATAAATCAGCCAGAAAGAAAGAAAGAAAGAAAGAAAGAAAGAAAGAAAGAAAGAAAGAAAGAAAGGAAGGAAGGAAGGAAGGAAGGAAGGAAGGAAGGAAGGAAGGAAAGGAAGGAAGGAAGGAAGGAAGAAGGAAGGAAGGAAGGGAGAAAAAAAGGAAACAAAACAAAAATAATAACAATAAAATTTTTATACTCTTTATTTTATGAGTATGGGTATTCTGCCTGCATGCATATCTATGCTCCACATGCACACCTGGTACCCAGAGAAGCTAGAAGAGGGTGTTGGACCCTCTAGAACTGGAGTTACAGATGGTTGTGAGCCATCATGTGGGTGCTGGGAACGGAACCCAGGAAGATCAACCAACATTCTTTGTTTTGTTTCTTTGGTTTTTCAAGACAAGGTTTCTCTGTGTAGCTCGGGCTGTTCTGGAACTCACTCTGTAGGCCAGGCTGGTCTCGAACTCAGATATCCACTATTTTTGCCTTCCAAGTGCTGGGATTAAATGTGTATGCCACCACCACCCAGCTTCAACCAGCACTCTTAACCACTGAGACATCTCTCCAGTCCCTAAAATAGATCTTTTTTTAAAATGCATATTTTTAAAATAGGATAACCCATTTATAATTTGGGAGGTGAATTTTTTCATACTGACACTAAGAAGATAATTCAGCCCTCCCTCAAACATGGAAATTTATGTTTTAATTATTGATTGTTTAGGAAAGTTATTTTGGTTGGGCAGTGAAGGCACATGCCTGTAATCCCAGCACTCAGGAGGCAGAGACAGATCTCTGTGAGTTCGAGGCCAGCCTGGTCTACAGAGCTAGTCAAGGACAGGCTCTCCAAAGCTACAGAGAAACCCTGTCTCAAAAAAACCAAGGGGAAAAAAAAAGGAAAGTTATTTTGTTTTTACTAACTCATTATTGACAGTGCTGCATAAATGTTACACATGGGTTGCTGATAGTATTGCTGTTAAATTTTGTGTGTGCATGTGTGCAGAGGTGAGGATGTGGAGGCCGAGGTCAAGGTTGGGTGACTCCCTCCACTGTTCTCCAGCTGCCATTTTAGACAGAGGAAGCAGGCTGGAGAGTAATCAGTGCAAAAGGGCAGAGATCCTGAGTGGACACAGTTAGGGCGTCTTAAACTGGTTTATTTATTTTGAATGTGTGTGTGTATATGCATGCATGTGCACAAGCACACGTGAGCTTACAAGTACATGTTTACCATGGTAGGTACGTGTGACAGAGAACAGCTTGCAGGAGTTGGTTCTCTCCTTTTTTTTTTTTTTTTTTTTTTTTTTGAGACAGGATTTCTCTGTGTAGTTTTGGTGCCTGTCCTGGAACTCACTCTGTAGTCCAGGCTGGCCTTGAACTCACAGAGATCTGCCTGGCTCTGCCTTCTTGGGTGCTGGGATTAAAGGGGTTCAGCGCTGCCGCCTGGCGGTTTTCTCCTTCTACCTTGTGTTCCAGGGGTCAAACTCAGCTCATCAGGCCTAAGGGGAAGCCCCTGCAGCCAGTAAGCCATTTTTCTGACCCCTAACTTATCTTAATTCTGCAGGTTTCCCACAATGACATGACTCTGTGGAAAGGCCTGAAAGTGAAGGACACTGAAGACAAAGCTTCATTGGCCTCTTGGGAGGTCCCCCACCCCTGCATCCTACGGGGTTTAATGAGCACTCTTGCTTGCTGGCCCTACACAGTGGCTATGGGCATGTACTCCGGTGCATGCTGCAGCAGACCTGGCTCCTCCTTCACCTCCTCACAAGTGGAGGTGCTACCACTGGTGAGACAGACTTGAGGAGACAACCCCTCTGATGGAGGGAATGCTGGCCAGCTGTGGTCGGGGACCTTAGGATGAGCAGGGGTCAGAGGAGAGGGAAAGAGAACTCCAGTCAGGACAAGCACATACCAGTGACCAGTGGACACCCAGACCTCAGCCTGTGCCACATCTAAGGTACTCTGATTTCTAGGGGAAAAAGTGCTGTGGAGAGCAGGAGAGTGACATGAACTGATGGTTCCTGGAGGGGGTGTGGTAGGCAGAACAATGGCCCCACAAAGACAGCCGTGTCCTAATGCCTAAGGAAGTATGTGTCAGAAAGAATTTGACATGAAGCTAGAGAGAAGGGTCTTCAATTAGGGAGTTTATAATGGATAATTTTAGCTGGGCCCAATGTAAGGAATAAAAAAAAAAAAGAAGGCAGGCTTGGCAAACAGGAGACAGAGCGATTCAGAGTAAGTGGTCCTTCATCCTGAACCAGGGACCAAAGAATTCAGGTGGTATCAGAAGCAGGGGCAATCAGGCAACAGCCAGCAAGGTAACCTACAGTCGCTAAGGTGCCTACCCACTAAACGTGCCTACCTTAGTAAGCAAGAGCACAGATAACTCCCTACAGCCCCTGGGAAAATCGATGGAACCCTCGTCAACTACAGAAATGGTGAAATAACAAGACCATGACATGGTAAATGTGTATTGCTCCAACTGTATACTTTGTTGTTGTTGTTGTTGTTGTTTTCTGGTCCTAGAGGTTGAACCCAGGGCTTCATGCATGCCAGGCAAACACTCTGCTACTGATTTACACCCCTTAGCCCAGGGCCAGCTTGTTATTGCAGCAGCAACAGAAAAGTAGTGAAGATAGGAGCCAGGCAGAGCGGCAAATAGCTTGAATCCCAGTTCTTGGGAGATTAAGGCAGGAAGATCAAGAGTTTGAGGTCAGCCTGGGCTTCACAGCAAGACTGTCAAAAAATTGATAAACTAATAAAAACTAGTAAAAATGTAGATACCAAGAATTAGGTACTGTTGCAGCAAATTCTAAAACTGTGGGCTTTGGAATCAGGTGGGCAAAGGTTAAAAGGACATTGAAAAGGGGCCGATTACATGGCTCAGTGGGTAAAGACACTTGCTGCCAAGCCTGATGACCTGTGTTCAATCCCAAGTCCAAATGGTAGGAGAGATCTGACTGCTGAGAATTGTCTTCTGACCCTACACATGTACTGTGGCATGGATGTATCTACACAATAAATATGAATGTAATAAAATTTTAAAATTCATGTTGAGGAAGATTATAGAAAAATCCAAGATTGTCTTCAACCATTAGATGAAATCTTGATTTATAGCTCAGTTGGTAGAGTGCTTGCTAATCTACAGAAAGTGCCCCCCCCAATCCCAGCTTTGCTCGATAGCACTGCACACATCTGTAATCCCACATTTAGGATGTGAGACAGGAGGATTGCACATTTATGACCAGCCTGAACTACAGAGCAAATCCCTGCTCTAAAAAAGGGGATGAAAATAAAAAGACCACCTAGGACTTAATATTGGAAATTCCCAGGCAATAGGCCAGAAAAATACTTTACCTCAAATTGTTGAAGTTGCTTGGTATAGTGGCTTAGGCCTTTAAACCCAGTACTTGGAAGGCAGAGGCAGGTAGAATCAAGACCAGCCTAATTTATAAAGTGAGTTTCAGGATAGCCAGGCTATGTAGAGAGACCCTGTCTCAAAAGCACACGATAATAATAATGATGATGATGATGAAGTTTGAGATAAGTACGGTGGTACATATCTCTGATCCCAGCACTTGGAAAATAGAGGCAGGAGAATTGGTAAGTCCAAGGTCATTCTCTAAGATAGTGGAGAGTGTAACGAAGCTGGAAAATTTCAGTAATTCTCAGCTGTTTCAGAGTCTCTTGCCCCAGCTCCACCCCACAAGCTGAAGTGGCTTCCCAGGTGCAGGGAATTTAAAGAAACAATACTTCTTTCACATCCTCTTCCATGTCAGCCATTTAAAGTAGGCTTTTTTTCCAGGTCACTGACTGATCTCAGAAACAATGGAACAAATTTCAGTGAGCATGCACAATAGAAAGTATGAGCTTTGAAAAGAGCATGGGACAGGTGTGTTGGCTTATGCCCACAATGCTAGCATCTGGAAAGCCACACACAAGTGCTCCCAACTCTTAACAAGCAGAAATCGGCAACCCTTAGGGATCAGCAGCTTTACACCTGATATTCAGGATGCCCGTTCTGGGAATATTGATACCAGAAGCCAAAATCTTAGGAGGGGGCAGGATACGGGCTAGAATGACGGCTCAGTGGTTAAGAGCATATACTGATCTTGTAGACCTGAGTTAGGTTCCCAATGCCTATATCAGGCCACTCACAATAGCCAGAAACTCCAGCTCTGGGGCACCTAGCACCTTTTCTGAACTTAGCAGGCACCTGCAATCACTTGCACATACAACTCTCATCAGACACATATACATGACTAAAAATAAAATAGCTCTAAGTTTGAGGCCTTCCTGGTTTACAAAGTGAGTTCCAGGACAGCCAGGGCTACACAGAGAAACCATGTCTTGAAAAAAATTTAAATAAATAAATAAATAATAATAATAGACGTTTTAAAGAGGGGTGACTGGGTACTTTGTAATCCTGGCACCTTAGAGTGAGAGGCCAGAGGATCCCAAGTTCAAGGCCAACTTGGTTTACATAGTCAGTTCCAGGCCAGTCAAGGCTGTGTAGTGAGATCTTATCTCAGCCAAACCAAATAAACAAAAACAGGAGAAAAAAAAAGAGAGAGAGAAAGAAACTACAGGAAGCTGGTGAAGCTGGAGAGATGGCTCTGTGGATGAAACACTAGTGTGAATACCAGAGTTCACATCCCCAGAACCCACATAACTCCAGGGTGAGCAAGGCAATCCGCCTGTGCTTCCAGCATGGCGAAAGCAGAGGCAGGAGATGCCCCAAGCGAGCTGGCTAGCTGGGCTAGCTGTAAGGGAGCTTCGGATTCAACCGTGAGATCCTATCAATATATAAGGTAAAGAGTGATCAAGGGCCACTCATCACTGCCTCAGGTCCACCTGTACGGACACGAGCACACACCGTGTTGGTGAGAACCACTAAGGAAATATAAAAAGACAAAAGGGAAGAACGTGCTATACTGCTGTAATATAGAAGAGCAATTGAAATGAACCCCTTCCTCCTCAAGTTTGCTTTTGGTCGTGGTGTCTCATCGTAGAATAAATGAGAATTTAAAAAAAAAAAAGGGGGGGATCAAAATGGTGTTATTTCAAAAAAAAAATAAAAAAGGAAAGTGGTGGTGCACACCTTTAATCCTAGCATGCGGGAAGCAGAGGCAGGAGGGTCTCTGTGAGTTCAAGGCCAGCCTCGGCTGCAGAGTAAGTTCCAGGAAAGGCACCAAAGCTACACAGAGAAACCCTGTCTTGAAGAATGAGAGAGAGAGAGAGAGAGAGAGAGAGAGAGAGAGAGAGAGAGAGAGAGAGAGAGAGAAGGGTCCTGTGACATGGCCCAGGGGACAAAAGCACTTGAAATGAACCTCAAAGATCATTTGGTGAATTCTATCAGTCAGATACAACAAGACAAAAACTGTAGGATTGCTCTTATCTGAGGTACCTAGCGTCAAAAAGTACACCACAGGTGACCAGGCACTAGAAGAAGGAGAAAGTGAGAAATTACTTAGTGGTTAGAGTTTCTATCCAGGATGGTGCAAACATTTCAGAAATAGAAAAGGATGGTGGTTGCACAACATTGTGAAGGCAATTCATGCCACGGAGACTGTCCCACTGTTGGGCTGGAGCACTCAGTAGCAGGGTGCTTCCTTAAAGTATGTGCTTGCCCTAAGTTTGACTTTGCAGCACTGTCCTCCAAAATAGCCACGGTGGAAAGTTTTTTGTGATATATATATATTTCTTGTTGTTATTTGTTTGTTTGTTTTGAGACAGGGTCTTACTGCATATCCCTGGCTAGCCTGGAATTTGCTTTGTAGACTAGGCTGGCCTTGAACTCTCAGAGATTCAATTTCCTCTGCCTTCTGAGTGCTGTGACTGAAGGTGTACATGCCTGGCTCTGTTGTGCATATTTTACTACAAAGCCTTACTATGGAGCTCAGGCTAGCCTTAAACCCACAAATATACTGCCTCTGCCTCCACAGTATGGAGTTAAAGACATGCATTACTATGTCTGTCTAAGAACCAAGTTCTTTTTATTTATTTACTTATTTATTTTACAAGACAAGGTCTCAGTTTACCCATTTTTCCTTGAACTAAGGATGACCTTGAACTTCTGGTCTCCCTACCTCTACCTTTCAAATGCTGGGATTATAAGTATGTGCCACCACTAGCTTTACGTGGTACTGGGGGTTGAACCCAGAGCTTTGTGCATGGTAGACGAGCACCCTACCAACTAGGCTACAACGCCAGCCTCTATTTGTTTGTTTATTTGCTTGTTTGTTTGAGACAGGCTCTCACTCAGTAGCCCTGTCTAGCCCAGAACTCAATACGTAGTCTAGCTAGCTTCAAACTTTTGGTGATCCGCCGGCCTCAGCCTTGGAAGTGCTAAGATTCTGGACCTGCACCACCACACCCAGCGAAGAAAGAAAATGCCTGTACATATCACAACATGGGCAAACCTTTGAGCCCATTATGTTAAATCAAGTAAGTGAGCATGAAAGGCAAATACCATATGACTCTGCTTGTGGGAGGCATTAGGACAGGCAGTCATAAAGATACAGAGCAGCAGAGGTTATCGGGTATAGAAATGGAGAGTGATTGCTTAATTCTCAGAGTTTCTGCTGAGGATAATGAAATAGTGGTGGTGGTTGCACAACACTGTAGATGTATTTAATAACAACAATTATGTGCTTATCTCACCAACGGTGAGGCTGCAAAATTTTGTCCTGGCTAGCTTAACATATTTTTCACAAAATAAAATTGAAAATAAAGAAAAATCTGGAACAGGTGAATGTGTTAAATATTGAGCGAAGAGTGAGGCTGATGGGAGCCCAAAGCTGTGCCCTGTGCCTGAGATCCCAGCACTTGGGAGGCAGAGGGAGGAGGAGCAGGAAGCCAACATCTTCCTGGGCATGTAGCTAGCCTGGACTGCATGAGGCCCTGTCTCAAAAGAGAGTAAGGTGAGTAGCAGGACCTCCCAACACAGTGCAGAGGCCACACACCTGGTGGTGGGTTTGAGAGCAGGCTGATGGAGTGGGGCCTCAGAGGCAGGTGGAGAAAGGAAGTCTGGTCAGGAAACAAAATTCAGTTTATAATGGGTGTGTGGGAGCATTTGACCTCACTTCACTCTTTATAGAAGATCAATTAATGAGTCACTGAAGACTTGACAAGTCATTGCAGCAGCCACGTGACCTCTGTTTATACTTCAGTTTGCAATAGCATTTCCTTCTTTGGCCTATTGATCTTTTTCCTTTCCATAGCTTCTCTGATGGCTTCATACATGTACACCAAGGGTTATGATCCCATTTATCTCCGTTGCCCCCTCTCATCTGCCCCCAACTTCTACTGACCTTTTGCTTTATTTTATTTTATTGAGACAGGGCCTCACTATGTAGTCCTGACTGTCCTTGAACTTGCTCTGTAGACCAGGCTGTCCTTGAACTTACTGAGGTCCACGTGCCTCTGCCTCCTGAATGCTGGAATTAAAAGTATGCACCACCATACCTGGGCTTTTATTCTTTAACTTTTTTTCTTTTTCTTCTCTTTTCTTTCTTTCTTTTTTTGGAGAATTTCATATATGTGTACTATATGTACATCATTCCTACCCTTTCCTCTCCCCTGCCATCTCCTCCTATGTTCCCCTCTCATCACCATAATATCTTTAGTTATTATTGTCACAGAGAGAGAGGAGAGAGAGAGAGAGAGAGGAATACAATGCGATGAGGCTATTTGGTGTTGCTCATTATATGTATGTGTTTAGGTTTGGCCATTTAGGATTGGAGGGGGTCTCTTCTTTTTAAGATTTTATTGCCATGCCTTGTGGTGCACACCTTCAATCCTAGAACTAGGGAATCAGAGAGATCTCTGTGAGTTCAAGGCCAGCCTGATCTATACAGCAAGCTCCAGGACAGCCAGAACTACATAGAAAGACGCAGTCTCAAAAGAAAGTATATATTTTATTTATTTTCGTGTGTGTATATGTGTCTGCATAAGTGTATGTGCACAAGTGTGTGTGTGTGTGTGTGTGTGTGTGTGTATTCAGGTAGCCACAGATACTGTGATTTAAGATTGCAACAGCCATGCCATATTGTAGCATGAATTTAAAGTTCTTATTAAAACAAACCTGAGCCAGGTATTGTGGTGAATGCTGGAAGATCAGAGAACAAGCCACAGCTACAGCTACCTCACCTTGCCAGTTCCTCAGCTGATCCTGTTTCCTCAGACTGGATGCCTCTCAGCTGAACTGTGCTGCTCCAAAGCCTAAAAGCTTAACCAGCCAAATGTTTAACCAGCCAAATGCTGCTAGTTTCTGGTCTTCTCGCCTTATATACCTTTCTGCCTTCTACCGTTACTCCCTGGGATTAAAGGCTCACTTCTTGGGATTAAAGGTGTGAGTCAGCACGCCTGGCTGTTTCCAATGTGGCCTTGAACTCACAGAGATCCAGACGGATTTCTGCCTCTGGAATGCTAGGATTAAAGGCGTGTGCTCCCACTGCCTAACCTCTAAGTTTAATATTTGGCTGTTCTGTCTCTGACCCCAGATAAGTTTATTAGGGAGCACAATATTTTGGGGAACACAATACCACCATACCATATCCAGAGAATAATGGTTTACAACACTCCTTCCCATCCTTCCAAGCTTACGTTTTGTTTTGTTTTGTTTCCAGACAGGGTCTCTCTACATAGCCCTGTCTGTCCTCGAACTCACTATGTAGACAAGGATGACCATGAACTCACAACGATCCTCCTGCCCTTGACTCTCCAGCACTGGGAATAAAGGCACGAGCCCAGCTTTGTTATTTCCCACCTCCCCCACCCCCCAGCTGCGGACCAAACCCAAGGCCTTGCACTATCTAGGCAAGTGCTCTACCTCTGGGCTAAAGCCCCACTCCCTGCTCTTACATTCTTTCTGTCTCCTTTCCACGATGTTCCTAGGGCGGTGGAGGAGGTGATATAGATGTCTCCTTTAGGGCTAAGCATTCAACTGGCACTTATCCTCAGTATCTTTGACCTTTATGGATCTCTGAGCTAACTGCTGCGCACTGCAAACAGAAGTTTCTCTGACTAGGGCCGAGAGCACCACTAGTCTAGGGCACCAGTATCAATATTTACAATGTAGTTTGACTACATGCCCATTTAACAAAACATAAATACTAAGTTTTCCCTTAAGGCCTGGAACTGTCTCAGCCATGGTCTTTTTATATATTTATTTTAAAATTTGTTTGTTTGTTTTCAAGACAGGATTTCTCTGTGTAACCCTGGCTGTCCTGGAACTCACTCTGTAGACCAGGCGGGCCACCTGGCTCTGCCTCCTGAATGCTGAGATTAAAGGTGTGTACTATCTTGCCCAGTTTAGCCAGGAGCTTTTTAAAATAAGATATATTTATTTTGTTTTATATGTATGTGTGTCTTGCCTATATGTATATATGCGTACCATGCATGTGCCTGGTGTTTAGAGGGCCCGGAAGAAGGCATCGGATCCCCTGGACCTAGAGTTACAGACGGTTGCGAGCTAGAAATCAAACCCAGGTCCTCTGGAAGAGCCACAAGTGCTCTTAACACCTGGGCCATCTCCCCAGGCCCTTAGAGTTCTGAGCAGGTGACAGAATCAGACGTATATTGCTGGCCTCAGATCCATTCGAAAGTGGTTAATTACCCTCTAATAGGCTCTATTACACCACCTTTTTTTTTTTTTTTTTGGGTAAATGAGTTTTTCTTTTATATTATTATTGTCAATGCATTGTTTTCATGCCTGGTGCCTAGAAAGTCAGAAGAGGTGGTCAGATGTGTGGGACCCCAGTTACAGGCATTAAGGTAACTCTGTTTTGAAACCTTCTCTCAAAAAAAAAAAAAAAAAAAAAAAAAGTAGGGTTGGGGATTTAGCTCAGTGGTAGAGTGCTTGCCTAGCAAGCACAAGGCCCTGGGTTCGATCCTCAGCTTTAAAAAAAAAAACAAACAAGTAAATAAAATCATTCTAAAGATTGGAAGATTTGCTGAAGGACTAGGCATAGATTATGAAGGTGAGGAACCAAGGATACCTCCTAGTTTTGTTTTGCTTTGCTTTTTGAAGACAAGATCTTGCTATGTAGCTCTGGCTGGCCTTGAACTTGCATTGATTTGCCTGCTTCTGCCTCCCAAGGGCTGGGCCCAAACATATACCCTCCTCCTTCAGCATGTGAGCATGTATGTTTACACGTGTATGTGCAGATATTTGTGTGTGCGTGTGCACATGCATGCACATATATGTACCTGAATTTTGAGGCCAGAGGAGAGTGTTTAGGTGACCTTCTTGACCACTTGCTTCCTTATATAACATGGAGGCAGGCTCTCTTGGTAAATCTGGAACACACCTTTTCAGCTAATCTGGCTGACAGCTTGCTGGGGAATTCCTTGTCTCATACTCCTGTGAGCTGGGGTTACAGATGGCCCTCCATGCCCATGCAGCTTTTGCTCAAATGCTTGGGACCCGAACTCTGACCTGGACTCCTGCCCCTGCCCCCCATGTGTGCAGCTGCTGAGCTGTTTCCTCAGTCATTTTATGCACAAAGTTTTTGTTAAACAGAATGTAATACAAAAGAGCACTGACATCGTTTACAAGCTCTAGCTTGATGAGTTTTTAAAATACATACACAGTTCTTGGGTGACTATTACCTGGGCCAAGAAGCTCCTGTCCACAGACCATTTATCATCACTCCCTCTTCTCCCTGAACACCTCACCTGTAAATCCATGCTTTCTTTGAGCACCTTGAAGGTGCCTCCATTAATTTTCAATCTCTTTCCATTCCTCCTCCTCCTCCTTCTCTTCTTCTTATTTTGGTTTTTGTTTTCTCTAGGCAGGGTTTCTCCATGCAATAGTCCTGGCTATCCTGGAACTAGCTCTGTAGACCAGGCTGGCCTTGAACTCAGAGATCCACCTGCCTCTGCACCATCACTACCAGGCTTCTTTTCTTCTTGTGTTGGAGAACAAACCTACCAGCTGAGCTGTGACCTCAGCCTCCCTCTTTTCCTCTCTCCTCTCTCCTCTCTCCTCTCCCCTCCCCCCCCCCCCCCTCCTCCTCCCTCCCCCCCCCCTCCCTCCCTCCCTCCCCCCCCCTCTCCTTTCATCAGGGGCTCATATAGTCCAGACTGCAGCAGATGCTTGAATATATTCCTTGTACAAATGAGCTGGTGGCTCACACCTGTAACCCCTGCCTTTCAGAAGCTGAAGCACAGGATCCTGTGTTTGGGGTCAGCCTAAGCTGCTTATCAAGGTCAGTGGTGGCACATACCTTTAACCTCAGCACTCAGGAGGCAGAGACAGGCAGATCTCTGTGAGTTTGAGGCCAGCCTGGTCTACAGAGTGAGTTCTAGGACAGCCAGGGGCTACACTGAGAAACCCTGTCTCAAAAAACAAAACAAAACAAAACAGAGAGATCCTGTGTGAAACAAGTTTGTGTGTGTGTGTGTGTGTGTCCCCTACTCTTACAAAGGACCTGAGTCTGATTCCTGACACCCACATTGGGTAGTTCACAACTGCTAACTACAATTTCAGGAGGCTCCATTACCCTGAGGGCACCCGCATGCCTGTGCACAAACCTACATGTAATGTAATTAAAAATAAATAAAAAATGAATTAAGCCAAATTATAGAAAAGAAAACAGAGAGGAGGTAAAGAAAAAAGGGCAGAAAGTAAGAGAGGGGGCAGAGCCCAAGTAACCTGGCTTGTCACCCAAGATGCTTCAGGGCAGACACGAGGAATGCTGTGAGGCCTGAAATGCTGATAAAAGTTGTCTCGGTGGAGCTGGAACTTGTACCACTGTCTCCCTGCTTTGGTACAAGTGACACAGTTCCTGGAACAGGAGTTCTGGTCAGAGTTCGGGTCCCAGCATCTAAGTAACAGCTGGGTGGGCATGGAGGGCCATCTGTAACCCCAGCAGACGGGGCAGGAGGTAGGAATTCCCCCAGCACACTGGCGCCAGCACAGCCAAGAGAAGACAGGTGACGGCTGTGAGGGAGAGTCTCTCTTAAGCCAGTTTTCTCCAAAGACAATCCGAAGCAGGACCAATTTGCTACTGATCCATTTTCATAGTCAAGTTCCTCCTCCACCTCTGGGAGAACCTGCTTATGCCCTCTGGACTTGGGTGTTTTCATAGTCTTCCCAAGGAGTCTGGTGTCTACCACTTCAGATATTCCTTCCTTCCTGGGATCTGAGTAATGTTCTATTTTCATATTTCTGGGCAGCTCTTATCATCCTTATGATAGTCCACAGACTGGTCACTCAAGAAATCTATTTGTTTGATTTTTTAAAAAAATTTTCTGGCTGAGACAGCAGAAGAGATGGTTGATTCCACATTGCACTTGGCCACAAGTAAGAACTGAACTAGTCCAGGGCAGAGGCCCAGCAGGAAATTTTTCTCACTCACAAGCAAGGCAGGGCTCTCACACACTGGCCGTGAGGAGATGGTACGGTTCCAGCTCCACTGAGACGACTTTTACCAGCATCCCAGGCCTCCAGCATTCCTGTGTCTGTCCTGAGGCATCTAGGGTGACAAGCCAGCTCACCTGGGCCTCTGCCTCATCTCTCTGGCTTTGTGCCTGTTCTCATGGCACAGAAGTCTGAGTGAGGGGGACAGTCCTAAGGCAAGAGCATGTTGACTCTTAAATATTTTCTTTCCTTTTACTCTTTCAACACACGACCCAGTCGCAAGGTAACGAATACACAGGTAGGTGTGGGAATCCACATGGGAAATAAGTACTGAACACAAAGGAATGTTTGTTCTTATATAATGCAAATATTTATCATTATTGCTTACTTTAAAAATAGTTTTCTGGGGCTGGAGAGATGGCTCAGAGGTTAAGAGCACTGATTGCTCTTCCAGAGGTCCTGAGTTCAATTCCCAGCAACCACATGGTGGCTCACAACCATCTGTAATGAGATCTGGTGCCCTCTTCTGGCCTGCACGCATACATGCTGTATATATAATAAATAAATAAATAAATCTTTAAAAAAAATAGTTTTCTGGGGCTGCAGAGATGGCTCAGCAGTTAAGAGCACTGGCTGTTCTTTCAGAGGACCTGGGTTCAATTCCCAGCACTCACATGGCAGCTCACAACTGTCTGTAACTCCAGTTTCAGGGAATCTGACACCTTCATACCAATACACATAAAATAAAGTTAAATTATTAAAAAAAATAATTTTCTGCCAGGTGGTGGTGGCGCATGCCTTTAATCCCAGTACTCAGGTGGCAGAGGCAGGTGGATCTCTGTGAGTCTGAGGCTAGCCTGGTCTACAGAGTGAGTTCTGTAGCATGAATCTTAAAGTTCTTATTAATAAAACAAATCCAGGGCCAGGTATTAGGGTGAATGCTGGCAGATCAGAGATGCAGAACAAGCCACAGCCACCTCACCTTGCCAATTCCTCAGCTGATCCTGTTTCCTCAGACTGGATGTCTCTCAGCTGAACTGTGCTCAAAAGCCTAAAAGCTTAACCAGCTCTATTTCCTGGTCCTCATGCCTTATATACCTTTCTGCTTTCTGTCATCACTTCCTGGGATTAAAGGCATGAATCACCATGCCTGGCTGTTGCCAGTGTGGCTTTAAACTCACAGAGATCTGGGTGGATCTCTGCCTCCCAAGTGATAGGATTAAAGATGAGAGTGCCTCCATTTTCTGACCTCTATGTCTGTCTAATGGCTTTCTGTTCTCTGACTCCAGATAAATTTATTAGGGTGCACGATATTTTGGGGAACACAATATCATCACATTTCCCCTTTTTTGTCTAAAATTAAAGAAGCTTATAACTAATACAAGAAAAACTATATCCAATAAGTATATACAATATCTACAGTCAAGAATTACATTAATGATCTCTAGTCCATTAACAGAATTCCAGGACAGGCTCCAAAGCTACACAGAGAAACCCAGTCTCAAAATTTAAAAAAAATTAGTTTTCTTAGCCAGGCATGATGGCCCAGAACTTTAATCCCAACACTCAAGAGGCAAAGGCAGGTGGATCTCTGTGAGTTTGAGATAAGCCTGGTCTATATAGCAAGTACTAAGGCAGCCAGAGCTACATAGTGATATTCTATCTATCTCTCTAGATGTAGCTCTAGGTGTCCTGGAACTCACCCTGTAGACTAGGCTGGCCTTGAACCCACAGAGATCCACCTGCCTCTGTCTCCTGAGTACCGGGATTAAATTTATACAGCACTATGCCCAGCTGAGACCCTGTCTCATACAAACAAACAAACAAAACAGTTTTCTTATGTGATGCTGTGGAATGAACATAGGACCTTGTATAAACTATCATTAAACCATGTCTGAGCCTGGCAAATAATTATGTTTTTAATTTTTATCTATTTATTTATTTGTGTGTACACTTAAGAATTTGTGTGCATGTGGAGGTCAGAAGACAACTTTGTGGAGTCATTCACTCCTTCCACCAATGTGGATTCTAGGGATTGAATCTGAGTGATCAGGCTTAGCAGGAAGCATCCTTACCCATCTCATTGGCCCAGTAATTTATTTAAAAAATAAATAAAACTGGGCTGGAGAGATGGATCAGCAGTTAAGAACACTTGCTGCTCTTGCAGAGGACTTGGGTCCAATTCCCAGCACCCACATGACAGCTCACAACCCTCTATAACTCAAGTCCCAGAGGATCTGATCTCCTCTTCTGGATTCTGAGAGCACCAGCCACACACATGGTACATGTACATACAGGCAGACAAAACATTCAGTACCCATAAAGTAAGTGTAAACCTTTTTTTTGTTTTTGTTTTTTGTATGTGGAGCTGAGGATCAAACCCAGGGCCTTGTGCTTGCTAGGCAAGCGCTCTACCACTGAGCTAAATCCCCAACCCCTAAATCTTTTTTTTTTTTTTTTTTTTTTCGGTTTTTTGAGACAGGGTTTCTCTGTGTAGCTTTGTGCCTTTTCTGGAACTCACTTGGTAGCCCAGGTTGGCCTCAAACTCACGGAGATCCACCTGGCTCTGCCTCCCGAGTGCTGGGATTAAAGGCATGCGCCACCAATGCCTGGCAGTGCCACCACTGCCCGGCCTAAATCTTTTTAAGAACAAAAACAAAACTCCACAAGAGGATGGAGAGATGGCTCAGCAGTTAAGAGCATTTGTAGCTCTGGTAGAGGTCCCAGGTTCAGTTCCTAGCACCCATGTGGTAGTTCACAATTGTCTATAACTCCAGTTCCAGGGGATTCAAAGTCATCTGCTGGCCTCTGTACATGCAGACAAACCCTCATAATACATTAGGAAAAAAAAAAAAAAACAAACCTCTAAAAAAAAAAAAACAACTATGAGTCATAATGATCCAAGAATTGTCAAATATTTAGATTTTAAAGCACTACAAAGAGACCTTCTGGTGCAAAATGATCCTTTAAATGTCTTTCTATTTATATTGAAATACCTGAGATGTACCTCTCATTTGGATGATGCAACTTTTAATAGTTTGCAAGGCGTAATTGTGAAATGAGGGGCGAAGTACTGTGAGGTATGCGGCACTGAGCAGGAGGAGGCAACTGGTTTACTCTTCAGGGTTGAAGATCTCACGGAGATGTGGGAAGGAAGATCAAGTTGGTTGTTGTTTTTGGTTACACTGTGCAGGCTTCCAAACAGTACACTCCTTTTTCATTACGGCATTAAATTGAAAGTCTTATAAAAGATCATATTAAAATCTGGGATGGTTAAAAACAAAACAGGAGTCATAAACAAGAGAAACCTAAGATAGACAAATGTAAGGGTACTGTCCTGAATCAGAAAAAAGACATTAGTTTAAAAAAAAAAAAAACTCAAGGAAATCTATGCAAACTATGGACTTTAGTTAATAATGAACCAATAATGGCCCATTAATGGTAATAAATGAGCTCTACAGTGTAAGATGTCAATAAGGGGGAACTGCTCTCTTGGGTTTGTGGGACTGCATGGGGGTCTTCTATACCACCTGATCAACAGTTCTGTAAATATAAAGCTGTTCTAAAAATGGCTCAGCAGGTAAAGGTGCTTTCTGTACAAGCCTGGTGACCTGAATTTGATCCCGGGATCTATGTGAAGGTGGAAGGAGAGGACTGATGCCCCAAAGTTGTCCTCTGACCTTTGAACACACGAGGACATGCCCCCCCCACATCATGTGTACATATACAAATAATAGATAATAATTTTAAATTAAAAATTAGCATTAACAAAAAGCTGATAGAGGACTGAGGATGTAGCTCAGTTTGGTAGTGTTTGCCTAGCGTTAATGAAGCACCGGCTTTACTTCTTAGCACCTCAGAAATCTTAGTACTTGGGGGGAAGTAGGAGGATCAGAAATTCAAGATCATCCTTGGTTACAAAGCAAATTTGAGTCCAGGTTGGGCTACATGAGACCCTGTCTCTCAAAGAAAAGAAAGCAGGTTTGTTTTGCTTGTTTGCTGAGATAGGCTCTCACTATATAGCCCTGGCTCACTATGTATACCAGGCTAGTCTGGAACTCAGATCTATTTGCCCCTGCTTCTTGAGTACTGGGATTAAAGGCACTTAGAAGACTGCTTCACTTTATTCTCCTTTCTGAATCATAATTCTGGTACATAAATTCTCAGTCAATACACACTATCTTTTATCTGATTTCAGATAGGTTTTATTGGGGGGGTGTTTCAAGGCAGGGTTTCTCTGTGTAATTTTGGTGCCTGTCCTGGATCTCACTCTGTAGACCAGGCTGGCCTTGAACTCACAGAGTTCCGCCTGGCTCTGCCTCCAAAGTGCTGGGATTAAAGGCCAGATAGGTTAAAAAATAAATAAATTAATTAATTTTAAAAAAGTTTTGAAAAGATTACAAATACAGAAAAAGCATTTTCATTAAAAAAAACAAACAAACTAGTTTTTTCCCCCAAACAAAGAGTCCTATTTCACAAATTCATCTCTACACTGTTCCGTTTTTCATACACATACAATTTATTTTTTATTTTTTATTTTTTTTTACACTCTGGAGACACTGTCTTACACAACCCACGGTAGTTTCAACCTCCTTACTCAGGGGATGATGTCCTTGAACTCCTGATACTTCTGTGCCTCCATTTCCCAAGTGCTGACATTCAATACTACTTTGACAATATATTATTAAACGTCTTTCCGGTCAACCATTTAAACATATTTTATTCTTTTAAACTAACTTCAGCGGCCACCTTGTTGCCGAGGAATCACTGCCAGGTTGGTGCTTCCGACCTTGGGCTGATTCTCGTGTATTGCGCCCCCTGCCCTCCAGGCCTGGGCACTGCTGCTGCTGCTGCTGCTGGTGCTGCTGCTGCTGGCATGCAGTGCATCCCAGGCACCCGCATTTGAAGAGAAACAGTGCACAGCGCCCCCCACAGGTAGAAGAAGGCGATGACCGGACCGCGGGAGGGCCCACGGCAGGTTGATGGACAGTCAGGTGGGACTCTG
The DNA here is from genome assembly GCF_903995425.1 of Onychomys torridus. Taxonomy (NCBI): domain Eukaryota; kingdom Metazoa; phylum Chordata; class Mammalia; order Rodentia; family Cricetidae; genus Onychomys; species Onychomys torridus. The sequence goes on from NC_050449.1 coordinate 101,987,277, forward strand.
AGTGGCTTATGGACCAAAGGAAAAACAAGCATTAATTCGTGCGAATGGACCTGGTGCCCGCCGGGGGGCGACAGAGGCCCCAAGCATTCCGTACAGCGCCTGCGTCTCCGCCTCAGACTCCGCCTTCTCGGTTCTGCGCATGCGTGGCGCGACTTTACGCTGCCGGGAATTAGAAGATGGCGGCGTCCGCAGTCTGCCGGGCTGCTTGCTCCGGGACACAAGCGCTGCTTCGCACCCGCCGCACGGTGAGGTGTCGGCGAGAACGCTGGGCTGCGGGGCTCAGGGCTCCCGCACGCCGATGGGGAGCAGGCTGTCAGCAGTGGCGGGGCGGAGCGGGGAGGTCACGGCGTCAGGGCCGTGGGAAGGTCACGGCGGAGGGCGGGGGTGGGAGTCTTCGCTGGCTTGGGCGTGAGCGGGCCCGCCGTCAGGCTGGGAGAGCAGTTCTCACGGGCCGTCTTCTTCCTGTAGCCGGCCCTGCTGAGGTCCCCTGCCTTGCGGCGCGCCGCCACCTTCGCCCAGGCCCTCCAGAGCGTGCCGGAGACCCAGGTCAGCGTGTTGGACAACGGGCTGCGCGTGGCCTCGGAGCAGTCCTCCCATCCCACCTGCACGGTGAGTGGGCGCCCGCGCCCTGACGGGCCCGCCGTGCTCCCCGTGCTCCCCGTGCTGGGACGTGACCTTGGGCTCCTTGGGTCTGCGTGCCGGGTGGAGACTGGCTTACTGCCGGGTTTGTCCCTGTACCTGACTTCAGCCCTGCCCCAATCACGACGCTCGCCAAGGACGGGGCCCAATTCTTTTCCAGCTTTTTGTTTCAACGACAAGAGAGATGTGATGATTGTCTAACAATGAAGAGAAAAATGAGGTTTCAGAGACTTTAGGTGAGCTAGGTTATATAATCTGTAGGCTAGACCAGGAAAGCACTTCCAGAAGTGCCTCTGAAGGGTTGGGAAGATGGGTAAAGTGAGGACCTGAATTTGGAGCCCCAAGGTAGCGATTTGGGTCTAACACCAGTACTGAGTTTGGGTGGGGACTAGTGTGTGTAGGCTTATTTTCCTTTTGCGTGTATGAGTGGTTTACCCACATGTATGTATGTGTACCATGTGTGCATGATACCCAGGGAGGCCCAAAGAGACTTCACTTCAGATCCCCTGGTACTGTGTGGTTGAGAGTTACCATGTGGGTGCTGGGAATTGAACCTGGGTCCTGTGGAAGAGCAGTCAGTGCTCTTAACCTCTACACCATCTCACCGTGCCACAGACATACACATATACACATATTTAAAAATAATTTTTTTCCTGTCTGGTTTTTCTTTGTAGCCCTGGCTGTCCTGGAACTCATTCTGTAGACCAGGCTGGCCTTGAACTTGGAGATCATCTATTTCTGCCTCCCAAGTGCTGGGATTAAAGGCATGTGCCACCACTGCCTGGCTCGGGGCTATATGTTTTTGTTGACTGATTCAGTTTTCCAGGGACAAAAGTAATGTCTGTGATATAAATTGTTACCAAACATAGGACACGGTGGTAGGCAACCTTCTTGCTACAAGGAACCTATATAAACAGACTCAAAGAAAGCTTAGTAAATCATGCTGTATTCCACAGACTCTAAGATACTGTGATTGTGAGGAGTTCCATAGAAAGAATGGTGCCAGTTAAAAATCAAAGGATGCTGTGGATTGTAATTTAAGATGATAGACTTAAGGTGAATGTTTGGGGCTGGAGAGATGGCTCCGTGGTTGAAGTTGTTGGCTGTGCAACCATGAGAACAGGAGAACATATCCCAGCACCCACATAAAAAGCTGGGAGACCTTTGATTGCCTGCAGCTCCACTTTTGACAGATATGGTATCTACCTTCTGCCACCATGTACACACAGGCCCCTGCACCTACACGCAGGAGCATATACATTCACACAAAAAGTAAAATGCATGTTTATCTAAAATTATACTACACAGTAGTCTGAGTATCAACATCTGTTTGCAAAGCATATGCAAAACTTCAGGCAGCAATGAACAAATAATAAAAAACTCAATCATGTGGGTAAGTAGTATGTTTCATAGCACACTGGGAGACTTTATGATTCTTGCATACCAGTAATCTCAATACTTGGGAGGTGGGAACAGGAGGATTGGGAGTTCGAGGCTTTCTTAACTACAGAAGAAATTCTAGGCCGGTCTGAGCTATATGACGCCCTCTCTCAAAAAACAAAAAACATAAAAAGAATATAAGATTCACACTCAGTAGATAGAAGCAGGTGGGTCTCTGAGTTCAAATCCAGTCATGGGTACATAGTGAAAATACCTCCCTCACCCCCATAGGGTTTTTCTGTGAAGCTTTGGATCCTATCCTGGAACTCACTCTGGACCAGGCTGGCCTCAAACTCACAGAGATCCGCCTGCCTCTACCTCCTGAGTGCTAGGTTTAAAGATGTGTGCCACCACGCCCTGCGAAAACCCTGTCTTAAAAATCAAAAGGAGCCTTTGATCCCAGCACTCGAGAGGCAGAGCCAGGCGGATCTCTCTGAGTTGGAGGCCAGCCTGGTCTACAGAGTGAGATCCAGGACAGTCACCAAAACTATACAGAGAAACCCTGTCTCAAAAAAAAAATAAAAAATAAAAATAAAAAATTGAAAGGAATATTAAGATAGTTATACTGGAGTGGAGCAGGAGGGTGGCTGGAGAGACATCTCAGTGGTTAAAAGCTTGTACTGTTCGTGCAGAAGACTCAAGTTCTATTACCAGCACCCACTTTAGGTGGCTCACAACTGTCTATAACTCCAGGGGGATCCAACACTTCACACAGACATACATGCAGGCAAACACCAATTCACATAAAATAAAATAAAATCATTTAAAAAAACACACACACATACACACAACTTCTTTGAGGGCTGAAGATGTCAGTGGTAAAGTAATTGCTAAGCATTCCTGAGGCTTTGTGTTTGATCCCTGCTACTGAAAGAGAATGAAGTCTTAATGAAGCCAGACACATGGCATGTGCTTATAGTCCCAGATATTGAGAGGTTGAAAGATGAGGATTGTTTTAACCCAGGAATTCAGGACCAGCATAGCAACATGGTGAAACTCATGTTGAGAAGTCACTGAGCTAGTATAGGGTCTCACTATGAAAGTTATCTTCTCTTTGTTTTTGATACAGGGTCTCACTGTGTAGACCAGGCTGGCCTCAAACCTACCTCTGCTAGGATTAGAAGTGTGTGCCACTGTTTCGATACCATTTTAAAATGATGAAATGCCAAGTATCATCTTCTCTGATGAAAGAATAAAACCATCAGAACAAAGGCAAGGGATGATTTTTTTTTTTTTTTTTGAGACGGGATCTTACTCTGTTGCATAGGCTAGCCTTGCTTCTGCCTTCCAGAGTGCTGGGATTACAGGTGTGTGACACCATACCTAACTTGTATATGATTCTTAGAATATAGAAAACAGACTACTGTCTGCAAATGATAGGCTTCATGCATAGAAGAAAACAATGAACTAAAAATTGTAGTTGTGGAGCCAGGTAAATGGGCACAATTGAGACAATAAGGCGAGGGGGGGTGGGTGGGAGGAGTTTCTGTGAGTTCAAGGCCAGATTAGGCTTCAAAGCATGACAGTGCCTTAAACACCAAAAATAAACACCAAAAATAAACACCAAAAAATGTTCCTGGGTGTCTTTGATAACCCATGAGGAAACCTGTTTCAGGTACCAGAGATGAGACGGTGTGATTAGTCATTTGGACCTTTCCCTGTGCCGTGGCTCGCCTGTCTCTCCCTCTGACTGTAGGGGTCCCAGTGAAGCAACTCTCTCCACATTGCTGCCTGTGAGGACTGTGAACCTGTGCCGGGCTACTCTGGCATTTGTGACGGGAGCTAGACTGATTTGTTGGTTCCTTTTGTTGGTGGTTTCTTGTCCAGGTGGGAGTGTGGATTGATGTCGGCAGCCGCTATGAGACAGAGAAGAACAATGGGGCAGGCTACTTTTTGGAGCATCTGGCCTTCAAGGTTAGTCCAGTGAAGTCCATGTCCCTCAGTTAGGGCTGCCTGGCTCAAAGACCATAATCCAAAAAACAAGTCTCCTGATTGGGGAACTCTGGGGCATAATCGTTGGCTATGCTTTCTGGAAGAGCCGTATGGGCTTAGTTTTTTTCTGAGTGAGTGTTTATCAGATGAGTCCCTGCCTGAGGTCCCCCTTTCCAGATTGCAGTCCGTCATAGCAGGGAAGTACAGTGGCAGGAACTTGGAACAGCTAATCACATTACATGCACAGTCAAGAGCAGAGAGGTTAGGCTGTTAGGGGAACTCTGATTACTAGGTAACCCTTGCTGCAGCCATGCTCTTCTGTCCCTGACTGTCTCTGTCCTTGGGCCCATGATGCTGTCTGCTCAGCTGAGGGCCTACCTAGTATAATGAGTACAGACTGTTGAGGGAGGGATGTGCTGGGATTTTAACCTCTGAAGGCAGGTGCCTGTACTCTGGCTCCTGGTTTGGATTTTTTTTTTTTTTAAACGTAGAACCATATACTTGCCTATGGCATCTCTTGGAACTGGGGTTATGGATGGTTGTGAGTGCATATAGGTGCTGGGAATAGAGTCTGCATCTTCTCAATGCTCCTGAGCCATTGCTTCAACCCTCTGATTGGTCCTCTTGATGTCTGATTCCAGGGAACAAAAAATCGGCCTGGCAATGCCTTAGAGAAGGAGGTAGAGAGTATGGGGGCTCATCTTAATGCCTACAGCACTCGGGAGCACACTGCTTACCTCATCAAGGCGCTGTCCAAGGACCTGCCAAAAGGTAACACCTGGAGGAAGGCGTGAGCACAGAAGGATAGGTCTTTGGGCTGCAGAAGTCAGGCTCCCAAGAACTCCCAGACTGTCCCCAGAATTGGACTTACCCATGTGACTGTCTCCTTGTTGAAAAGCAACTAATACGAATGTACAGCAGTGGGAAATGTAATTCTTTTTTTTTTTTTTTTTTTTTTTTTAAATTATGTGTGTATTGGTGTATGCGTGGTCAGAGGTAGCTTAACAGGATCAGCTATCTTTCCATCTTGTGGGTTCTGGTACCCGCACTCAGGTCCTCATGATTGGTGCCAAATGCCCTCACTCACCGAGTCAGCTCTAAGTGCTTTGATGGATTTCTCATTTGTAGTCCAGGTTGGCTTTGATGTGTGGCCTGGGCGTCTTTGAACTCTTAGTAATCCTCTCATGGTCTCCCAAATGCTGAAATGGGGGTGTGCACCACCATGCCTGGTTAACACGTCCTTTCTTTCTGTGTCCAGTTGTGGAGCTCCTGGCAGATATTGTGCAGAACTGCAGTCTGGAAGACTCTCAGATCGAGAAGGAACGAGACGTGATCCTGCAGGAGATGCAGGAAAATGATGCATCTATGCAGAATGTGGTCTTTGATTACCTGCATGCCACAGCATTCCAGGGCACACCTCTGGGTCAGGCTGTGGAGGGGCCCAGTGAGAACGTCAGGTGAGAGAGAGCTGGCTGAGATTGGAATAGCCACATGCCGTTTAGGTCGTCTGGCTGCCTATATTGTTTGTTTTTGTACTCCCATCTGGTCCTGTGACCCTGTTGGCACTGGGGTCTTCACTTGAGTCTTGGACTCCGTTAAGGATATCCTGACAGTCTGGGGGAGGGAACACCTAGGTGTCCTTTCTGTGTACCACTTTGTGCTATGTTAGGAGTGTGCCACAAGAGCGTACAGCAGCAGGAAGCTGGTGCCCCTTCAGAGCCCAAGGTTAGCGCACACCTTCCTCAACATGCTGCCCTGTGGGTCCTGAAGGGCTTGGTGACAGAGTGGATTGAGAGGGCCGTGTTAAAGCCTGCTCTGGAGGCAGGGATGCCGTTCCTCCTCTCAGCCCCATTTTGTGTGGCTCAGCTTGCTGTGGGTTGAGAGGGGTTGACTTGGCTGCATGTCTTACAGGAGGCTGTCTCGCGCAGACTTGACTGATTACCTCAGCAGGCATTACAAAGCTCCTCGAATGGTGCTGGCTGCAGCTGGGGGTGAGTGATGGTTTGCTGAAGCCCTGGACAGGTGGCCCAAACCTCTCGTGTCCGTGCCTGGATCTCTGGTTCTGCCCACAGATGACTCCAGGGAACTCTGTTCCTGTCCTGTCACTGAAGTATGTGAGACCCTTCTGTGCTCTGAGATGGGCTCGGACCCCATTCTGCTGCTGCCACTGGGACTGGCCATACAGGGCACTCCTAGTGTGTGCCTCAGTTTGGCTGCCAGCTCCTGCCTATGCCTCAGACCTCTCTTAGCCTGACCTAGTCCTAAAATACCGTTTGTGGGCCAGTGGAAACGATGCGGGCTTATTCCCTACAGCCTTGCCATTGAGTGCCACTGACAGCGGTACTGTGATCATGTAGATTTGATGGTGACTGGGCCCATAAAGGGAGGCACAGAATTACAGCAGAGGTTTTAATGGAGCTTAGAGTTAGAGGTTAGTGGGGAGCACGTGTCAGTCGACCAAATTTCGGAAGGGTGGTTGTTGTCAGTTGGGGGGCTGAGAAAGGGGAAAGGTAGTGCCCGCCCTGACCTGGTATTACTTTAACGCTTGCTCTGCTGCTGAATGGGGTCAGAGTGAGGCAGGCTAACTAGGGACAGTGTGACAGGAACCCTGTGGGGTATGGCAGAAGCAGGGGAGAAGTGGGTGGGTTCCACATAGTCTTCTGATGCGGGCCTCTGTAGGTCCAGCTGTGGCCAGGGAAGCAGACTTGCTTAAAACCTGCCACCAAGGTGGGAGAAAAAGACCTAGCAAGAACACAATAGGGAATGTGGGGACCAAGAGCAGCATCAATTACTAACCCATCAGACTTTCCTGAGTCTTAGCAGGCATAGGGCAGATAGTCCTGTGATGGTGCTCACCTGTCAAGGTATGCCCTGGGCATCTTGTGAACTGAGGAGACAAGGCGCCTGTCACTATCTAGCTTGGGTGTGTGATGTTCCTTATACTTGGCCTCAGCTCCCCAGGGTCCCAGGGTAATTCATGGTCCTGCAGGAGCACCTCTCTTTACGACCTCCTTCAGGGCCATCAGTCAGGTCTGTGATAGAGCTGGAGTGTAGCAGTTCCCCCAGTGCAGGCAAGGTGATGGCTCTGGGGAGAGAACCACTGTCATTCGACAGACCATTGCCCCTTCTGTCCACTTTTCTGGCTTTTTTTTTAATTGCATTTATGTGTTTGGGGTGTGTGTGCGTGCATGTGTATGTACATGTGCATACGTACACATGTACACATCCAAGGACTTCTTGTGGAAGTTGATTCTCTTTTACCAGTGTGGATCTCAAGGAGCAAACTCAGTCATCGGACTTGGTAAATAGGTGCCTTTTACTTGCTGAGCTACTTCAGAGATTTATTTATTTAACATATTTTTTTTAAATTTTTGTGACTATATGTATGCCACAAGCAGGTGGGTGCTCATGGAGGCCAGAAGAGGATGTCAGATCCCCTGGAGCGAGTTACAGGCAGTTGTGAACTGTCTGACGTTGGTGCTGGGAGCTGAACCAGGCCCTCTGGAAGAGCAGGAATCACTCTTAACCACTGAGCCATCCCTCCAGCCCACTTTTATTTATAGTACTGAGATTGGACCCAAGGCATTGTGCATGCTAGGCAAGAGCTCTGAGTACTCAATATCCTCCCATCTGCCATTTTTAATAATAATTTTTCAAAGATTTAATGTGGGGGCTGGAGAGATGGCTCAGTGTTAAGAGCACTGGCTGTTGTTCCAGAGGACCTGGGTTCAATTCCCAGCACCTGCATGGCAGCTCACAACTGTCTATAACTCCAAGATGTGACATCTTCCCACAGACATACATGCAGGCAAAGCACCAATACACATAAAATAAAAATAAATAAATTCCAAAGATTTAATGTGTATGAGTGTTTTGTCTTCCTGTATGTCTATATATGGTGTTTACAGAGGTCAGAAGAGGATATCGGATCTGGAACTAGTTTTAGATGGTTATAAACCACAATTGTAGGTGTTAGGAACAATCCCTGATCTGCAAGAACAAGAGCTCTTAACTGCTGAGCCACCTCCAGAGTCCCCACCTTCCAAGTCTGTTTTTAAGTTCAGTGTGGCTAGGGCCATGGGCTGTTTAGCCCTGCATTCCTATCTTGCCTTTGAGACAGTCTGCCTAGGGATCATCCTCTTCCTCATCGAGTTCTGATGAAATGTTTTCACGATCCAGGACATAGAAGTCCTGCTCTTTCTTGTCTGATTCCTCTTACCTGTGTTTGGACTCTGGGCAACCGCCAGCACCACTCTGTTCCCCACAGGAGTGGAACACCAGCAGCTGCTAGACCTCGCCCAGAAGCACTTCAGTAGCATCTCTCGAGTGTATGAAGAGGATGCCGTACCTGGTGTAACTTCGTGCCGCTTCACTGGCAGTGAGGTGTGCTGCCTGGTGGCAGGGTTGGTGGTCTGAGCTGGGGACCTGTGGGAGGACCCTTGGGTGCATGGTTGTCTTCTGATGTCAGACTCTTCAGGAATTGGCAAGGGTCCAGCATCTTCCATCCTTCTGTTTACTCAGGAAGTCTGGTTTCCTGCCAGCCTTGACATGTGTTGTTTCAGATCCGCCATCGTGATGACGCCCTGCCTTTAGCCCACGTGGCCATTGCAGTAGAGGGACCTGGCTGGGCTAACCCGGACAATGTGGCCCTCCAAGTGGCCAATGCCATCATTGGCCACTATGACTGCACTTACGGTGGTGGAAAGGTGAGTACCTTGCCTTCAGGGAGGAGAGGAGGCTGGGTTGTGGAGTGTAGGCTGTGGGCCACAGATAAAAGGGGTGCTTCTGATCCTTGCCCTTGGCAGCACCTGTCCAGCCCACTGGCTTCTGTTGCTGTGGCTGACAAGCTTTGCCAGAGTTTCCAGACCTTCAACATCTCCTACTCCGAGACTGGGTTACTGGGTGCACACTTTGTCTGTGATGGCATGAGCATTGATGATATGGTGTTCTTCCTGCAAGGCCAGTGGTGAGTGTCAGCTCAGTATTGCTATGTGAGTTAGGGGTGTTTGGCTGGGGTAGTAGGAGGCTAAAAGACAACACACAGTCTCCCAGAATGAACATCACTTCAAACCCACTCCCCACCCCCACCCGACTTAGGATGCGCCTGTGCACCAGTGCTACAGAGAGTGAGGTGATTCGGGGCAAAAATATCCTCAGGAATGCCTTGGTGTCTCATCTGGATGGTGAGTTCTCCTCGTCCCTGTAGTGAGGGATGTGTACAGTATATCCCAGTAGTTATCAGTGACTCGGGCTGTAGTGTGGCCAGGTTTAGAAGGGAGAACCTTGGCCGTGTGTGGTGTTTCACACTTACAATCCCAGCATTTAGGAGATAGGCCAGGAAGAACAAGAGTTCGTGGTTACCCTGAGCTACACAGTTAGCTCAGGGCTGGACCGTAGTACATGAGACTCTGTCTTTAAAACAAATGTGGGCTGGAGAGATGCTCACGGTTAAGAGCATGGGCTCTTCCAGAGGACCTAGGTTCAAGTCCCAGCACCCACATGGTGGCTCACAACCATCTGTAGTGGGATCTGATGCCCTCTTCTGGCATAAAGTTATACTTGCAGATAGAGCACTCATACGTTAAATATATAAATAATTCTTTAAAAAAGAAAAACAGTGCTGGGCAAAGCTGCCCATGCCTTTATCTGAGCACTCTGGAGGCAGAGGCAGGCAGATCTTTTGAGTTAGAAGCCAGCCTGGCCTGCCAGCAAAGAGCCATAGCAAGACCTTGTCTCAGAAGAAAAGGGGAGGGGTGAGGGAAGAAGACTTGAAAGCCACACCTGCCACCCCGGATGCAGAGATTGGAGCTTCAGGTGCAAGTGGAGGCAGCCCGCTACTGTTGTTGTGGCAGGCTGTTACGGAAATGGGGTCAGAGCATGGTCCTAGAGGCATTTGTGGGTCCAAAAGTGGACTGGGCAGGCCTCTAAGCTTTTCCCCTTCCCTTGAAGGCACCACCCCTGTGTGTGAAGACATTGGTCGCAGCCTCCTGACTTATGGCCGCCGCATCCCTCTGGCCGAGTGGGAGAGCCGGATTGCGGTAATTGGACCCCTGGAAGAGGATCTGGAGCCTTAGGCTGATGGGACCTCTGTGGAGTTGGGAGTTGGGATCTGATACAACAAAAATTGCTCCCATGAGCCTCTCTGTTATCAAGGCAGCTGCCACTTGCTGGGGTGGGGGTAATCAGAGGGTGCTGATGGCTGTGGACTAGGTAGGGAGAACCCTGTACATTCACCCTTGGGCAGAGGAACAGCTCCAAAGGACAAGTAGGAAGTGTGCCCAGGACCTGTCATTCAGTGTTCTCTCTGCTTCCCCGTACAGGAGGTGGATGCCCGCATGCTGCGTGAGGTTTGCTCCAAGTACTTTTATGACCAGTGTCCAGCAGTGGCTGGATTTGGTGAGTAGTCTAGAAGGTCGGTCGCTCTTGTCGGTTCATCAGGCTGCTGTCTTGTCCTGCCCTCCTGTTCCAGTCCCCCGTTCCCAGCTTACTTTGAGAAGGAAGTTGAGGTTCTCTCCAGTAACCTGGTGCCAGGGAGTTCTTTTTCAGAAAGCCTGTCCCAACAGTTCCCTGACTCCTTGCCAAGCTATTTCCATTAGTACCCCACCCACCCCCCAGCCCACCAGGTAACAGGTACCGTGCATGTGGGGTGGGGCTGCCAGCCAGAGCATGAAAGGACAGGCTCAGCACCCGGGGAATGTGCTCTCCCCTCTTTCACTCAAAGCCTGTCTTGTGCTGCTCTGGGCAGCCACTCTGAGCTGGGTGTGGCACAGGGCCAGGTGTCCCTGTGCAGGCCAGGCAGGCGCTCCACCCTGACTCCCCACCCTATCCCCACAGGCCCCATTGAGCAGCTCCCAGACTACAACCGGATCCGTAGCGGCATGTTCTGGCTGCGCTTCTAGGCAGGAAGTCTGTGCTGGCAGGCAAGAGGGTGGGGCCAGGGACTCGGGGTCCTCTGCCACAAACACACCACTCCTTCTGCTTCAGACGTATGCAGCCAATTACCCCCAATAAAGTCCTATTGAGAACTGTGTCGTCCTTTCTTTAGTATTGGCATGGAGTCCACTGGGGAGCAAGACTTCCTCATGTTCTACATCCTCTGCGTCCTGCCTGTCTTCCCCTTGTCTGAGTGTCCTTAGCCAGGGGCAAATGTGGAGGCTGCAGTGCAGAGGCCGGAAGCCTTTGATGCTTGCAGGGAGTTCGCCCAGATGTTTCCACTCAGCTACATGGGGTACATTCCTTAGCCAGCTTGTCCCAGGAGTGGGATGTGGGAGTTACGGAAACTACAGCCCAGTCTGTACCCCATTGAGGTCCCAGTGTGGAAACTGGGAGCTTATGTGAGAAACTCCTCACTGAAGACACTGCATAGAGCCACCCTCTGGTGGCCTCTGTCCTTTGCTGGATGGACTAGGAGAGGCCACTAGTGTCCCAGAGGAAGCTGCTTCAGAGTGTACTGTGGGTTATAGAGAGGATAGCCCGGGGCACAGTGCTCTGATCTGGTTTCTAACTGCTGTCTGGACAGGCAAGGCAGGAATCCTTTGCCTCTATTGCCGCTGACTCAGGCTCCAAGAATAGCCCTGAGCTCAGTGGGGCCCAAGCCCCCTCCCTCTTCTAGGTCTGTCCTAGGCAAGTCCTGAGCTGTTGGCCTAGAGGTCCCCTCCCCATTCTAGAGGCAGCCAGGACCTAACTCACCTAATAAAGCTCAAATGCTTTATTCCTCTGCTACCCCTTTGAGTTCTCTTCTGTAAGATCCCCAAGGAGGCCTATAGGAAAGGTCAGAGCAAAGGCCCGAGCCTCTGAACTTGGCTGCTGTGCATGTGAGCAGGGTTCTGGGGCAGTTTGTCGAGAGGGGCCATTCCAAGTCTCCCCAGCACCCTCTTCTGAATGTAGCCAGACAAGCCTTGACTCTTAGGCTGTCCGGTGCCTTTCCCTCAGCTGTCAGCCAGAGCACAGGTCATTGTGTGTAACCATCTGGAAAGACACCGTTGGGCAGCACACAACTTAGGCCCAGCCCTGGCTATGTAAGGATACAGAGCACCCAGGGCCAGGAACAAGGCCCATGTCTGTTGTGCTCATGGAATGAGAGTTGATGTCTCTTAAGCTAGTGTCTGATCCCAAAGGCTACAGACATGCTGGACGTGAGAGGGGGCTGCTGGGAGTTTCTGGACACCTTCATTCTGAGCCAGGGCATTTCATCTTTCCTCCAGAAACATGTCAGGCAGGTGTCTCCAGGTGATTGTGAAGAAAAGTAACTTGGTAAGAGCTGTGAGTTAGCACGGGGATTTGGGCTATGTTTCTTTGGCCATCCAGGTGAGCCTGGTTATATCAGGGCCATAGGGAAAGGTAAGGTGAGATGTGGAGGTACAAGCAGGGCAGTGTTCCCAGTAGTCCTGGGAGATGACACCTGCCCAACTTTGGGAGGAATGTTGAGGTATTGGGGGTACAGTGAGATGTGGGCCCTGGTTAGAGACATGGTACCATCTTGTGAAACATGACAAGCCAAAGAAAATGTCCAGGGAAGCATGAGAGGGACAACTTCACACGCTGGGGCTCCACTGCCCTGAGGGAAGAGCTGCAGGTAGGTGAAGGTCTCCAGTACTGTGCCTAAAGCTGTAAACATGCAGGATGCTCAGCCAAAGAAAGGCCTTAGAGGGCCATAGCCCTGTTCTTGCTATAGACCTAATAATCTCCAGCCTTCTGCCTTCTCAGTAGCCTCCTTTGACCCCACACTGAGCCTTTAGTTGAGGGGCACTTCAGATCTAGTGAGGTTTGCCTTGATGCTAATACTCTTAAGTTGGGCCTTCTGTTTTCCGTAAAGGTCAGACCTGCATACATGTGTGTCCATACTGTACATGCCATCTATATCCTGCTCTCACCCACCCTTGACTGTGCCAGAGGAGGCAATGGTCTTAAGGGCGGGGGCTGCCTCTTTGAGAACAGGCCTGTTTCTCTACTGCCCTCATCTGGAGCATACCTTTTAGGGTTGGGAGGCCCTGGGACACTGCTGAGGAGACGCTGACATTGGAAACCGTTTCTGGGACCTGTAAAGACTGTCCTGGGATAGTTCGGGGAGTGGGGGTCTTCAGTGATAACAGAAGCTCCAGCTTTCCTGACAATGGAAATAGGAGTGGATGGTCCTCTGTACCCTGAGGTTTGCCCATGCTAGAAAACTCAGTCCCAGATGAGGAGGCCAGACCCAGGGGAAGCAACAGAACTTCCATCCAGCCCCATCTCCCCATTTAACCTGAGGATCTGAAGGGAGCAAGGCTGCAGGGCCAAGCATCCTGGAAGCTGTCCAGCAGCAATGGTGAGTGAAGATATACTTGCTGGGTTGTGCTAAATCATACAGGACTGGCTAAACAAAGAAACAGGACCCAAATGGGGGCTAGTTTTCTTAGGCATGTCTCTCTGTCTTGATGCCACCCACCTAGTAAACATACATGTATAACCAAAGAAAGACCTTATTAAGAAGTTGGGCTTGACCTAGGATTGGGAACGACTGTCTATAGGGAAGGATTAAGAGGGCCTCAATTAGGAAGGGGAAAGTTAGATACTTTTGAGGCAACGAGGAAAGGAAATGGTTATAGGGTGGCCCCAGGCCTGGTCAGGGGATTGAGTAAAAAGAGTCTACAAGAGTATATTGAAGGAGGGGATCCCTATAAGCCAGATGAAGGGAAGTAAATGGGGGAACCTGGCCTGAATCATGGACAGGCCCTGCTAGTGGGAACATGGGCATTAGGTGGATTCCTGAGAACTGAGCTGTCACCATGGGTGGTCCATCCCTCCACATATGGACAACCCTCCCTCCCTGCAAACACAGCTGGATGGCATCTGTCTAGAACTGGATCATGACACAGTAGGGAGTGAAGGGCATTGGGATGCACACATATGAATAAGCGTGACATAGGTTCTCTCCTCTAAAACAGGGATGCATTGCTTAGATTCAGCCCAAAGCAATTTGGGGTCCCTAAAATAGTCCCAGAGTCTCTCCTTTGCCAGGGGCTGCTCTGCCTGTCATAGAGGTTAGGGTGGGGCACAGGAGGTCCGCTAGACAGAAGCATGGCTGATTCACATGATCTGCGTTTGTCAGGACCTATAGCCTGAGGCTTTGTCTGGGCACCCCCACGGATTGGGGGTGAGTCAGCTCCAGCTGCAATATGCCCGACCATCGGCTACTACCACTATGGTCTGCAGGGACCTGTCCACATTTCAGAGAGCAGCAATAACTTCATTGGTCACTCTGACTAAAAAGCAGCCAAGACCTATAACCCTAAGTGAGACTGGGGTGCTCTCACAGCGTCTGTCAAAAAACCTGGATGATTCCCAGAAGCCATGGGAGAGGGCCTTGCACTAAGTGCGTCATATCTTAAATCCGGTAGAAGTGGGGTGGGGGAAGCGACCTCTGGGGAGGGGAGTGAGGGCGGGCCGCCTGGTTCCCGCCTGCTGCTCCGCCTCCTGGGATCGGGGACTTTTCTCCTCTTTGCCGGCGGGATTGGGACTGGCTGCGGCGGGAGCAGGCTGAAGGGCAGGCAAGATTAGGTCTTGGGGGGCGGGAGGGGGGAGGACACTGAGTTTCCACCCGGCAAAGGCTCAGGAGACAAGGAACAGAGGTGAGGTTCCTGCCTGACGGTTTCTGTCACCCAGGATGAGGCTGCGGCTCCTGGTCGCTGCGCTCTGCGCTGCCGAGATCCTGGTGGGGGCGCCCGGAGTGTGGGCCCAGACCAGAGATAGAGGTGGGCACCTTCCGGGGCTCTGTACCCTGTCACCCATGCATCCACTCATACTTTATCCCTGACACTTTCCCATCGAGGATTCCTCCAAACTCTTCATGGATGCCTCTAACTCTTCCCAGGCTCCCCGAATTCCACTCTGGGCTCCCCAAATTGCCTCCTAGCCCGTTGGCACCCGAATTCTAGCTCCCTAGATGCATGCTGAATCCCCTGCCCTTTGCCACCGGGCAACAGTCCCTCCGAAGCTGACTTCAGCCCCAGAGCTACACCCCTGCTTGCAACTTCTCCTCCACCGTGCTTCAGCCCTCCCTGAGAAGCTCTCCTCTGAGCCCCACTGCGGCTTCCTCCAAGGCTAGCAGGCACCCGCCTACCTGGGCTGTTTGCATAGGCAGATGAGGCCTGTTGTCCATCCAGTCCCCGAGTCCCAAGGGACTTCAGTGCCTAAGGAGGGTGGCTGGATTCTAGGAGAGGTCACGATCTCTCCTCCCTGCTTCAGTGACCTGCACACGCCTTTACGCCGCTGACATCGTGTTCTTACTCGATGGCTCTTCATCCATTGGCCGCAGCAACTTCCGCGAAGTGCGAGGATTCCTGGAGGGGTTGGTTCAGCCTTTCTCAGGGGTAGCCAGTGCGCAGGGCGTCCGATTTGCCGCGGTGCAGTACAGTGATGACCCACAGTGAGTACCCGGCTTGGGGCCAGGACCGTGGGTTCCAAGACCCCTTCCTCAGATAGGAGAGAGTCTAGAAACAGGCTTCGGGGAGCCCAGAAATGCCCTAGCCAAGACCTCCTCTGCAGGTAGGGATAACTGGGAAGAGTATTCCTGTCCTAAAACACTTCCAAGCAGTTTCCTGGAGGGGCGGGGGGGGGGTGGGCAGGATGACTCTTTTCTGGTCTGGATAGAGATGGGGAATCCAGGACAGAGTCTCCATGTTGGGGCTTTCTGACCCCTTCAGCTCTCTGCTCACCAGAAAGGCTTTCTGTCTGGCTAGTGTCCACTGTCCTACAACTGGGACCTTTTTCTTGTGATTATCTAACCAGATATCCTGTCCCCTCTAGGCTGGGAACCTCAAGAGTTCAATCAAGGTCTGCTGAGGTTCAGCAACACTGCTATACTGAGGGATCTGCTAATGTAGACGCTTCTGTGGTAGAGGGCTGGGATCTCAGAACCAAGGGCACTTTCAAGAAGTCTCATCCCAGAGGCCAGGGCTTGAAGAAATCATGATCCTTCTCTTTTGCTACCCCATTTTTTTCCCCTCAGAACAGAATTTGGTCTGGATGCACTTGGCTCTGGAAGTGACACCATCCGTGCCATCCGTGAACTCAGCTACAAGGGTGGTAACACCCGTACAGGGGCCGCTCTCCAACATGTTTCTGACCACATCTTCTTGCCCCATCTAACACGCCCTGGCATCCCCAAGGTGTTCCCTAAACTTACCATGCCTCCAAATGTGACCCCAAAATAAAAGTCCAAAGCATCCCTGACTGGTCTTGGTATCTATCCCAGGTCTGCATCCTGATCACAGATGGGAAGTCCCAAGACTTAGTGGACAGAGCTGCCCAAAAACTGAAGGGGCAGGGAGTCAAGCTGTTTGCTGTGGGTGAGAACCAAGCTGAGGCGAGAGGTCAGTTGGAGTGGGGTCCATTCAGAGAATGTGTAAGTAACTGAGCCCTATTTGGGCATCTCTTCAGGAATCAAGAATGCTGACCCCGAGGAGCTGAAGCGGGTTGCTTCACAGCCAACCAATGACTTCTTCTTCTTTGTCAATGACTTCAGCATCTTGAGGACACTATTGCCCCTCATTTCCCGGAGGGTGTGTACAACTGCTGGTGGTGTGCCTGTGACTCTGCCTCGTAAGTTCCTGCCCATTCTGGGTACCCTGGCCCAGGGTCCCTATCCTAACCCCAGCCTAGGAGTGCTGACTATGTACCCCTCACCCCCGAGCCTCTTTCCTGATGACCTGACCCCATTCACAGCTGATGACACTTCATCTGGGCCCCGGGACCTGGTGCTGTCTGAGCCAAGTAGTCAGTCCTTGCGAGTCCAGTGGACAGCAGCTAGTGGCCCTGTGACTGGCTACAAGATTCAGTACACCCCTCTGACAGGGCTGGGACAGCCATTGCCAAGTGAACGACAGGAGGTAAGGATTGTCAGCAAAGACTGGTGGCCGCTAGGGACTTGACCAGACAATATGAGATGATCTCTCTGGCCCTGGGCAGGTGAATGTCCCTGCTGGTGAGACCAGCATGCGACTACAAGGTCTCCGGCCACAAACTGAATACCAAGTGACTGTGGTTGCCCTCTACGCCAACAGCATCGGGGAGGCCGTGAGTGGGACAGCTCGGACCAGTGAGCAATTCTGTCAACCTCTGACCCTCTTCTCCTAAGCACCCAGGCCCCCAAGCCCCTTCCTACTTTTGGCTTTACTAATCCCTAGTGGGGCCTTCCCCAGCTGCCGAGGAAGGGTTGGAGCTGAGCATCCAGAACATCACATCCCACAGCCTCCTGGTGGCCTGGAGGAGAGTGCCAGGTGCCACTGGTTACCGGGTAGCATGGCGGGACCTCAATGGTAAGTGAGAGGTGTGGTCTGAAAAACTTATAGAGGCCTGCATCTGTGATGCCCACTGAACCCCCTGTGGCCCCAATACAGGTGGGGTGATACAGCAGCAGGACATGAGCCCTGGACAAGGGTCAGTGTTTTTGTATCACTTGGAGCCTGGCACAGACTACGAGGTGACTGTGAGCGCCCTATTTGGCCACAACGTGGGGCCTTCCACTTCTCTGACTGCCCATACTGGTGAGAAGTCTGGGTCCTTTCTTCAGGCTGGGCTGGGCAGGCGGGGCAGGGTGCAGAGGCCATTGATACCCACGTGCCCTGAGCAGATTCCTCGGTTGAGCAGTCCCTACACCCTGTCATCTTGAGCCCCACATCCATCCTCCTTTCCTGGAACTTGGTGCCTGAGGCCCGTGGCTACCGGCTGGAGTGGCGTCGTGAGAGTGGTCAGTGCAAGTGCAGAGCTGGGCGGGCAGGGCTTGGGGCTGGGCTTCAGCTAACCTGACCCTGCCATCTTGCAGGCTTGGAGCCACCACAGAAAGTGGTGCTGCCCTCTGATGTGACCCGCCACCAGTTGGATGGGTTGCAGCCAGGCACTGCGTATCGCCTCACGCTCTATACTCTGTTGGAGGGCCGGGAGGTGGCCACTCCTGCGACCGTGGTTCCTACTGGTAAGGACTCTGTAGGTCTAAGTGACTGGGAAAGTCTAGACTCCAGTCAGCCTTACAGTCTCCTCTCGCACAGGGCCAGAGCGGCCGGGCAGTGAGGTGATGAATTTACAAGCCATAGAACTGCCTGGGCAGCGTGTGCGAGTGTCTTGGAACCCCGTCCTCAGTGCCACTGAGTACCGCGTCACTGTGCGTAGCGCCCAGGGTAAGGCCGAAGCAGCCAGAAATGTCCCCTCAGACCAAAGTCCCAGCCTGCAGCTCCTCCTACTGGGTTCCTACAGACCCCTCCGTCTCTTTGCCCATCTACATCCTGAGAACTGTCAACCCTAGAACTGCCTCAGGATCTGCCTCTCCTCCCCTCTGCCCCAGCCTGTCTCTTCAGCTGTCTATCTCCACTCCACCCACACCTCTGCCATGGCTCTGTGACCCTCCCTTCTGCTGTCCTTCTCAAGGGGGAGAAGGGGGCCCCCCTGTGGTCAAGCCAGCTGTGGCTCCAGCTGGACAGAATCTGTCTCAGTCTCGGTTCTTTGCCTAGAGTGTCTTCAGACTTCCATGTCCCCCCAAAATCCCTGGCATTCCCACTGCCTCCCCACTAAGAGTCCTCTAGTACTAACCTCTCATGTCATGACCTTATCCAGCACTTACCTCTGTCATCGCATGTCAACGTCTATCAGTGGCTTGTCAACTTGTCCCTCTGTCTCCGACTCTCCTCACACTATATCCCATGTCTCTGTTCCCTGACCCCACACACTGGTGACTCCAGTTATCCTGTGTTGCCTCCATGACTGGTCCCTCTACCCCCTTCCTTTCATCCTTCTGTTTTCGTCGCTCACTGCCCCTTACCGTCCAATTTCCCATCTCCCACGAGACTCTGTCTTACATCCTTGCCCACCACTGACTGCTGTTCTATATTCCTGTGTGGTACTGACCCCTGCCTGCCCGATCTGCCTTCTCTCAGGGGTTGAGCGGACCCTGTTGCTTCCTGGGAGTCAGACAGCCTTTGACTTAGATGATGTTCGAGCTGGGATTAGCTACACAGTACGGGTGTCTGCTCGAGTGGGCACTCATGAGGGGGATGCCAGCATCCTAACCATCCGCAGAGGTGAGCACCTTGGGAGACTTATAGGGAATGGTGATTGGCTTGCTCCTAGCCCCATCTTGACCTTTAACCCTTGTCTTTAATCCCCAGATCCAGAAACCCAAGTTACCGTTCCAGGACTGCGGGTTGTGGCATCAGATACAACAAGAATTAGAGTGGCCTGGGGACCGGTACCTGGAGCCAGTGGATTTCGGATTAGCTGGAGGACAGACAGTGGTCAGTGTACAGCGTGTGGCTAGCTGAGAGAAGTGATCGGAGTATGGAGGACTAAGAAGACAGCCAGAAACCAGGTCATCATTTCTCTCTGATCCTAGGTCCAGAGTCCAGCCAGACAGTGACCCCAGAATCTACTGCCACAGACATCCTGGGGCTGCAGCCTGGAACTTCCTATCACGTGGCTGTGTCAGCACTTCGAGGGAGAGAAGAGGGTCCCCCTGTGGTCATCGTGGCTCGAACTGGTCAGAGCCTGACCCAGTCCTGTGGTTCTTTGCCTCCAGGGCCTCTTCAGACTTCTATAGCCCTTTTTACTGCCCACATTTCCACCACTTCTACCCCAAGGGTAGATGCCATTCCATCCCCGTGCCGACTCGATCCTTCTCCTTCATGTTCACCTGTATCTCATCCCCAGCAACCCCTGTCTTTGTTCCTATTCCTGCTTCTCATCCCTCAGAACCCACCTCTTCCTCCTCTCTCTCGCCTCCTTCTCTCCCTCTTCCTCCTCTTCTTCTTCCTTCCTTCCCCCTCCTCTTTTCCTGGACCCAACTCTCCTTAGACTTCACTCCGTCCTTTGCCCTCCCTGACTCCTAATCTTTCAGATGGCTGCTGCCTGCCAGCTCAGCCTTCCTAGGTACCTTTTGTCATAACCTTCACTGCTTCCTTTGTGAGATTCTTGCCTCTTTAAACACTTACAGTTTTCCCATCACCAGATAGCGCCCCCCTCTTCTCCCATCACCAGATAGCGCCCCCCTCTCCTCCCATCACCAGATAGCGCCCCCCTCTCCTCCCATCAGACCTCCTGCCTACTTTACCAGACTCCCACTGTCTCCCTCTCCAGACCCACTGGGCCCGGTGAGGAGAGTCCACGTGACTCAGGCTGGCAGCTCGTCTATCAGCATTGCCTGGACCGGGGTTCCTGGCGCCACAGGATACAGGGTTTCCTGGCACTCAGGCCATGGTAGGACGCAGGGATTTAAGGAGGGCCTGAGAGGCAGTTCTGAGTAGAATGGAAGATGGAGATTCTTTTGGGGTCCAAGTGGAGCACTGGTGGCCTGGCAAGTCCTAACGTTGCCTCTGTCCTCGATCCCAGGTCCAGAGAAATCTCAGCTGGTTTCTGGGGAAGCCACAGTGGCTGAAATCGATGGGCTGGAGCCAGACACAGAGTATACCGTGCGTGTGAGAACCCATGTAGCTGGTGTGGATGGAGCCCCTGCCTCTGTGGTTGTGAGGACTGGTAAGTGGACCTGGCCAGCTGTTCTCACACCTCAGTGGCTGACCCACCCTGCTATGTATTTCTGACTTCTCTAACTGCCCATTCCATTACTGCTCAGTGACTTTCCTTTCCTTGCTGAACCACTCATTGCGACTGAGTGTCTGCCCGTGGTGGTGACCTCGGCCATGCCACGCTTTGAAACACTGACCTCTTCACTCTTAAACTTCCCTCCACTGACCTGGCTGCACTACCCTCGCCTAGCCTCCATTACCCACCTCTGCCTTTCCACTGCTGTCCCTGCTAGCTACCAATGGCCCCTGACTTTTACCCTGCCTTTGTCCCTAGCCCCCGAGCCTGTGGGCAGTGTGTCAAAACTGCAAATCCTTAACGCCTCCAGTGATGTCCTACGGGTCACTTGGGTCGGAGTCCCTGGAGCCACAGCCTATAGACTGGCGTGGGGACGGAGTGAAGGTATGGCTCCATGGCCCCATCCTTGTCCTTCCTGGCTATAACTGCCCTCTCTGGTTATCTCCCTAACCCTTACTCTTCACTGGCCTGGCCAGGTGGCCCTACAAGGCACCAGATACTCCCAGGAAATGAGGACTCTGCAGAGATACGAGGTCTCGAAGGTGGAGTCAGCTACTCAGTGAGAGTAACAGCACTTGTTGGGGACCGAGAGGGCGCACCGGTTTCCATTGTCATCACCACACGTAGGAGGATTTGGGGCTGGAGTCTCGGATCGGGACTTGTGTCCAAGGGATGGGGCTTATGAGGCTGGACTTTGGGCTGGGATTGGAGACGGGATCAAGGATTTATAGTGAACCTGTGTGGGTAAAGTCTTGGGGGGGGGGGGATGTAGTAGTTGGGATGGGTGCGGCCTATGGGGCAAAGCTTCCCTGACCGTTGTGCTTTTCCTTAAGCGCCTGAGGCTCCAACATCTCTGGAGACCCTTCAAGTAGTGCGGCGTGGAGAGCACTCCTTGAGGCTGCGCTGGGAGCGGGTACCCGGAGCACAGGGCTACCATCTGCACTGGCAACCTGAGGGTGAGGGGTGTCCTAGTGGGACCAGTAGATTGGGACCAGTAAAGGGAGAGGACCATTGGCAGTCAATGTTGGTGGAAGGAGCAGGGGGCAGGTCTGCAGGACCAGCAAGGGGCTTAGTCAACAAGGTGGGTGGGGCTAATCAGTCTTCAGGGGATGCATCTGGTAGGGTCAATGAAGAGGACAGGATAAAGGTGAGTCAGGAAGGTCCATCAGAAGGGTGAAACTGAGTAGCAATGGTCGGTGTGGTTGGTGCATCTATCACTGTTAAACTCCATCCTCTTCATATTCCTGGTCTTTACTCCCACACTTGTCTTAGGTGGCCAGGAACAGTCCCTAATCTTGAGACCTGAGTCTAACAGCTACAACCTGGATGGACTGGAGCCAGCAACACTGTACCATGTATGGCTGAGTGTCCTGGGGCAGACTGGAGAAGGACCCCCTAGGAAGGTGTCTGCATACACTGGTGAGCCTTCCCAGAACTCTCACTGACCTCTCGTGTGCACTTCCCCTCATGCGGAGACCCACAGAGGTTTCCTAGTGAGATCTGAACTTGCTTTACCCAGCAGGGCTGCAGAAGGGGATGATTGGACCACCAATGTGGTTACCAGGTGTTTGGAAGGGTCTGCACTTGACTGTGCAGTATGCTTGGATCTTGCAGAGGGAGGTCTTTTGCCCTGTCCCTTGGCCTTGTTATAAAAAGCCCCTTGAAGAGACAGAAGGGGCCGGTGGATTTTGATCCGGGTCCTCCCTAAGCTGTCCTGTGCTTCTGTCTGTCTCATCTACGCTGTCTTTCTATCTAAAAGTTTCTTAGTCTTCTCTCTCCCTCATAGGAACCCTTTAAAGGTGGGAGCAGGCCTCCTCCACCCTCATTGATGATTTTTCCTAATTTCCTGTACTCTGGACTCCTGTAGCCCCTCCCCTAAGGCCCTGGGAGAGATTCCAGCATGATCTCCCATAATGCTTCACTAAAGTGAGCCAGCTCCAGGATCTCATTGCTCTCTCTTGCTCTTTTCATCCAACCTCTGATCCTTCTGTCTCTGATTCCCCTTTCAGAGCCCTCTCGTGTCCTGAGCACTGAACTACGTGTGGTGGACACCTCTATTGATTCAGTGACCTTGGCCTGGACCCCAGTGCCTGAGGCCTCCAGCTACATCTTGTCCTGGAGGCCACTCGGAGGAACTGGCCAGGGTGAGGGCAAGGCCAGAGTTGGGGTGGGTGGTAACTGGGCCACCATAGAGAAGCTCCTGTTCAACCAAATTTGCCTCTACAGAAGTGCCTGGGGCTCCACAGACGGTGCCAGGGACCTCAAGCTCCCACAGGGTGACAGGGTTAGAACCTGGTATTTCTTATGTCTTCTCTCTGGCACCTATCCAGAGGGGTGTACGAGGTCCTGAGGTCTCTGTCACACAAAAGCCAGGTATGGAAGGAACAGTGGGAGAAGCCTGAGGGGATCATGTCATGGCTAATGGTGCTAGTCACTCAGTTCTTTTGTGCAGTGTGTCCCCATGGCCAGATGGATGTGGTGTTCCTGTTGCATACCACTCGAGACAATGCTCACAATGCAGAGGCTGTAAGGAGGGTCCTGGAGAGGCTGGTGTCTGCACTCGGGCCCCTTGGTCCACACGCTGTTCAGGTTTGACCCTAGAGACAGCCAGACTCCACCCGTCCCCATCCCTCCCCTTTGCAGGTGCCTCACCAGTCAACAACTCTCCATCCCTCTGGGGGTTCAGGCTCTCCTCCAGGCTCCAGATCACCTCACCTGCTGGGTGACTCCCTATCTTACCATCATTATGGACCCCCTCATTAGCAGTTCTGGATTGGCTAGACCTCCCGTGTCTTTTTCTCCAGACTCTGAGAACCCCCCTGTCTTGCTCTTTCATTCCCTCCATACCCTATGTCTGCTTCCACCCAGGTTGGCCTGCTGACCTACAGTCACCGGCCCTCCCCATTGTTCCCACTGAACAGTTCCCACGATCTTGGCATCATCTTGCAAAAGATCCGGGACATCCCATACGTGGACCCAAGTGGAAACAACCTGGGTAAGTGCTGCAAATGGCGTGGACTCCTGGGGCTTCCCCATCAGGAGCTCAGTGTCTCAGGGTTCTGATGCACCCTTCTTCCCAGGCACAGCTGTGATCACAGCTCACAGCCACCTCTTGGCACCCAACGCTCCTGGTCGCCGTCATCAAGTGCCAGGGATGATGGTCCTATTAGTGGACGAGCCACTGAGAGGGGACATATTTAGCCCCATTCGTGAGGTTCAGGCTTCTGGTGAGCTGTAGGGCTGATGGAATGGGGTCTTGGGAGTATGGGTGGTCCCAGTGAGACTCATGTAGGTTGCTGGATCTCTTCTCAGGGATCAAGGTGATGATACTGGGCTTGGCGGGAGCTGACCCAGAGCAGCTGCGGCGCGTGGCACCAGGCATGGACCCCGTCCGGAACTTCTTTGCCGTGGATAATGGCCCAAGCTTGGACCGAGCAACCAGTGATCTGGCAGTAGCCCTGTGTCAGGCAGCTGTGACCACACAGGTTTGGACAAGGCCCCTGAAGACTGATGGTGGACAGGGGCCTAGGGGTTCTCTTAGGAGAGCTTCCTGGGCTCAAAGAGCCTCTTTCTCCACAGCCACAACCGGAGCCCTGTGCTGTGCACTGTCCAAAGGTGAGTGGCCAGGGCTGCATGAGTGGGCAAAGGCCACATCTAAGGCTGGGTATTCTTACCCCCACGCCACATGTCTTTGCCTAGGGTCAGAAGGGGGAGCCTGGAGTGACGGTAAGCGACCCTGTGGAGGTAAACAGACTGGGAGTCAGTGGGGCAGAGTTGGTTGACAGCACAGGACTCACTGGCCACCCCTTTTAGGGACCTCAAGGACAAGCTGGACCTCCTGGTCCCCCTGGTCTCCCGGTGAGTGTCTCTCCACACCTGCCCCTACCCTGACTGGATTATGGCCTCCTAACCTGCTCTCCTCACTCAGGGCAGGACCGGTGCTCCTGGCCCTCAGGGCCCCCCTGGAAGTACCCAGGCAAAAGGCGAGAGGGTGAGTGTGGAGGTCATCGACTGCCTGCAGGGTGCTCCTGCTAGTGTCCTCAGAGTGGGTAGAGAAAGAGGAAGAAGCAGAGTCAGAGCCACAGGGTGAGCTGGGCATGCACACTTTGCTCCCAGAGGCAGGAGGAGCCACGACTTGGAGGCTAACCTAGACTGTACAGGAAATAAATAAATACCCACAGAATGTTCTTCGAAGCCTGAGTGAAGATTATAAACAGCCCAGTTAGGCGGAGGTTCTGGAGTGGAGAGAGTAAGGGTGCTTTGAGATCCCCTGGGAGGCTAGGCCTCCGCCTCTACTGCCTGGGATTAGGTTCCACTCAGTTTGGTAACGCCCCTCTCCGCCCCTCTGCTCACGTCTGGTACCACTTGGGAGCCTGAGGGTTGGAGCCATGGTTGATAGAATAGGGCTCTTGATGTAAACCAGGATACTGCAGGAGGACCTTTCCCTGCTCTGACCTCTTGGCCTTTCTAGGGCTTTCCTGGCCCAGAAGGGCCTCCAGGCAGTCCTGGCCTTGCTGGTGTTCCTGGGTCTCCTGGCACTAAGGTAAGTCAGTCTTGCCCTGGCTGGTCACAGGGGGATTCCTTGAATGGACGCTATGGTTTTGACTGTTCTGTCTTTGACTTCCATTTCCAGGGCTCCCCGGGGTGGCCTGGTCCTCGTGGGGAACCGGTAAGTTCTCTGCTTTTCTAGGGCCTTGTAGGGTTCTTTCTAAAGGGTGGAGAGCTTGAGGCTGCCATCAGCCGTGGCTTGTGAGGACCACCCTGAGACTCATCTGATCTAAGTTCTCCCTCTCCTCTGCTTTGTCCTCAGGGAGAGCGAGGCCCTCGAGGCCCAAAGGGGGAGCCGGTAAGTGGAAGGGAGAGGGAGAGGGGCCAGGGTGTTTCATGGAGGAGCAGGGGTACCCCAGGCCGGGCCCTGAAAGAGGCCTGAAGCATACTAAGAAAGATCTGGGACACCTCTGGGGGTTCTTCTACTTCCCCTACCCTGAGAACTGCTCCCTGCTCCACACAGGGGGAACCTGGGAAAGTCTTTGGAGGTAAAGAGCCAGGGCTTCCTGGAAAGAAAGGAGACCCTGGACCTTCGGTAAGTCCCAAGATATGTGACTGCAAGAGATATGGGAGTGGGAGAAGACCAGATGGGAGGTGGCAATGAGGTATTATATATTGTCTCCTCTATCAGGGCCCTGCTGGACCTCGTGGCCCTTTGGGGGAACCAGGACCCCGTGGTGCCCCAGGGCTTCCTGGAACATCAGTGAAGGTGACAGCATGATCCCCAAATAGTCTTATGAACGCCATGTGATCCAGAGACTTGGTGACCCCACTGGAGCCCATACAACCCTCACCACTTCTGACCTTTAACTCTCACTTCTCAGTTCCCCATTCTTCTTTTTTTGGGGGGTGGGAGGTTTTGAGACAGGGTCTCTCTGTGTAGCCTTGGCTGGCCTGGAATTCACTATGTAGACGAGGCTGGCACATAGTGCCAGGATCTCAAAAGCACAGAGAGCCTCTGCCTCCCAAGTGCTGGGATTAAAGGCACCCAGCCCCCATTATTTTTATAATCAAATTTGACCCAATAACTCTCCTGTGTCTTGGGGAGGAAGGGTGTGGTCTATAGTCATGGGGTCATGTTTGTCTTCCAGGGTGACAAGGGTGATCGTGGGGAACGGGTAAGTGAGGGGCCAGGTGTCCTGGGGATGGCTTGGAGTCTGAGTCTCACGGCCATCCCTTGACCCACTGTCCTTCCTCAGGGTCCCCCAGGATCAGGTTTTGGTGGCGTTGGACAAGGCGAGCCTGGACTTCCAGTGAGGAGGCCTTGGGGTTCTGCTGGGGCAGTGGCTGAATGCTGGGCTTCCTAGTTTTGGGCTTATGTGTTTGTTTGCTTCCCTGTAGGGTCTTCCTGGAAGCCCTGGACCCCAAGGCCCAGCTGGCCAAACTGGAGAGAAAGGAGAGAAGGTAGGAGGCTGACCTCTTGGTGGCCCATAGGCAGGGCCTCTCCTGGGCTTCCGGTCATTTATTTCTCCTTCAGGGTGACTGTGAGGATGGAGCCCCAGGCCTTCCAGGACAACCTGGGGCCCCAGGTGAACCGGTGAGTCAGCTCCCGTCTCTGCCTTCAACCATCAATTCCCATTTCATCCTCATGCTCTAACCTAAGCCCCGGAACTCCCCCATCACCCTTTTCAGGGCCTACGGGGAGCTCCTGGAATTTCTGGGCCCAAAGTAAGTACCAGCTGTGGCAGGGAGTGGGTTCAGATGTAATGTGTTATAGTCTGGGACACCCCCCCCCACACACACACACAGTGTTACAGAGGCAGGAGGGTTAGGAGAAATGAACCTGGAGAGCTCAAAGGCTGTGGTTTTAGTAGTTGGAGATCAATACACTCTTCTCTCTCCTTAGGGTGACCGGGGACAGACAGGAACTCCGGGTGAGCCTGGAGAAAAGGTATGTGCAACCTGGGGAGCTTGGGAGGATCTGGGTCCATTTTCAGCTCTGACCTCTTCTGTTCTGTCAGGGTGAACGCGGACCACCTGGTCCAGTGGGATCCCAGGTAAGCCCTTTGACCTCTGTCAGTGCCAGCTGACTTGTAGACTCTTTCCTAGTTCTGATTTCTTGCTCTTGATCCGCTCTATCCATCAGCCCATGACACCTAGTCCTTAGAGATGCAGGCTCTAGCCCTCAGCCTCAGGGACCCATCCAGCTTTCAATTTTCTGACTTGGGTAAACTGCCCTTGACTTTCGCTGCACTGATCTCTGTCTTTTGCCAAGTTCTACTCTTGCCCATCCCAATCCCAGTCCCCTGTGATCCCTTTCTAACCTGCCCCCAACCACCTGGAGCAGCACCTCTGTTCCTCTTCCCCAGGGGCTCCCCGGGGTTGCTGGACATCCTGGAGTGGAAGGTCCTGAGGTGAGTCTGTGACTGTGGTTGGGGTCAGGAACGGGGCTTTCCTGTGTCCCTCTCCCCGTTTGGACTTACAATTTCTCCATGTACAGGGGCCACCAGGACCCGCTGGCCGCAGAGGAGAAAAGGTAGCTTGTGGGCTGGATGTCACACTTCCTGGCAGCAGGGATGTGGCAGATGGGACACTTGGACTTTGGGTTCCTAGGTGACCCTTTGACCTCTCTCTGTCCCTGTCCTCTCTCTGTAGGGAGAGCCTGGTCGCCCTGGGGATCCTGCAGTGGTGAGTGAGGGACAGATGGGGTCCTGAGGCCAGCATAGTCCTGGAGCAGTAGTAACACAGTGACTGCTGCTCAGGGCTGTGACTCACAGTCTCAAGCTGGGAAGACTCAGCTGTGTGATCCCCTTATGCTGTGATCTGCCTTCAGCCCTCTAGCTGTGCCCCTGTGACCCTGTGACCACTGTGCAGTCATGAACATGGTGTCAGTCCACCGTGTAGCCCTTACCTTGTTCTTGTCAGTGGGCCTTTGACCTACAGGCAGAGACTGAGCTCTGTGACATTAGCTCCATAGGTCTCGGTCCCCATGCAGACAGACCCTAAGATCCCTAGACAAGGCTGAGCTGTGCCTGTCCTGTTTGTTTTCAGGGTCCTGGTGGTGCTGGAGTCAAAGGAGAAAAGGTATGTCTGGTGGTTGTTAAAGGGCGAGGTCAAGGTCACGGTCACAGGGTCTGTCTTGGGTCCCACCTGGAGATCACAAGACTTGCAGCATAAAGTGCTGGGTTGTGGGAATACCTGGAGCCTGGTACTCTTCAGTGTGGGAACACTGATACTCTTTGTCACCTTTAGGGAGATGCTGGGCTCCCTGGGCCCAGAGGAGCTGCTGGAATCAGAGGGGAGCAAGTGAGTGAGGGGAATGGGGGGGGCAGGCACTGGAGGTTATACACATCTGAATTCTGATCATTCCATCTACAGGGCCCACCAGGGTTGGGTCTTCCTGGAGACCCTGGCCCCAAAGGAGACCCTGGAGACCGGGTGAATAAATGTGGGGATGGGGGTGTAACAGAGGGTGGAGGAAATGGTACCTCGAAATCTGGCTAAGCCCTGTTACCCTCCCTGCTCTCTCAGGGTCCCGTAGGCCTCACTGGCAGAGCAGGACCCACAGTAAGTGCTGCAACCTTGGATGACCCCAGGGTTTTTGGAGTTCCCTCCTCAAAGGCTGCCTGTTGTCTGAGTTCTTCATCACCTCTTTCTTGTCTTCCTGACAGGGTGACTCAGGGCCTGCTGGAGAGAAGGGAGATCCTGGGCGACCTGGCCCCCCAGGACCTCTTGGCCCCAGAGGAAGAGATGTGAGAGGCTGGAGCTGCGGGAGTTGTAGGGAAGAGGGAGTATGGGTGTTTGCGTGGGCCACTGGGGTCCTGGTACCAAGACTGACTCTCATCTCACAGGGTGAAGCTGGAGAGAAAGGCGACGAAGGTCCCCCGGTGAGGCGCGTCCCTCCTGTGGCTTTTCACCCTTTACCCTTCAGTTATGACCCTTGAACTGTGGACAAGGGCCTTGGGTCCCTAGCAGATCATTTTGTCCATCCCATGGTTCCTGTCCAGTCAGTGCCCAAGCCATCTCTGCCCATGCTTACTAAGTCAATTAGACCCTCACCCACCTGTACAGTGACTTTTCTCTCCATCGCCAGGGCGACCCAGGTTTGCCTGGAAAAGCAGGCGAGCGTGGCCTTCGGGTGAGTGTTGGAGAAATGCGGGGTCAAAGCAAGAGGGAGGGAGAAGCTTAGACATGGAGGGGGTTCTGGGAGGGATGAGATGAGAGAGCAGAATCCACAGGGAGGCGTGGGGTGACGGCGAACTCTGTCATGGGCTTTGCGGTGATGGGGAACATAGGCAGTGCAGCTTATGGGAAAACCCCAGAAGAGGCCACCTCAAACCAGCTGCTCTTCTCAGGGGGCACCTGGGGTCCGGGGACCTGTGGGTGAGAAAGGCAATCAGGGAGACCCTGGAGAAGATGGACGGAACGTGAGTCGCAGCCTCTAGCCCCTCACCCTTGACCTCAGTCTCAACCCATCCATCGGTTCCCACCCCAACCTTCCAGTGCTCACCTCCACAGTCCTCACCTCCTTTGTCTCTTGGGAGAACTTCCCAAAGGCCTGCAGAACCGCATGAGCCCTCATGGTACTTCTAAATTTCCCCCCAATTGCTGTCTGCCCCGAGTGACTGACTTCCTGGCCTTCTGCAGGGCAGCCCTGGACCATCTGGACCCAAGGGTGACCGTGGGGAGCCGGTGAGTGGTCCTAGTCCTGGGCTCGTGTGGGCTGCCATGTGGCCATTGTCCATGCAAGGGGACTGGAAGTTATCAGGGGGAAGCAGTGATGGCCACTTCAGACCTAGCTGCCCTCTAGGGCATTGGGGTACTTTAGTGAATTGGGGGTCAGAGTTGAACCTGGGGCAACTATGAACTTTGATGTCTGGGTAACCTCACGACTCCTATTGACACTTGTAATCTCTTTTCCCAGGGCCCCCCGGGTCCCCCTGGACGGCTGGTAGGTGTTGAGCTAGGCCGTGTCCCCTGTCCTTTCCCTGCCCCTGCTGATTCTTGTAGCCCCTCACCCATCCACTCCCCTCACAGTCCCTGACACCTCTGTTGATCTCCATGGCCCCTCGCTGTCCCCATTTCCCCTCCAGCCTCAGATCTCCTCTTAAAGTGTTCTAACCGTCCATCCCCTGCAGGTGGATGCGGGAACTGGACCCGGAGACAAGGTACCGGAGTCTGTGGGTAAAGTGAAGCTGCAAGTCTGGGAATGGGCTGCTGGCCCTTGGGAACAGGGCTCAAGTGCGCTTAAGTGCAAGCCTCTCTCTGCCACAGGGAGAGCCTGGGCAGGAAGGTCCTCGAGGACCCAAGGGTGACCCTGGCCCCCCTGGAGCCTCTGGAGAGAGGGTAAGTGTGACGGGCCTTGTGGGGGCTGCAGTCCTAGATAATCTCACTCTGATTATTCTTTCCTTTGTCCTCAGGGCATTGATGGGCTTCGGGGACCCCCCGGCCCACAGGTGAGTACGTGCCTTGTCCCCTAACCTGCATCACCATCTCAGCATCACCTCTTATCCGGCCTTGTTCCCTCCAGGGAGACCCAGGTGTTCGAGGCCCTGCAGGGGACAAGGTGAGACGATATAACCACTTTCCAGACCTATAGCTGCCTCCCAGACCCACCCTGGTCTTCAAGGCTTCCTGCCGCTCTGTTTTCTTCAGGGTGATCGGGGGCCCTCAGGGCTGGATGGCCGGAGTGGGGTGGATGGGAAACCAGGTGCACCTGGCCCCCCAGGGCCACATGTGAGTACTAGTGGTCCCATTCCTGCACCCCTTCACTTCATTTGGTTGGTCTTGGCCTTGAACTCTGGCACCAGCTGTGTTTTCTGTATTTCCTCTCAGAGCTTTCCAGTGTGGGGCATATCAACATTAAGAGGCTTTGGGTTCACAGGAACTATTGTCCTGCCAGTGGGCAGGGATTCTCATCCATGTGCCTAACTTTGAATCTCTTCTTAGGGTGCTTCAGGCAAAGCTGGGGACCCTGGGAGAGATGTAAGTTAGGGGAGATGTCAGGATGGAGGGTGGCTTGGAGATCTAGCAGAAATTCCTAATGAAAATGGGGCCAGTTGGTCCTACTGGGTCTTTGTTAGGAGGTCTCAGTCCCTAGGCAGCAGGTCACTAGAGTCCCCTTGCTGACCTCTGCCTTACACATTTTAACAGGACCTGAAGGTTGCGGATTCTTCATTAGGAATCAAGCTGGAATCCCCTTAACTTATGGGATCTGGGCCTCAAGGGATTTCCATAAGACTTCTGAATCTCTACATGGGGGCCCTCCCCTAGACCATGGGGTGCCATGTCCCGAGTGATATCTCAGAGACCCTCTCATTCCTAGCAATGAATTTTTTCTAGGGGCTTCCAGGCCTTCGAGGAGAACATGGCCCTCCTGGCCCCCCTGGCACTCCTGGAGTACCGGTGAGTCCAGGCTTCACGTTTGCTTTTCCTCCTGTCACCTGAGCCCCGATATCTGACCAACACTCTGTTCCCACAGGGAAAGGCAGGCGAGGACGGCAAACCCGGCCTAAATGGGAAAAACGTGAGTGTGTCTAAGACAGTGTTGCCAAACCTGCTAAGAAAGGCCAGCGTATTCATGTAGCCCAGACACGCAGACAATACATGAAGCATGTACTGATATATGTAGACACACACCAGCACCAAACATAATCCCAATCTGACCATGCATCTGAAGTGTGTCCTGGCGTACATGTGGCAGCCTTGCAGACACGTGAGTCAGGCGTGTGTGTGTGTGTGTGTGTATGTGTGTGTGTGTGTGTGTGTGTGTGTGTGTGTGTGTGTGTCAGCTCAGAAGGGCTAGTGCATGACAAGATAAGGCACAGCCACTTGTCCAGTCAGAGTCACGAAAGCAGGTTGAGAGCAACAGGCATGTGGAGACATGTTAACATTTGACATTCCACTTAGACAAAGGTGCAGTGAGACAAAGTCCTATAGCTATGCCATGACACGTCTGAGGACATGCTGGCAACGTGTTTATAGCAACGGTCATCAACATACATCTGACCATATATATTGAAATACATGTAAGACTTGCAGACACAGCCAAAACATATAGCTTCTAAGGAAGTAGGGAGCTAAGTGTACGTATGCTCAGATACAGGCCATGATATGCAGACAGTCACCTTTTAGGACATACAAAGCCCTCTATATACCTGCTAGGACACATGTGGATATGTGTACTCATAAAACAAGGACACTTACTATGTCTGCATGGATGTGGAGTTACATACAGAGAGCTAAAGGAAGAGTGTATACGTGAATGCAGACACATAGGCATACCCATGGACACGCAGCAGTTTGCTGGGAAGGACACAGTCATTTTAAGATGCACAGAGCCACCAGGAAGTGGTGGTACACACCTTTAATTCCAGCACTGGGGAGGCAGGGACAGGTGGATCTCTGTGAGTTTGAGGCCAGCCTGGTCTACAGAGCAAGTTCTAGGACAGCCAGGGCTACACAGAGAAACCCTGTCTTGAAAAACAAAGAAACATAGCCATGAAGATTCATTTACAGTCATCTGAAATCTATACAGACAGTCTCAAAGCCAGACCATTTAGGCTTATGGAATATTCTGCCCACAGGGAGAGCCTGGAGACCCTGGAGAGGATGGAAGGAAGGTAAGCCCCTCCCTTGGAGGATGCTGTGGCCTCAGATTGGACCATGTCTAAAAACCCCTGTCTTCCTTAGGGGGAAAAGGGAGATTCTGGTGCCCCTGGAAAAGAAGTGAGTGCTTGGGTTTTTATATTCTGTGATTCCTGATCACGACCCTGTAAGAGATATGGTTCTACTCTTCCCTGGGGCCCTTGATGCTGACCGTATGCTCCACAGGGTCCTGATGGTCCCAAGGGTGAACGTGGAGCTCCTGGTAATCCTGGACTCCAGGGTCCTCCGGGTCAGGTCGGTCCTCCTGGCCAGGTGAGTGTGTAATTTTAGGGCTTGGGATAAATAGCCCATTGTTTCCTGGGCTCCAATGTGACTCCTTTATGTTCAATAATATTTCAGGGTTTCCCTGGTGTCCCAGGAAGTGTGGGTCCCAAAGTGAGTATGTGTATTACATTGAGTAAAGACTGTGATAAGGGGCACGCAGGATTAGGAGCCATGTCCCCCCTTGACCATTCTTTTTGTTCCAGGGTGACCGTGGAGAGACTGGATCCAAAGGGGAACAGGTGAGGCTCCAACCTTTGTCATCTGCGCATGTAGCTGTGCCCTCCCCTAGATGTACACACACCCCACAGGCTGGGTTCCAGTCACCAATTTCTTCTCCCTAGGGCCTTCCTGGAGAACGTGGCCTCCGTGGAGAACCTGGGAGCTTGCCGGTGAGCCAGAGCTGGCCCTTGACCCTTGTCTGCATACCTTAGCAGCCACTTCTCTCGTGCTTTCGCATTGCTGGGGGGCTCTGGGTTCTGCCCTTGCCCTCTGGGGCTCCTGTAGCTTCCATTCAAGGAAGCATCGGTGGTGGAGAAATGCCAAAGATAGGCTTCCAGTGGCCTCACACCTGACCTCCACAGAGGGCAAGAGGGGTAGAGACTTTCTTAGGTGACAATGTAGGGCAGGAGGCGGGGCCTTCTCTTGCACAGTTGTTGACCATCTTTGTGTCTCCAGAATGCAGAGAGGTTGCTGGAAACAGTTGGCATCAAGGTAGGTTGTTTAGGAATGGAGGCGGGGTCAAGTGGGGCCCTGTGAGACAAGCAGAGGCCACAGGGGCCTGTGGATGAGCTGTGGCAGCCACAGGCCCTGCCCCTCTGTGCCTTCCCTGTTCCTCAGGTGTCTGCCTTGCGGGACATTGTGGGCACCTGGGATGAGAGTTCTGGCAGCTTCCTGCCTGTGCCTGAGCGGAGACCTGGCCCCAAGGGGGACCCTGGTGAGCGAGGCCCTCCGGGCAAGGAGGTAAGTAGCTGCTCAGAGGGTATGCTTTGTGGAAGGCATGTTCTCACAGCCACAGCGTCCATCCGTCTCCTCCCACAGGGCTCCATTGGCTTTCCCGGAGAACGTGGACTGAAGGGAGATCGTGGAGACCCTGGCCCGCAGGGGCCTCCTGGTTTGGCTCTCGGGGAGAGGGGCCCACCTGGACCACCTGGCCTTGCTGGGGAACCTGGAAAGCCTGGCATTCCTGGACTCCCAGGCCGGGCTGGTGGTGCTGGGGAGGCAGGAAGGCCAGGAGAGAGGGTGAGCTTAGGGCTGACGAGGAGGGCCAGGGGAATGGTTAGAGAAACTGGCCTCTCCACTGATGTTGGCCTCACCCTGCTCTTTGTATCCAGGGCGAACGCGGAGAGAAAGGAGACCGTGGAGAACAGGTGCTTGCCGGGGGCATCCTGAAGCGGGCCTTTCTGGACCCTGAGCTGGCCGGCACAACCTCCTATTTTCTTTTCTTCTGCAGGGCAGAGATGGCCTTCCTGGCCTCCCTGGACCACCTGGCCCCCCTGGCCCCAAGGTGATCACCCAGCCTTGTGGTGGTGATGATGCTACCCTGAGATCGGGCCCCAGAAACTCCATGTAGTATCTTCAACCCCATCATTTATGTTATCCTGGGACCTGGAATGATCCCTTCACACCTATATGACAGACTAATCTTCCCTCCCTCATTTTGTACTTTTAGGTGGCCATTGATGAGGCAGGTCCTGGACCCTCTAGAGAACAAGGACCCCCTGGACTCAAGGGGGCTAAGGTCAGTGTGGGGTCAATTTGTGACCCATGCCTTACCATAACACTAGAGCCTGACCTGACATCTCATCTATACAGGGGGAGCCAGGCAGTGATGGTGACCGTGGACCTAAAGGAGACAAGGTGAGGCTTCCTGCCCCACTATTCCCTCTCTCTGTGGGGCATACTATAAGTAGTATACACATATATGTATACACACAGCAGAGAATGGGGCTCAGGGCATGACATTTTGTTTTCAGGGTATACCAGGAATCAAAGGAGACCAGGGAGAGCCTGGAAAGAGGGGTCATGACGGCAGCCCGGTGAGTTCTTGTCCCAGAGGTCACATGGGTGCAAGAATACGGCTCTCACGTGTGTTGTCTCATATGCAGGGCTGGAATCGGCACTGTTTGGGAGCTAAGTCTTGTCCTTGGCCCTCAGGGGCAGGGTGGGCAGTGAGGAAGCTGGTGTTGGGCATAAAGGCAAGGTGGCCTTAGATCTAATCTTTTACAGGGTCTTCCGGGAGAGCGTGGTGTGGCTGGGCCTGAAGGGAAGCCGGTGAGTAACCACAGGGACAGCTGGCTTAGGATTTGAGAGCCTCACTGTGTGTTTATTACTCAAGAGGAAAGAGGATATGCCCATGTACAAACTGTAAACGCAGGTGCATGATGTCTGACAGGCTTACTGTGTGTGTATGTCAGTGTGTCTGTCTGTAAAGGGGCGTCCACAGGTATATCTGGTCATCTGTGCCTGGGAAGTAGGGAGAGTAGAGCACTTACCAGGCAAAGGCCCTCCAAAGATGGGAACAGGCCAAAGTAAGGCCTGGACCAAGGTTCATGAGCCTCTTTCTTCTGCAGGGTCTGCAGGGCCCGAGGGGGACCCCTGGCCCAGCGGTGAGTTCATTAGAGCCCTCATTTATTATTAGAGCCCCATTTTATGTTAAACCCCAGTGAGGAACGTTACCAACTTTCCCTGGGTTGGACTGGCGTCTTTCATCAATCTGTCTCCAACAGGGTGGCCATGGAGACCCTGGACCACCTGGTGCCCCGGTGCGTGCTGGAGAAACACTGCCTGGGGGGAGGGGACGGGGGAGGGGGAGGAGGAGGGGGAGGGGATGGAATCTGTCATTGCTGATATGCAGGCTTTACTCATGAGAATCCTGGAGCCCAGGTAGACAACACTGACTCCGTCCCTTGCCTTCACTCTTTTCTCTAGGGTCTTGCTGGCCCTGCAGGACCCCAGGGACCTTCAGGCCTGAAGGTGAGTCGAGGCATAGAAGGGGAATGTGAAGGAGGGGGATTCCAGGCATGTCTCTTCCCATTGTGGAGTTGAGCACATGGTTTCCGGGTCTTTTCCAGGGGGAGCCTGGAGAGACAGGACCCCCAGGACGGGTGAGTAGGGCATCTCTTGGGATAGGGTTACTAGGATACCTGTTGGGGTAGCGCTATTCTGAACTTCCTCTTCCAGGGTCTGCCCGGACCTACTGGAGCTGTAGGACTTCCTGGCCCTCCTGGCCCTTCAGGCCTTGTGGTGAGTGAGTAGCTACAGGGATGCCATATTCTAGATTTCAGGAACCACATTCTCCAGTGTCCTTTGTCCCTCACCCCATATGACCTCATATCTGCTCTCCCCACCAGGGTCCACAAGGCTCACCAGGCTTACCTGGACAAGTGGTAAGTCCTGGCAGTCTTGGGTTGGGCTCCAGGGGTTGAGTCATTATGCAGGATCTTGACTGAGCTCCATCTTTTCAGGGGGAGACGGGGAAGCCAGGACCCCCAGGTCGTGATGGTGCCAGTGGAAAGGATGGAGACAGAGGAGGTCCTGGTGTGCCAGTATGTATTTTAGGAAAGCCGGGAGTGGGCCTGTTGTGAGGTCCTGTGCCCAGCTGGCTGGGTAGAAGTTGGGGTGGCGGGGACAGGGTGATGAAGAGACTACATTCCTCACACTGTTCTTTCACAGGGGTTACCAGGCCTGCCTGGCCCTGTTGGACCTAAAGGAGAACCTGGGCCTGTGGGGGCCCCTGGACAGGTGACCTTGGGCTCTGCTTCCTACCCCCTGCTCACCCCTCAGCCTCAGTTTTCACCTATGACCTGGGATGGCAGGGTGGGGGTGGGAGGGAAAGGTGGCTAGGCTCCTCACAAGGCCTTCCCCACAGGCAGTGGTCGGGCCCCCTGGAACAAAAGGAGAGAAGGTGAGTAGGCGGAAGTACTGATAGAATGGGCTAAGGAATGGGAATGAAGGAACCCACTGACCCCCTCTCTTATCAGGGAGCCCCAGGCGACCTTGCTGGAGCTCTGCTGGGTGAGCCGGTGAGTGTTGCACCCCACAGTACAGGGTCCTTTGAGCCATAGTTCCTCCATCCTCGTGACCTTAGCTTTCACAGTATTCCCCACACTGGACCCTGGCCGCAGGCCTACCTCCTCAAGATTCATCTGTTTATGACTGACAATGACACCTGTGTTGTCACGTGGCCCTTGTGTCCGTAGGGAGCCAAAGGCGACAGAGGATTGCCAGGACCGCGGGGTGAGAAGGTGAGTGGTTCTGGGCTCCCAGTGTAAGTGTTGGGCAGAGTGGGGGGGCTGGGGGGCCAGGGACCCTTACCGTCCTCTATGCGCAGGGCGAAGCTGGCCGTGCAGGAGAGCCTGGAGACCCTGGGGAAGATGTAAGTCTGGAGTCTGGGCTTGACCATGAAAACAAGGACCATTCTTAGGCTTGTTCACGTCTCTGAACCTCTATGCCTGTGTTCTCAGAAGGTTTCTGTTTGGAAGACACAGCTACATGCTTTTGGCTTTCATATTTGGGGACCCAAGCTTGGCTTCTGTGTGTCCATGAT
Organism: Onychomys torridus; assembly: GCF_903995425.1. Classification (NCBI taxonomy): domain Eukaryota; kingdom Metazoa; phylum Chordata; class Mammalia; order Rodentia; family Cricetidae; genus Onychomys; species Onychomys torridus. The sequence goes on from NC_050449.1 coordinate 102,024,817, forward strand.
TCATCTCCTGTTCCTTACCATGGCTGAGCCCATGCATGTCCGTTACCATGTCATCTCCCAGGTCTTGGGACACAGCTGAATTCCTGCAGGCCTCTGCTTGGTCAGTCATGTGTTTATAATCTTGTCTTCCGCCCCCGTCTGTCTGAGTACACATCTGTGGTCACATCTAAGTTCCCTCGTGGGAGTTTCCATTGAGTGCCACATCTGTGATTCCTTGTGTTTGCACGCTCATGTGTGAGCTCTATGTGCCCGTGGCCATGCCTGAACTCCCATGTGTCTGTGGTCACATCTGGGCTTCCCTTGGCCTGTGCCCTCACAAGCCTATGGTCCTGTCTGTGCCCCAGAGGTTCATAATCATCTGAGTCCCCCTGGGAATATTTTTGGTCCATATAGAAGCTTAGTGTCGGGGCTGGAGAGATGGTTCAGTGGTTAAGAGCACTGGCTGCTCTTCCTGAGGTCCTGAGTTCAATTCCCAGCAACCACATGGTGGCTCACAACCGGCTGTGCCCTCTTCTGAGATCTGGTGCCCTCTTCTGGCCTGCAAGGGCACATGCAGACAGAACACAGTATACATAATAAATAAATTAAAAAAAAAAAAAAAAGAAGCTTAGTGTTCACATTCCTGCACTTTTTTTTTTTTTTTTAATGCGTACGAGTGTTTTGCATTGGATGTTTGTCTGTGCATCACTTGCCTGCCCGTTGCCCTTGGAGGCCAGAGAGGGCATAGGCTCCCTTGGGACTGGAGTTATAGATGGTTGTGAGCTGCCATGTGAGTCCTGGGAATTCACCCTGGGTCATCTGTGTACCAGGCTTTTTCTCTTGAGCCACCAACCAGCTCCCAAATCATGACACAGAGACTTCTTATTAGTTCTGAATGCTCGGCCTAGTTTAGGCATGTTTCTGGCTGGCTCTTTTAACCTAAATGGACCTGTTTCTCTTCATCTACGTTTGCCTCGGGCTTTTCCTCTTCTTCCTTCTGCAGATCTCACTTTCACTGCTTCTGTGTCTGTCTGGCTGGTGGCTGCCTGGCTCCTCGCCCCAGGCAAGTCCCTCCTTCTCTCTCTCTTCTTTCTCTTGTTCTTCTCCAGCCTGGAGTCTTCCTCCTACTTATTCTCTCTGCCCACTAGCCCTCCCATCCCTCTTTCTGCCCAGCTATTGGTTGGTCAGCTCTTTATTAGACCAATCAGGTGCCTCAGGCAGGCAAAGTGAAACAAATGTAACACAGTGAAACAAATGTAACACATCTTTACATAATTAGACAAATGCAGCATAAACAAATGTAACACAGTGAAACAAATGTAACACTCTTTTACACAATTAAAGTAATATTCTGTGGCTGAAAAAAAATGTAACATGGGGCTGGAGAGATGGCTCAGAGGTTAAGAGCACCGACTGCTCTTCCAGAGGACCTGAGTTCAATTCCCAGCAACCACATGGTGGCTCACAACCACCTGTAATGAGATCTGGCTCCCTCTTCTGTATATATAATAAATAAATAAATCTTTTTTAAAAAATGTAACACGGTTGGGGATTTAGCTCAGTGGTAGAGTGCTTGCCTAGCAAGCTCAAGGCCCTGGGTTGGGTCCTCAGCTCCAACAAACAAACAAACAAAACAAAACAAAAACACAAACAAACAAACAAAAAAACCCCAAATGTAACACATCTTTGCCTGGTTAAAATAATATTCCACAGCACCTCTGGAAGATCAGCCAGTCCTCTTAACCATGGAGTCATCGCTCCAGCTTGAATTCTTTATTTTGATCTTTTAGGGTCAAAAAGGGGCTCCGGGACTCAAAGGTCTCAAGGTATGTGTGAAAGAGTCTTTGTTGGGGCCATGGCCATAGGACTTCTTAAGCCTGATAAGACCCCTCTTTCCCTTAAAGGGTGAGCCAGGACTTGGGATTCAGGGCCCCCCTGGGCCAACTGGTCCTCCAGGTATGAAGGTAAGTCAGTGTCCCATCACAGCTCTGAGTGTGGGAGGAAGGAGATCATTCTGGGGATGACCTGGGAAGATGTCCTTCTGTGACCACTCCCCTCTTTTCTGTTTCAGGGAGACTTGGGCTCCCCTGGTGCCCCTGGTGCTCCTGGTGTTGTTGGGTTCCCTGGTCAGCCAGGACCTCGAGGAGAGATGGGCCAGCCAGGGCCTGTCGGGGAGCGGGTAAGAGAGCTGGGAACAGCATGTGGGGACTTGGTGACCTCCAGACCTTCTGGTAGCAGGGGAGGAAGGAACCCAGGTCCTTCCTTGGTTCCTTTCTCTTAGAGGAAGAGAAGGGGGTCCTCAAATCACTCCTTACCTCCCTGTCCCATTTTCCTCTAGGGTCTGGCAGGCCCTCCAGGGAGAGAAGGTGCCCCAGGTCCCTTGGGGCCACCTGGACCACCAGGATCAGTGGTGAGTAGAACTACCCGAATGCCCCAAGTCTGCCCGTGTGAGGGTTATTGTTGGGGACTAGGCCATGAAGTTGGGTATGTGGGGACTTTGAGTCTATAGGTTCCTCACCTCACTCTGACCCACAGGGAGCACCCGGCACCTCTGGACTCAAAGGAGACAAGGTAGATGAAATGCTGCTGGCTCTCTCCTCTGCTACTATCCATCCCCAACTTCCTCTGTCCTCTACTGAGTCCCCCTACTCATTCCTGGTGTCCTGTTGATCTCCAGGGAGACCCAGGAGCAGGGCTGCCTGGGCCCCGAGGCGAGCGTGGTGAGGCAGGTGTCCGGGTACGTATGTCCTCACCACAGCTGGGGCTCATCACCCCTCCACCACAGTTCTTGCCTCAGATTCCCAACCTCTGAGTCAGTGAACCTAATGTCACCACAGGGTGAAGACGGCCACCCTGGCCAGGAAGGACCTCGAGGACTCATGGTAGGTCCTGACTCCTGTGCCCTTGGGACACTGCGGTCTGTCCCAGCCCTCAGGGTTTTGTCGTTGGCTCTGGCCCTCATCATTTCTCTCAGTCCCTCTCTAGTCCGCTGTCTTCTTTCCTCCCACACGCCTATAATTGGATTTTTTTCTTCATGTAGGGGCCTCCTGGCAGCCGAGGAGATCGAGGGGAGAAGGTAAGAATGTGGGAGAAAGACCCCTCGGTGAGTGGGGCTGAGGATGGATATTGAGGTCTGGGGCTTCCCAGGCTTGGGTGAGAGTCATTCTTGTACCCAATAGGGTGACGCTGGGACTGCAGGACCAAAGGGTGACAAGGTAAGTGTGGTCATCAGGGAGGGCTGGAGCGGGAGACTGGGGTGCTCCCAACTCTTCTGATTCCTTCCTGCCCCTCAGGGTGACTCAGCTGTGATTGAAGGGCCTCCAGGGCCACGAGGTGCCAAAGGGGACGTGGTGAGTGGGTCTGGTTCTGCTGTGAACCGGGTCTCTCTTGGCTGTCATAAAGAGTTCTGTGGGGCTAGCCCAGGTGATCCAAAAGCTTAGCTTTCCAGAACATGAGGGGCCTCCAGCTCCTGACCCTGATTTCTGACCTCTGACCTAGGGTGAACGAGGGCCTCGAGGCATAGACGGTGACAAAGGACCTCGGGGAGACAGTGGGAATCCTGGCGACAAGGTACAAGGAAGAGGGTGGGTTCTCCTGGGGGTCCTGTGGGTTGTGTGTGTGCTCCACAGAGAGTCAGGAGGGAGGAGCTTATTGTGGGCAAGACAGAATTCAGGGTATAGTGACTCTAAGGGGTGGCAGAGACGATGGGGACCCTAGGAAGTATGGGGACCCTAGGGAGGACTCCAGGACTTCAAGGTGGGAACAGATGGAAAGCAATGACTATGAGGAGCCTAGAAACAGCAAGGGAGCTCCTTGGATGTTAGGGTACTCCAGAGGGTGTCTTGACTCTGTCCTTTCTTCTGGCGACTCCTAAAGGGCTCCAAAGGGGAGCCAGGGGACAAAGGCTCAGCTGGATCAGTTGGGGTTCGAGGACTCACAGGACCCAAGGCAAGTTCCACCCAGGTTTAGTCATGTATCACTATTGGTGAAATTATTAAGGCCACTCCACGTAGTTAAAAGGGAGGTTTATTTTGTGGGCTAACTTACAAATGAAGGGGTAGGTTGCAGGGTCTGGCAAAGGTATCGCGTAGTCCGGTGGTGTTCTCTGGAGAACTCTGCTCTGTCTACCTCCAGCCTCCAGGGTCCAGGCACTAAGCATGAGACCTCTTCCCGATCCTTGGTCTTCCGCTTCCTCCTCGGCCCTGCCTTGTGGGCGTGACCATTACCGAAGCCTCAATGGGGGTTGGAACTTCCATGCCAATGCTGGGATGGCTACCCACTACATATCACTCACACCTACCTTGGGGGTTTCTTACGTTAGAGGGAACCTGGTTTCCTTGGTCACATGTGTGTTCACACTGGGTCTATGTGCAGCCCACACCCTCACTAACTGGGTCACCAAGTGACCGCATGTGCATAGAGAAGCCAGTGAGGCCTGGTTATATGAAGGTCCCAATCTGTTTCCCACAGGGTGAGCCAGGTGCTGCAGGGATCCCTGGTGAGCCGGTAAGATGCCCCCAATCTCATGGAGAACCCCTGTCTTCACAAGGATCCTATTTCCATGATGGCCCTGCCCATGTAGCCTTTGACTTTTTAGGGGCCTAAATTTTATGGCTTTCCTTTTCCCAGAAGCCCCTACCTCTGCTGTGAACTCTATGATGGTGACCCTGGCCCATGCTGACCCTGTCCCCATGGCAATGGGTGGTGACTGGAGTCGCCTGCCTGCAATCTAGGGAGATTCCTTCTGACGTCTCACTTTCCTTTCTTGATCCATGTCCCAGGGAGCCCCAGGAAAGGATGGAGCCCCTGGTTTCCGAGGAGACAAAGGAGATATTGGCTTTACGGGTCCCCGGGGCCTCAAGGTAAGAAAGAATCTTTTGCTTTTCTGGCCAAGATGGCCTGGTGTTGGAGAATAAGGGACCTAGGGTCAGATTTGGGGGCCCAGGTTATAGTGTTAGCTCAGGGTTGGAATGCCTGAAGCCAGTAGTAAGAGTTGAAGCAAAGATTCAAAAATTTGGAACTAGGCTGTCATGTAGCCCAGGCTAGCTTTGAACTTGCTATGTAGCCAAGCCTGGACTTGAACTCTTGACCCTCCTGCCTCTACCTCCCAAGTGCTAGGATTACAGGTGTGTGCTTTCTCACTTGCTTTCCTACCTTAGGGTGAAAGAGGGGTGAAGGGAGCCTGTGGCTTTGATGGAGACAAAGGAGACAAGGTATAGATCTACTCGGAGATGCGGGGGCTGTGGGGGCTGGTGTGGGGCTGTGGGTGCTGGTGTGGGGCTGTGGGGGCTGGTGTGGGGCTGTGGGGGCTGGTGTGGGGATGTGGGGGCTGATGTGGGGCTGATGTGGGGGCTGGTGTGGGGATGTGGGGGCTGATGTGGGGCTGATGTGGGGGCTGATGTGGGGCTGATGTGGAGGCTGATGTGGGGCTGATGTGGGGCTGATGTGGGGCTGATGTGGAGGCTGTGGGGGCTGGTGTGGGGATGTGGGGGCTGATGTGGGGGCTGATGTGGGGGCTGATGTGGGGCTGATGTGGAGGCTGATGTGGAGGCTGATGTGGAGGCTGATGTGGGGCTGATGTGGGGGCTGATGTGGGGCTGATGTGGGGCTGATGTGGAGGCTGATGTGGGGCTGATGTGGGGGCTGATGTGGAGGCTGATGTGGAGGCTGTGTAGGCTGATGTGGGGGCTGATGTGGAGGCTGGTGTGGGGCTGATGTGGGGCTGATGTGGAGGCTGGTGTGGAGGCTGGTGTGGAGGCTGATGTGGGGCTGATGTGGGGCTGATGTGGGGGCTGTGGAGGCTGGTGTGGAGGCTGGTGTGGAGGCTGATGTGGGGCTGATGTGGGGGCTGTGGAGGCTGGTGTGGGGGCTGGTGTGAAGGCTGATGTGGGGGCTGATGTGGGGGCTGATGTGGAGGCTGATGTGGGGCTGATGTGGGGCTGGTGTGGAGGCTGGTGTGGAGGCTGGTGTGGAGGCTGATGTGGGGCTGATGTGGGGCTGATATGGGGCTGATGTGGGGGCTGATGTGGGGGCTGTGGAGGCTGGTGTGAAGGCTGATGTGGGGGCTGATGTGGAGGCTGATGTGGGGGCTGATGTGGAGGTTGATGTGGGGCTGATGTGGGGGCTGATGTGGAGGTTGATGTGGGGGAGGTGGGGCTGGGGCCCAAGGCTTACTCCTCTATCTGATGCCTCCAGGGAGAAGCTGGTTTTCCTGGCCGCCCTGGGTTGGCAGGACGGAAAGGAGACACAGTGAGTGTCAGGGTAGGATCCACCCTAAATGAAGAGGGGCAATGGGCTAGAGCACCAATCTCACATTCTCTTTCCTCTAGGGGGAGCCTGGTGTGCCGGGTCAGTCTGGGGCTCCTGGCAAAGAGGGCCTGATTGGTCCCAAGGTACAGGGGCTCTTGATAATGGACATGATGGGGGTGGAGTCAGATAAGACAAGAAAGTCATGCTAGAATCAAGGAAGACTGTGGCTTTGGGGGATCATGTGTGGCTGTTTTTGAGATTTCAGAGAGGATGGGGTCACAGTAGAGAGTTAGGATGAAAGGGTAGACAGTGAGGGAGGGGGCCATGTTGTATTAGGGCAGGGGTTGGTGTCATGGGATCACAGCTGGGATGATAACAGATGCTTGGCTCATACACGTAGAGGGCATTGGTTCAGGACACGCACTAAGCTCAAGGAAATACAAGAGTGGAGGGATATCAGGGCTGAGTATGTGTCTCGCTTCTTCTGTTTCCAGGGTGACAGAGGCTTTGATGGGCAGCCAGGTCCCAAGGGTGACCAAGGCGAGAAAGGGGAGCGGGTAAGCTGAGGTCAGGGTTTGTGACCTTTGGTGGTAGTTTCAACCCGAAGGGGTTTTAATCACGAACACTTTTCTATCCACAGGGGCCCCCAGGAGTTGGGGGCTTCCCAGGTCCCAGGGGGAATGATGGTTCTAGTGGTCCCCCAGGGCCACCTGGTGGTGTTGGTCCCAAAGGCCCTGAAGGACTTCAGGGTCAGAAGGTAGGGCTCCCCAGCTGTGACCCCTGACCTTTGACCCTACCCTCCCTGCTTTTGTTGTTTGCTTGGTTGCTCGTTTTAGACAGGAGTTCACTATATAGCTCTGGGTGGCTTGGAACCCTATATGTAGACTAGGCTAGCCCCAAATTCAGAACTCTGCTTGCCTCTGCCTCTCAGGTGCTAGGATTAAAGACATGTGCCACCATGATGGCTGTTTTGTTTTTAATTTTTTATTTTTTTATTCCGTGTGTATGAATGTTTTGCCTGAACATGTGTCTGTGTACCGTGTGTGTGCCTAGTGCCTGAGAAAGCCAGAAGAAGGCAGTAGATCCCCTGAACTGGAGTTCAGATGGTTGTGAGCCACCAAATGGGTGTTGGGAACCAAGCCTGGGTCCTTTATGAGAACCGCAAGTGCTGTAACTGCTGAGCCGTCTCTCCAGACTGGCTTTCTCACTTTTGACAGTACTGAGAACTAAGCCCCTTACACGTGCTAAGCAAGCACTGTATTCCTGAGCTACACCCCCAGCACCCGCAACCATCCTTGTCTCTCTCAACCATGACCTACAACCCCATGCGCTGATCTCCATATTCCAATCTCTGAAGCCGGGGTCCTCCACTTGCCCGGATTCTGTCACTGACACTGACCCTGCCTACTTGGTCTTGGTGTAAACAGGGCGAGCGAGGTCCCCCTGGAGAGAGTGTGGTGGGGGCTCCTGGTGCTCCTGGCACCCCCGGTGAGAGAGGGGAGCAGGTGAGTATGGATTCCTGGGCTTGGAGTCAGAGATGAGCATGATCTCAGGTGTCTGTGAGATCTGTCACAACCTGGTCACATTTGTTGCACATAGGGGCGACCAGGTCCTGCTGGCCCTCGTGGGGAGAAGGGAGAAGCTGCACTGACCGTGAGTTTGGCTTGGGGTGGGGGGGGGGGTGGGTCACCCAGCACCCTGACCCCCTGGTCCCAGGGCTCTTGACTTATATGAGTAGTCTTTGATCTCTGCATTATGCGATCCATGATTCATGGGTTCTTCAGGGGCCTTGTGGTCTTGTGTTCCCAGGAGGATGACATCCGGGGCTTTGTGCGTCAGGAGATGAGTCAGCATTGTGGTGAGTGGGTCTAATGCGGAGTCTCCTGCCCCCACCCCATCCTGGGACATCTAGGTAGGGGCTGGCAAGTCCCCAGAACTTACAGAGGGCAGGTGGGGATGGATGACTACAGGCTAGCAGGACTCCCTTAATGGAGGGAAGGAGACAGATGTGGGTGGCTGGGTAGAGTTCTGGTGACTAGCTGTATTTGGAGGGGTAGAGTGGGGAGCAGAGCTGTCCCAGAAGCTGTGACACAGGTTGGGGAGTGGTGGTTCTGGGGCCCTGTTCCTTCCCGGTGTGACGCTGTCATCTCTGGCCTCCTCCCTGGCTTCCCCTGTCCCCTGCGTCCCTGGCGCTCCCAGTCTCTCTGTGGGTTCATCTCTACACTTCTTCCGTCTCTCTCCTTCCTTCCCCGCTCTTCTGTTTTCTCTTCTCACTCCCTCAATGGCTGCCCTGCTGCTGCTCTGTGTATCTCACCCATGCGTGTGGCTTTTGTCTCCTTCTCTCTCTCTACCTTCCTATCTTTTTCTTTGTTTCTTGTTCTCCATTTCTCATTTTCCCTTTTTCTGTCCCTTCCAGCCTGCCAGGGCCAATTTATTGCGTCTGGATCACGTGAGTAGCTTTCTGTATCTAGAACGTTCTTCATCTAAGGCACTGACTCCCTTCCTATCATTTGGGTCCTCTCAGCAGGGGTGTGGCTAGGGTGGCTGACTGAGTCATCACCTGCCCTGTTCCAGGACCCCTCCCCAGCTATGCTGCAGATACAGCTGGCCCCCAGCTCCACCATGTGCCTGTGCTCCGGGTCTCTCATGTAGAGGAGGAAGGTGAGGCTGACAGTTCATGGGGCATATACAGATGAGGTACAGATATGGGTATTCACACATCAGGGCACATTGCACGCATATAAAGTCTACACACAGGACACACACATACATTTCTGCGCATGGGGAAGACCATTGCTATCTACTCTGTCCAAGAGCCAGCAGGGGCCTCCTCACAGCACACCACCCTACCTGTAGGCCAGGTACCCCCTGAAGATGATGACGACTTCTCTGAGTACTCGGTGTATTCTGTGGAGGATTACCAGGACCCAGAAGTTCCTTGGGATGGCGATGGTGACATCAAGGGCTGGGACCAGAGAGGTTCAGGTAGTGGCAGATAGAACCCATCCCATTGCTGATCTTTTGCTGATTTCACATTCCTCTGATCCCCACTATCCCCAGTAACCTAACCACCAATGACCATAGACCCCTGCTCCCTACCACTGGATGAGGGCTCCTGTACTGCCTACACCCTGCGCTGGTACCATCGGGCTGTGCCTGGTGGCACAGCCTGTCACCCCTTTGTCTACGGTGGCTGCGGAGGGAATGCTAACCGTTTTGGAACCCGTGAGGCATGTGAACGCCGCTGCCCACCCCAAGTGGCCCACAGCCAGAAAACAGGTAGGGGCTTAGATTCTCTCAGTGAAGGCTGCACCTACATGTATCTGTGCCTGGGCGGGAAGTTCCCTGAGACTGGGAGACCTGGAGCAGATCCCAGATCAAGGGACTGACTACATATCCCCAGCTGTGGAACCTGCATGGTGCCTCTCCATGTGCCTCTTTGCTAAGGGTCTCCTCTCTGAGTCAGAGCCCACATTCAATTCCTCATGGATGCTTTGCCATACTTCTGTGCAGATTTCCTGGTGGGAAAGAAGGTCAGAGAGCTGAATGTTTTTTGATGTGTTCCACACAGGTGCTGCCTAGGACTGAGGCCTGGCTGATAGGCTTGATGGTCAGCAGTCCCTGGAGGCGGCAGGGCTCAGCAGGGTCCTGCTGTTCTCCATTCGGTGCTAGAGTTCTGTGCACACACGAGCATGGTTGCGTGTCCACTATTTCAGTGACTTGGTCTGTGGGTCTAGCCTCCCCCTTGTGGACAAATCCCCATTGTGGTGCCTGCTTTCCTGGCAGATGATGACTCACTTGTGGGGGGGTGGTTGTGGGCAGTGAATGGATGTGACTGGTGTCCAACCTGCCCCTTGACCCAAGGCTGTGATGCCATGGTGCTGATTCGGGGGAGGGGGGTGGCATTAAAGCTGCTGTTTTAAAAGGCCCTTGTTGTTGACTGTTTGGTGAGATGGGGGGGAGGGGTCTCAGGAGGCAAACTTCCCTTGGTGGGAGGGAGGGGTAGTTGGCACTGTATTGCATGGTATAGAGTCCTCATACCTGCTCTTATTCCCCTAACTTGTCCCCCAAAAAAGAAATGGGGTGGGGGCTAAGGAGGTGTTCTTACTGTTCCCTAGAAGGGGATGAGTCATAGGTGGGGGACTGCCTCATGCCAGGAAACATGCCTAGCTCCTACCCCAGGAGGCTGGGGGAGATAAATGGGTCTTGGAGTGGAGTACAGGGTCAGGTCGAGGAGAGCGTTGCGTGGCCCCAGCCCCAGCAGCTGCAGCGTCCCCAGCCTTCCCCGGAAGAAGCTGGCAGTGGTATGACCAGCACTGGGTTGGGATGAGGAGGGTCTGGGGCTGAGTGGGCCTGGGGTTTGAGTGAGTGAGATGTCTGGACTGGGAGGCTCTGGGGTCTCTGGTTTCTCTGCTTCATTTGCCCCGCTCTACCCCCAACGCTGGTCTTCCTCATCAGCCATGCTGCTCAGAACCTGTCTCCATCTGGTCCCTGTGGCGCTTTCTCTGTTTCTGAGTTTTTCTTCCCATCTAGACGACTCTGATGGTTTCTGTCTCTTTCTGCCTTGTCTTGTTTCTTGACTTCCCCATCTTGCCTTGTCTCTACCCCGTCCATCTTCCTCTCTTCCTCCTCTGCCCTCCCCCTGCCAATCCCTTCCTTTCTTTGCCTCTGGATAGCACTGTCTTTAGCCCCAACTTTGGAGGTTTTAGATAGGGTCTCATGTGACCCAGTCTGGCTTCAAATTTGGATCACACGTCAGCCTCCTAGGTGCTGGGATTATAAGCACAAGCCACCATGCCTCAAGACACATTTTCATTCTTTCTGTCTGGCGCTACCTTGGTCCGGTCCTCTTGGTTTTTTCTTGTTTCTTTGTCTCTGTGTCTCTGTCCCAGGCTTGGCCTCTGTAATCACTCCAGCCCCTCTTTGGCTCTTGCCTCTTATAGTCTGTCTCCTTCCAGTGAGCTGCAGCTGCAGATCCAGACTCAGCCTGTTTTCTCCTTACAGCCTTACAGCATGATGGCCAGGTGGGCACTGGTGCTGCTCATGGTCTTGACATTGGGTAGGGTCCTGTTTGTACCAGGGATCCCTATCTCCGCCTTCCGGCTCCTCTCTCAGAACTATCCGGAGACTGTTTCCTACTCCGTGGCCTTGGAGAGCCACTCAGCTACCACCCCAGGGCCCTCAGCTTCCTGGAGCTACTCCAAAGCTAACCCTCATCCGGACACGCGTGTCACACTCTCCTTGGATGTCCCCATCGGCCTCTTACGGATCTTACTGGAGCAAGCCCGGACCAAGGCTGCCAGGGATCAGGCTGCCACTAACGCCCAAATACTAGCTCGTGTTGGCCGCCGCTGAGACTGAGGGAGGGGGTCATAAAGATGGGCTGACCCTGGATGGAAAGTTGTGGAGGACAGCAACAAATCTGGACAGTACTACATCTAGGCAGAGCACATACCCAGGCTTTACCATAGTGGGCTGCTGCCATGGCCTCTGAGTGTCCACAGTATGTTTAGACAGCTTGATCATACAGTGTGTTGCCATGCTTCTGTACCCTTCATACTTCCATATGTTTGGGTATCTTGAACACTGGCATGTATGTATGCTGGTTGGAATCTGTCGTGCCTGGCTGTGCCTGGCAGTCACAGAGCATCAAGATACTGCCATGTGAGCTCCATCATTAAATGTTAAGGAGAGGACCCCAGTGCTGTATCCGACATCCATCCAAGGCCCACAGGCCTGAGCCCCCACCTAAAGCCACTGCAGCAGAGTATTGGCGAGGGCCATGTGATTGTTTTGTGTTTCTGTTTTTTGTTTGTTTGGTTTTTTTTTAAAGATTTGTTTATTTATTATATAAACCTAGTATTCTGCCTGCATGTATGGCTGCATGGCCAGAAGAGGGCGCCAGATCTCATTATAGATGGTTGTGAGCCACCATGTGGTTGCTGGGAATTGAACTCAGGACTTTTGAAAGAACAGCCAGTGCTCTTAACCACTGAGCCATCTCTCCAGCCCCTGTTTCTGTTTTTAAGGACAGTCTCACAGTGGAGCCTTGCATGTTCTAGAGCTTGCTATGTGACAAGGCTGGTCTCAGACTTGTAGCAATCCTTCTGCCTCCTGAGTGTTAGGCTTCCAAGCATGTGCCACCACATCTGATGACTTGCTTGTTTTATCCTCTGGTAGGCAGGATCTGCTTAGTTGGATGTGGTTATCAGAGACATCTCCAGGCAGAGGCACAGATAACCACATGTGGGAAATCTGACCTTGGCAGGTGTGTGTGTGTGTGTGTGTGTGTGTGTGTGTGTGTGTGTACATGCTGAGTCTCTGCCTGTTATAAATCTCTGACAGCTGTGTGTAAGCAAGAGTTGGAGGCATGTGAGAAGGACTGGGAGAAGAGGGTGTTTGACTCCCAAATCTACACCAATACCCACAGATATTGACCTAGTTACACCCCAGCAGCCTTGCCAGGGGAGAGACACACGTGGCTCACGGGAGGGAATGGATACTGCTGGAGTTCCAAGCCAACTCTGCTTTCCTTGATGAATTATCCTAAGCAAAGCTGTTCCATTTTCTGAGCCCAACTTCCTCAAGTGTAAAGCAGAAGGATGCCACCAAGCTTCTTGTGGCGAGTGGCATGGTGTACATGAAAGTTCTGGCTGTAGGAGGCGCTCAATAAATGTCATTTGATTGAAGGACAGGAGGCACCGAGTCACCCAGTCATGTGCACCCAGGCCGTGACACATGAGGGCTGAGTCACACCTGGCTTCTCTGCCCTTCCATCCACCTTCCCTCCCTACCCTCTGACCTGCTGTGAGAAAGAGGGTTCACCTTCTTTACATCCCCGTCCCATTGCTGGGCTGCAGAGATGGACTTTCTGGGGCGTGTGATCCTATTTGCCTGTGGATGAGGGAGGAGCTCCAAGTGGTGTAGACAACTCGTGCAGGAAGACTAGACCCTGAGCGGTTACCGGCAGCTCTGACTGGAAAAAAAGCGCTACTGGTCCGAGAACAGAGTGCAGCTGCCTGCCTGGACCGGGGCCTGGCAACCTCGCAGAGCAAGGCAGCCCTGGGGGGCGGGTCTGGAATGGTTACAGAGGCGGGGCCATTTCCCTCCGAGCCTGTGGGGGGGCGGGGTTTCCTTACCCTTGCCGAGCCGCAGGGGGGTGGGGGGGGGGGGCGGCGGCCCTGGCCAGTTCGGTGGCAGGATGGACAGAGGTACATTAGGAGGCACCTCTCTGACCGACCCTGGGCGGGAGAGCAACGGACAGGGTAGGCATTGGGTAGCATGGGGACCTCGGGGATTGGGAAAAGACCTGGGTGTAGTGAAGATGGTGTTGGAGGGAGAGTTGAGGGTGTTGGGGGGGTCTCTCAGAATGCTCTGAGAGGGCATCAATCTGTCAGTGGCCTGAAGGGAAGAAAAACTGGGGTCTTGTTGGGAAGAGGGGCCTGGACCAAGGTAGGATGGCTATAAATAGTGTCTTCCTTTAGCCAAGGGGGAGGGCCAGCCAGCTGGAGCTGCGGGAGGTACTCTCCAATACGCCCCTTGCTGGCCTCCAAGGGGTCTTGTTCATCAGGGTCACCCAGTTTGGGAAGTTTTTCACATAGTGCCATCTTAGCCTTTAAGCTTGTGTCTCTAGGGCCCCCACACTGTGTGCTCTGTGCTGCTGGTCCTGAGTTTCTCTACACACCTACTGTGTGCCCCTGTGCCAGGCTAGAATCAGGAAGTACAGATCAGGGCTCACTCACATGGCTGGATACCCCCAAATTGGAACCTCACACTGTGCACTCTGGGGCCAGAAGGATGCTGGGGACAGTTCTTGGAAATTGCCCGAGGAAGCTAGGACTCCTGGGAACTCCCTGCACCCAGCAAAGCAGCATCTGGTCAGGGAATAAAGAGGAAGAGATGAGCGGGGCAGCAGGGCTAATTAATATATGTGCGTCTGTGTGTATGCAATGGGCATGTTTGTGTGCACTTGTGTGGCGGAGCTGAGGCCCAGATCTTGATGTTGGAGATGATGACCGGTTGGTACAGCCAGGGCTAGGCAGAAGATACCTAGTGGGAAGAGTGTGAGTCTTGAGAACGGAGGGCTGAAGACTTTGATTAAATGGCTTCTGTAACTGGGGTAAGAGGTCCGTTGGTCAGTACATAAGGTGCCCAGGGTGCCAACCACGGTCAGGCTGGCTAAGGTTCACGGTAGAGAAGGGCTGAGCTAGCCATGTTCATGCATGAGTGCACAATGGCATCCCAACACTTCTTGTGCATGGGACAGGGTAATTGGTGCACTTTGAGAAGTCCTGGAGAGGGAAAAGCCACAAGGGCTGTTAGTCTAGTGAACATCTGCCAGTGTTGGGGGAGCACAAAGCTTGGAGGGCATTTCGGTGGAGGAAACAGCCAAGAGCCTAGGTGGGAGGAGAGAGGCAATAAAGAAAGCTGTAGGAGGTGAAGCTCTGAAGGCTGGGGGGATGAGCTGACTCCTCGCACTGTGGATGGCTCTGTTGTCTTGTCTCCTCCTCCGTCTGCATCCTCAGCTTCTTACCTAAGAAATGAGGCCACGGAAGGGCAGATGGGGAGGAGTCCTCAGAACAGATGTAGACCCTGGCATTGGGAAGGTTGCCTACGCTCATGATGGTGACGCTTCCTAGCTGGAGATATGGACTTGAGAGGGTGTGTCTGGGTCAGCCCGGGGTGAGCTGAGAAGAGTGGGTGGTGTAGAGCCACATTTCCTGAAACCAGGCTCAGGCTGGGTGTGGAGATGGCTTTGGCCCCTTGCCCTGCCCTTCTCTGCCACCAGCCCTTGAGTAACATCCAGTTCTGGGGAAGAGAGTGGATGGGAGTACCTGAAGAGGTACTGGGTACCCATGATGTTAGAGGGAACTGTGCTGGGTGTGAGGGAGCCGCAATGAGGTTTCTGAGGCCAAATGTGGTCCCAAGGTGACCTTGGCAGTGACTGAGACATGGACAGGAACAGGATGAGTGGTTTTGGAGAATTGGGTGCTGCTGACGTTCACAGAGGAGCTCTGCTCATCATGAGCTTGGGTGGACTCCAAGCTGCCCCCTCCCTCTGGGGGATGCAGGGAGGATACTGCAATGGGAGAATGAGGGAAAGGAAATAAACCACCTGCCTGGAGCAGGGTATTTCCCGATGTAGCCAGCTAGAGCTGGTACTAGGGAGGCTCCAGGTAGGCTTCTGAACTTTGATTTCCTTGTGTAGTGGTGAAGATACAGTTGTCATGGTCATCCTAAGGGTCTTTGCCAGACTCTCAAGAGTTGGGTTGGGACCTGGTAGACTGACCCAAAGCAGGCATGCTGCACTGACTGTGAATGAGGTCACCTTGTTTTCCGTGTCTCCGGCTTCTGGCGGGGCATCTGTGAGACAGAGAGCTTGAGTCAGAAAACCTGCCAGGGGTGTGGTGGAAGCCATCACCAGAGGACAGCAAGATGGAGATTCAAGCCATGTTCCTGGGGCCTGGAGCAGAAAGTGTCTAGTTTGGGTAGGTGGGGCTGGGCAGAAGGAAGAGGCTTGAGCTTTTGGGAGGCTGTGGTGGAGGTCAAACATAGAAGAGTGGCTTCCCTACACTGTCCCTCACCAGCCTCCAAGGGGTCATGTTCATCAGGGGTCACCCAGTTTGGGAAGTTTTTCATATGGTACCTGTTAGTATTTAAGTGGCGCTAGGAACACGTCCCGAACACGACAAGACCACAGAAGAGTTTTATTAAAGAGGATAGAGGTGACAGGCCTGTGTGAAACACACGTGGGTGAGGAGATAAAAGTGGGGGGGAGAGAGAAAGAGACTCATGCAAGATGGTACCGGCTTTTTAAAGGTTGGGCCGCGCATGCGTACAGGGACTCCTGTGGGTACTCCACGCAAGCGCGTAGATTACATGGCTGCGCGTGTGCTTTATGCAACCACGCAACCACGTAAGGCCACAGAGTCCCGGTCCCGCGAGATGTCTGACCCGCAGACGGCTATTCTACACCGGAAATAGTTAGGCGGTCCGTGTGGACATGTAATTCTCTATCAGTACCTTGTTGGCCTTTAAGACTGAGCTGCAAGGCCTGGCTCTCAGCCCTTGACCTTGTACGTTTTCAAAGGCAGGGAGGGAGATACTATAATGAATGAGAACGCCTTCATGTTATGGAGCAGATTTCTGAGACTGATACATTTAATCTGTACCACAATCTTGTAAAATTGATGATGTCTGCATCTCATTTTCCTGAAGAGACAGAAGCTCATTTGAAAAAAAAAAAAAAAAAAACTCATTATTAAAATTTTAATTGGGGGAGCTGGAGAGATGGCTCAGTGGTTAAGAGCACTGGCTGCTCTTCCAGAGGTCCTGAGTTCAATCCCCAGCAACCACATGGTGGCTCACAACCATCTATAATGGGATCTGGTGCCCTCTACTGTCATGCAAACATACATGCAAATAGAACACTCATGCATAAAATATGTAAATAAATAAAATCTTTAAAAAAAACTTTAATTGGGGCTGAGAGTGTAGCTCAGTTAGTAGAGTGCTTGCCTAGCATGCACAAAGCCCTATGTTCGATTTCCAACCCTTTATAAACACTGTGCACAGCAACAGAATTTGGGAGGTGAAAGCACAATGATCAGAAGTTCAAGGTTGGCCAGGCGGTGGCGCTCGCCTTTAATCCCAGCATGCCGGAGGCAGAGACATGCGAATCTCTGAATTTGAGGCCAGCTTGGTCTACAGAGCGAGATCCAGGACAGGCACCAAAACTACACAGAGAAACCCTGTCTCCAAAAACCAAAAAAAAAAAAAAAAAAAAGTTCAAGGTTGTCCTCAGGTACATATTGAGTTCTAGGCCAGCCTGGGCTACAAGAGACCCTGACCTTCCTCCTCCAAAAGAAAGAAAAAACAACAACAAAATTATAATTGGTAAAATGTAAATCGTGGGAAGAGACTCAAAATACTGCCAGGGCTTAGTGGGTCCCAGAATAGCTTGGTCATATAGCTGCTCCAGGTGGGCAGAGGTTTAGCCCAAGTTCCCAAGAGCCATGCCAAAACACGGTCGATTTTGAGAAGTATCCTGTGTTCCTGTCCCTAAGATAAGGGAACTTTTTCTGCGTGGTTGAACAAGTTGTTCTTGTGGATCGGGGTAGTTTCCAGGGGAGGAGCAGCTGAGAAAGCCCCAGGAAGGTCCAGGAGGGCGCAGCGGAGGCGGACAGCCAGGACAGCAGGCCAGTCATTGGAGCCGCTCAGGGACAACAGCCAAGCTGGTGTAGACTATCCTGGCTCTGAGGGTCACGCAGGCCCCGCCCAGCCTCATACCCTTCCCACAGGCGACTCTGAAGTCACGTTCCTCAGGGAGCAGAGGCCGCACGGGAGGGGACTATGCAAATAAGAACAAGCTGCTTGAGGGCTGTAAACTTCACATCCGGGGCGGGCCCTGCAAAATCTGGATGGCAAACTCCTTGGGAATTGAGCATGCGCCTTATTAGCATTGGTTTGAAGGACGGGGCGCGCTTAGTCCAAAAAGAGGCGGTAGGAAAATTGAGCATGCGTAGTCGTAGATCGGTGCCTCTTCAGTTTGGGTGGAGCCTAATAGTACTGGGGCGGGCCTGTGGGAAGATGGACAGGAGTTGGAGCCGCTAGAGGAGGGGCGGGGCCCGAGGGCGGGACCTCGGGTGGCCCGAGGTGGCCCGGTTGCTGGGTGCGAAGCAGCGCAGTCCGATTCATCCGGGCCCGGGGATGGCGTCCCCACGGGAATTAACCCAGAATCCCCTGAAGAAGATCTGGATGCCATATAGCAATGGGCGGCCCGCTCTGCACGCCAGCCAGCGGGGTGGTAAGACGGGGTCCGCAGGGAGAGGAGGAGGAGATGAACCTGGATGGGTGGGTAGACGGCCTTGGCGAGGGTCTCCAGGGGAAAGACAAACCTGCAAGGCGAGGCTATTGTGACTGATGGGCGGAGTCGGGGACAGGTGAGAGGCTGGGAACAGGTGAGGCGGTGGTGACAGTGGTGGTGACAGTGGAAGCTAAGTGTGGTGGAGCAGGAGTGGAGTCAGGTGTGAGCAAACAGCCCAGTTTCTTGGAGACTGGGTCTGGTCACCATTACCTTGGCAGGGCACTGACCCAAGCTGTTTCCACTGCCTGGATATAGGAGAGGACTTCGTGGTCATGGTTCTGCTCGTTCCTCTCTCCTGGCCACAGAGTAGAAATTGAGCTGTGTAGCTCTAGACAAGGTACTTGGCGTCTCTGAGCCGAGAACGTTTGAAAGCCTAGTCATGGGCTAGTAGTTCTCAGCAAGACAAGTACTCCTTGGTCTTAAAACCAAAGTTTTAGGAGGAACTTCAGGGGAGTACAGTTGTCAGGATTGAGTCAATGGGAACAGCACACCATGTGGACCTACCGGCGCCCCTGGACATGGAAGCACCCCTGTGAGTTCCTAAGTAAATGCCTGCACAGGAGGGTGGGACAGCGAGAGGTGCTGAAGTCTGTGAACTGCTAAGTGACTCACCTCTTCTGGGATCCTGGGTGTTTTCATCTCCTTCCTTGGTTCTTCTGTATGCTCTTAAATGAGTCTGCATTTTCTTTTTATTAACAGGGAAAAGAAAAAAATGTTTTAGTAGTAATTCAAATATTGTAATGAATTTGCAGCTTGGCAAAGACCTCAGAACATCTAGTCCAACTGGTGGCGCAGATATGGAAATGGAGATCAGGCTGTTGCGTGATGTGCCAGGGTCTCTGTGCAGTCCTGAAGGCTGCTGTGTATGATAAGGGTCCTTTGGGCTTCGGTTGCCAAGGCCAGCCTGAGGCCATGGCTTTGACCATTACCGTAATGAGAGTCTTAGTAGAGTGGGGGTGGGGAAGGTGTATGTGACCACACTTGGGTCCTGATAGGATGGCTGTGGTTCATAGGCAGACTGTGTTCCTGTGGGTGGTGGCTCTGACCACAGTATGGGTACTGGTGGAGCCGTAGCTGTCCAGACAGATTCTGAGTCCCCAGGGACTGTGGTGTTAGCCTGGCCGGCCGTCATTTGGAAGCATTAAGGCAGTTCCTTGCCAGCCTTTATTAGTACTATGGTCCTGACCAGGGGTGTCTGCACCTGTTACAGGAGGAGTAGGAACCTGGACTTTGGGTCAGTAGCGCTCAGGCCACACCCTGGACCAGCTCTGTGACCTTAGGCCGGGAGCTAACCCTTAGACACCAGCCCTAGGATGAGACCATTGTTGTCTTTGCTTCTTGTGAGTTGATACTTGAAAAGTGGAAGCGAGCTGGGCATGGTGGCGCAAACTTTTCATCCCAGCACTCAGGAGGCAGAGGCAGGAGGATCTCTGTGAGTCTGAGGCCAGCCTGGTCTACAGAGCGAGTTCCAGGACAGTCGGGGATACAAAACAAACAAACAAACAAAGAAACAAAAACAAAACAAAGAAAAAGAAAGAAAGAAAAGTAGAAGCAGATTTCATCGCCACCAATCTCCTTTGCTCACTATTCAGAGTTGGGGACTGAGGTGTCAGCCTGAGCCATCCCCTCATTATAGGCGGAAAGTAGCTGAGGCCCACAGAGGAGGGATGTGCTCAGTTATCTGCTCCTGAGTCAGGGCCTGTATGTCTTTCTCTGAGCTCTAAGTGTAGATGGAAATGGGCTCTTCTGCCAGGCAGTCATGGCACACGCTTTTAATCCTGGGGAGGCAGAGGCAGGTGGCTCTGTGAGTTGGAGCCCAGCCTGGTCTACAGAGCGAGTTCCAGGATAGTCAGGGCTATACAGGGAAACCCTGGCTTGAAAAACTAAAAAAGAAAGAAAGAAAGAAAGAAGAACGAAAAAAAAAGTGTCTCTGTGTAAGTGGAGGGGCTTGTCAGTGTGAGAGTGTTGGAATAGTCTGGGCTGTAGATTCATACTTTCCCGGAGTAGGAGGAGACATGGCCAAGGATGAAGCTTGCAGATGTGTGCCTGGGAGTCTGGGCCCCAGGCAGAGGCCCCAGAGGCCGCAGCACACACTAGTTTGCACGCGTGCAGCCTTCTGCCCTTTGCACAGTAACTCGGGCCCAGGTTGCAGGACTGTGAGGACAATAAAGACTCTAGGGTGGGGAAGGGTAGCCTGACCACAGGGCTTTATGGGGAGGAAGAAGCAGTACCCATTGCTAGTCTGGGCTGGCGGTAGGTTTCCTCTGGTGTCTAGTCCCCAGCTCCTCAGGGTCCTGGGGCTGAATGACAAAGCCAGGTCTCCACCCTCCAACACCATAAGCAGTTGATAAAATTTGATAATTTATAAAATTCAGAGCCACACCTGTGTGTCTGGAAGCTATTAACCTTCCTTACCATTAGAATCCCCGCTTCGACCTTTAGGAGCTCTGGGCAGGTGGTCCAGGGCATAAGGACAAGGCCCTGGGACCCCAGCAGGTAGGACATTGTTTTTCCTTTGTCTGTTTGTTTTTGAGAATGTAGTCTCCAGGAACAGGCTCTGGATGGCCAGGAAACCACTATGTCGGTGTACTGTTGACCTTGTGGTGGCCCTCTTGCCTCTACCTCCTGAGTGACAGAATGTCATTTTTCTTTCTTTTTTAAAAAGTTTCTTATGGGGCTGGAGAGACGGCTCAGAGGTTAAGAGCACTGGCTGCTCTTTCAGAGGTCCTGAGTTGAATTCCCAGCAACCCCATGATGGCTCACAACCATCTACAATGGGATCTCGTGCCCTCTTCTGGTGTACAGACAGAACACTGTATCCATAATAATAAATAAATAAATAAATATTTTTAAAAAGTTTTTTATATGTATTTACTTATTTTATGTGTATGAGTATTTTTCTTTCATGTGTGTCTGTGCTTTTTGTGTGTGCCTGATGTCCTTAGAGGTGAGAAGAGTGTATCAGATAGTCCGGAACTGGAGTTATGGATCCTTGTGAGCCTCTGTATGGGTGCTGGGATCCAAACCCTGGTCCTCTGCAAGAGCAAGTGCTTTTTTGTTGTTGGGTTTTTAGGTATTTTGTTTTGTTTTGAGACAGGGTTTCTCTGTGTAGCCCTGACTGTCCTGGAACTCACTATTTATAGACCAGGCTGGCCTCAGACTCACTGAGAGCCTCCTGCCTCTGTCTCCCACATGTTTCTGATGGCTTTTTTTCAGGCAAAAGGTGACAAGATGGCATGATTCCTCCTGGGTGACAGGACTTGTGTGTGTGCACAAGTCAACAGGAGAGACTTCTGCCCCCGAGTGGGACTGTCATGTCATGTTGCTTAATGGTTTTTGTTGTTTTTTTGTTTGTTTTGTTTTGTTTGTTTTTTGTTTGTTTGTTTTGGTTTTTCGAGACAGGGTTTCTCTGTAGCTTTGGAGCCTGTCCTGGACTAGTTCTGTGGACCAGGCTGGCCTCAAACTCACAGAGATCCACCTGCCTCTGCCTCCCAAGTGCTGGGATTACAGGCGTGCGCCACCACCGCCTGGCCAATTTTTAAGACCTCTTCCTTCCTCAGTCTGGCCGATGGTGGGAACAGGTACAATCAGTCCAGGAGTCTGCCTGGAGTCCACTCCAGGAACTTGGGCTGTGCCTTTGGTGGAAGTACCTGGTAGGTAGGCTGGCAGGCAGTCTCCAGTGGTACACATCTCAGGCCTTGGGGTTCCCAGGGCTCTGTGGCCTTCAGTAAAGACTTGTCCTCAGACTTCCTTCTCTCTGTGTGTACGGTGTTATAGACAGTGTGTTCTGGCTGCATACCCCATCTCTGTTCCGTGTCTCTCAAGGTCTGTAGTACACCTCTTTGTTCCGCTTCTGTTTATAATTTCTCCACTCTAGGGATTATCTCCACATTGTGCTGCGGTAAGCAGAGCTGCCACAGATGTTCTTGAACTTTGGTTTGCTTCGGGTTATTTCTGGGGAGCTTATCTTGGGGAGCAGAGGTGAGCACTAATTTATTGCCTTGTTTTGTGCCTAGATCCAATCTGCTCCCCTGACTGCCCACCTTGCATATTGATGGGAGTGGGGAAGAGGGGTGCTGTGGCCAGAGACTGTGGGAGGAGACTGTGGCTCTGAGAGGGAGCCCACGTCTGCTCTGGGGAGATAGATGTTGTGCTGACTAGTTTTAGGTCAATTTGACACAAGCTGAAGTCATCTGAGAAGACAGATCCTCAATTGAGAAAATGCTTCCAGAAGCCTGTAGGGCATTTTCTTTTCTTTTTCTTCTTTCTTTCTTTTCTCTTTCTTTGTTTTCTTTTTTTTTTGGTTTCTAGAGACAGGGTTTCTCTGTGTAGCTTTGGTGCCTGTCCTGGATCTCACTCTGTAGCCCAGGCTGGCCTCGAACTCACAGAGATCCGCCTGGCCCTGCCTCCCGAGTGCTGGGATTAAAGATGTGCGCCACCACCACCCAGCTGGCATTTTCTTAATTAGTGATTGATGGGGTTACCACCCCTGGGCTGGTGGTCCTGGGTTGAATAAGAAAGCATACTGAACAAGCTATGATGTCCAAGACAATAAGTAGCGCCCGTCCATGCTCTGCTCCAACTTCTGCCTCCAGGTGCAGTTCCTGCACTGAGTTCCTGTCCTGACTTCCTTTCTTGAGCAACAGTGCAAGTGGAAGCCCAGTACACCCTTCCCCCCCCCCCCAGCTGTTTTTAGCCATGGCATGAAGAGTAGGTGTAGTACCTTGATCTTGAAATCGTGAACACTGAGGGAACAATGGGGTGTGCGTGTGTGTGTGTGTGTGTGTGTGTGTGTGTGTGTGTGTGTGTGTCCATGTGTGTGTGTGTCTGTGTGTGTGTGTGTGTGTCCGTGTGTGTGTGTGTGTGTCTCTGTGTGTGTGTGTGTGTGTCCGTGTGTGTGTGTGTGTGTGTCCGTGTGTGTCTGTGTCTGTGTCTGTGTGTCCATGTGTGTGTGTGTGTCTGTGTGTGTCCGTGTGTGTGTGTGTGTGTCCGTGTGTGTGTGTGTGTGTGTGTGTGTGTCCATGTGTGTGTGTGTGTGTGTCCGTGTGTGTGTGTGTGTGTGTGTGTGTGTGTGTCCATGTGTGTGTGTGTGTGTGTCCATGTGTGTGTGTGTGTCCGTGTGTGTCCATGTGTGTGTGTGTGTGTGTCTGTGTCTGTGTGTGTATGTATGTGTGTGTCTGTGTGTCCGTGTCCATGTCCGTGTCCGTGTCCGTGTGTGTGTGTGTGTGTGTGTGTGTGTGTGTGTGTGTGTCCATGTGTGTAGGGGCTCTTCAGGAGGGCCAGGGGTGGACAGATGGATTGCCATGGTAAAATGGCTGATGAACTCTCTTTAAACTTCTTCAGAGCTCCTGTCAGCCTGGGCAGGAACTGTGTGGTCGGTCTGCTGGCCCTGAGGAGGCAGGGCCTTGCTTCACTCGGTTTCCTCCCGCCTTGGCCAATGCTGAGGTTATTCTGCAAGTGTCCTCACTCTTCGTTCAGCCAGGGTCCCCTTCTCTCCTCCCCCGGGTTCACAGTTTGGGTCATGCACAGGGTGATGCAGCCTGCATCTCAAGGCCTAAGTGCAGTCGGGACTAAGTACACCTGTGCCCATAGTCCAGGATGCTGCCCGGGCAAGGCAGAGGGCACAGCTTTCCAGAAGGGCTCCAGCTTTTCCATGGGGAAAGTGAAAGATCATGTTGGTGAGGACACCAAGACTCTGAGTTGCCGGAAGGTGTCACAATCAAAATAGGAACTGAGACTTACCTGATTGCTGACAGGCAGAACTAACTGTCCCCGAGGTCTCTGTCCTAAGAGAGACAGCTGAGGAGGGCAGCTAAGTGGGCAGAGGAGAGGAGGGATGGTTCCCCACATCTGCCCAGCAGTCTGTCCCCTATGGTTTCCTGACCGTGATCTTATGGGTGACGAAAAGGAAGGCTTCCGTGACTCCCAGGGTAGGGCCGCATCTGGTCACACTGGAAGCCGAGTCCCAGGCAGTCAGTCAGTCCTGCTTTTCTGTTAGTCCTAGGCAGCTGACGCTCAGGCAGCTGTGAACAGGTCTTTTCCTACCTCCAGCCTTGGCAGATTCTCTGGTTGACACCCTGACTTGGTAGCATGTAAGATGGTGATGAGCGGACTGTCAAGAAAACTGTCATTTTGGGGCCTCCGGTCTCAGTCCCTTGTGGTCCTGAACCCCAATGTGCTTCTGGTTACCTCCGTGCTCATATCCCTGAGCGTCAGTGTAGGACAGGAATGTGAGCAGCACATGCACTACAGGGATCCTGGGTTAAATTCCTTCCCTGGGGAGATGTCAACAAGTTCTGCCCTTCTTCCCAGGGTCCTCAGGACAAGCTGAGGCACAATTCCACAGAAGTTCACTCTGAAGAGCCACTGAGTTCATTGGACTTCCTTATGGAGCATGGGTTCCTTACATGGGTGTGGGCGCATACAACAGGTGTCAGAAAGCAGCTGGCTCTCAGGTGAGGGTCTCAAGACCCTGCCACCCCTCCATGAGGGGACAGAAGCATTCAACAGACCTATCTAGGGTAACGCTTTTGTAAAGGTGTGCTTGGCTTGGAGGCCAGTCATGCACAATAGCTACTCCAAATAATTAGTCCAGAGATAACAGTCATTAGTGAGGTGACAAAGTAGGGGGTACAAATGCCCCAGGGACACAGGGAGGTGCCCTTGGGGAATCCTTGTTGAAGGGAAAACTTTAAGGCAGAGCTTTGAAGAGAAAAAGAAATTCAACAAAGACCCGGGCAGAGCTGGCACATCTTTGGAGACAGGTGGAGATTAGGGTATGGATTAGGGTCAGAGAGGCAGGCGTTGGCTCCACTGTCCTCCGAGCAGTGGGCACTCCGTTGAGTGTTTAGCTGCTGGCCTGGCTGTTTGTGCCTCTGTATACCTGTGTGCTTTGTGATGAGAAGGCCTGGTGAAGTCCCAGAGCCCAGCAGACCTGGAACAGGCACTTGGCAGCCGAAGACTGGATCTGGGGGTACTAGAGATCTGTCTGATGCCAGGAATCACAGCTGGTGCCAATCCTGTGCCCTCGGGCTGACAAAACACTGGGAGAGTGGGAGACGCAGAGCTCCAGCATGGTGCGACAGTGCGCTTGAATTGTTACTCTCCGTTGCTGTGACGAGTACCTGGTGGAACACCGAAGGAGGGAGATGTTTTTCTTGGCTCATGCTTCAAAGGGACAGTCCGTCACGGCAAGGAAGTTGGTTGGCAGGAGCCTGAGGTAGCTGGTGACCTCGCATCCACGGTGAGGAAACAGAGAGATGAGTGGATGCTGATGCTCTGCTCACCCCTTTCTCCTTGTTTTTTTCTTTAGTCCAGGACCCTAGCCCAGGGAACAGTGCCACCACATTTAAGATTGTCTGCCTGCCTCCGTTAGCCTAATGGGAACCCCCTCATAGACGGAGATTGGTTTCCATGGTGTTTCTAGACCCATCAAGGTGACAGTCCAGAGTAACCATCCCAACGCTACTTGCCTTCCAGTGTGCATGACCAACTGCCCGACGCTCATCGTCATGGTGGGTCTGCCAGCCAGGGGCAAGACCTACATTTCTAAGAAGCTGACCCGGTACCTCAACTGGATCGGTGTGCCTACTCGGGGTGAGGCTCCAAGGGGATCATGGGAGGACTGTTGGGGAGGGGAAGAGAGAAGGCTGGGTGGAGGTAGAGCCTGGGGGGCCCCGGGCAGGGGTCGGTAGGGCTGCTGCGAAAGCTAAGCCTCTTCTCCCTCTAGAGTTCAACGTTGGCCAGTATCGCCGGGACATGGTCAAGACGTACAAATCTTTTGAGTTTTTCCTCCCAGACAATGAAGAAGGTCTGAAAATCAGGAAGTAAGTGTGGTGAGGGCTGGGGTGGGGCATTGCTGTAGAGAAGGCTTGATAAGTTACTACCCATTGGCTAAGAAACACCCCTTCCCCAACTCCTGGAGCCTAGTTACTTGTGAATGTTTGAGCTGCTGCTGAACTCCAGCAGCTCGGCCTGATACTGTGTGACTGTCAGGACCGGCTCCATGCTGTGTGACTGACAGGACTGGCTCCATGCTGTGTGACTGACAGGGCCGGCTCCATGCTGTGTGACTGACAGGACCGGCTCCATGCTGTGTGACTGACAGGACCGGCTCCATGCTGTGTGACTGACAGGACCGGCTCCATGCTGTGTGACTGACAGGACCGGCTCCATGCTGTGTGACTGACAGGACCGGCTCCATGCTGTGTGACTGACAGGACCGGCTCCATGCTGTGTGACTGACAGGACTGGCTCCAAGCTGTGTGACTGTCAGGACCGGCTCCATGCTGTGTGACTGACAGGGCTGGCTCCATGCTGTGTGACTGACAGGGCTGGCTCCATGCTGTGTGACTGACAGGGCTGGCTCCATGCTGTGTGACTGACAGGGCTGGCTCCATGCTGTGTGACTGACAGGGCTGGCTCCATGCTGTGTGACTGACAGGGCAGCCATCTTTGTTTTTTCTTTTTCTTTTCTTTGGTTTTTTGAGACAGGATCTCACTATGTTGCCCAGGCTGTCCTCGAACTCACAGAGATCCGCCTGCCTCTGTCTCTGGAGTGCTGGGATTAAAGGCGTGCGCCACCACATCCAGCTCTAGGTCTGGCTTCTTTCCCTCTCAGGTTGTGAAAAGTTGGCATGTGATGAGTAGGGAGAAGCTGTGTGTGGCCTCTTGACGGCTCGCTCATCCCTGCCCTAGTATTAAGGACCTTGGACAAGGAAGGGAGGCTGGAGCTTCAGGGAGAGAAGAGGGTTGGCCAGGCATGTCAGGGGCCATTGGATGACTTGGAGGCCTTGCTTTTGTCTACTCCGGGCCACCATACAGGATGCATGTTGTTTCCTCTTCTGCCCCAAGATAGGCACTCTCATGAGTGCTTGGCATGTGCCTTCGTTTTAGTTTAACATGGCTTGGATGCTGTGGAGTGAGTAGTTGACACACAGGAGGTAGAAATTTTCATATGACCTCAGTCCCCTCCCAATTCAAACATGAACTTTTTGAGAAAGGGTTGGTGGGGTGGTCAAGAAGCCCTGTCCTGTCAGGTCTGGAGGCGCACACCTTTAATCTCATCAACTGGGAGGCAGAGGCAGACAGGTCTCTGTGAGTTCAAGGCCAGCCTGGTCTGCATAGCGAGTTCCAGGACAGCCAGGGTGACATGTGAGACCCTGTCTCACAGCAACGACAGAAATAAGCCTTTTCCTGTTCTTGCTTCTGTCACTGTGACAAAACACCAACACCCTATAAAGCTTAGGGGAGAGATTCTCACTCAGTTTGTTGGGCCAGATTGTAGCCCATCGAGGAAAGTCAAGGCAGGAACCTGAAGCAGCTCGTCACATCCACAGTGCAGAACAGGGAGACTTCATTATGTGCATGCCCACCTGCCCAGCTTTCCTTGTCACTCTTGTGTACAGTTCAGGGACCAGGCCATGAAAGTGTGCCACCCATGTGTTCAAGGTGGGTCTTACCACTTCAGTTAACCTAATTAAAAAAACAAAGAAGGGTTGGGGATTTAGCTCAGTGGTAGAGCACTTGCCTAGCAAGCGCAAGGCCCTGGGTTCCATCCTCAGCTCAAAAACAAAACAAAACAACCCAGAGGCTGGAGAGATGGCTTACTGGTTAAGAGCACTGGCTGCTCTTCCCAGCACCCACATGGCAGCTCACAGCTGTCTGTAACTCCAGTTCTAGGAGACTTGATACCTTCACATAGACACAAATGCATAAAACACATGAAAATAAATAACTCTTTAAAAAAAATCCTTCACATGCATGTCTACAGGCCACCTGACCCCTGGCTGGCTGTCACTGAGCCTCTTTCCAGGTGGTTCTAAGACTGTGGCAAGTTGACAAAACTGCCACATGCCTCTTGTCAGTCAGGTGGCACAGACTTGCTCTGGCCTCAGCCATCTTGGGAGGAGAGTACCAGAGACTCTAGCTTTCCTGACTTCCTCAAATTAAGCCAGCCTGGGGTAGAGGCCACTGTACTGATCTGGAGCTACCACCAGGGACACATGTATGGCCACAAGGGGACAGGAGCACCCCAACTGTATACTTAAACTTGCTTCATTTGCTCTTGTGTCGTAGGGGTGGGACCAGGCTGAGTCACCCAGAAAGGGAGTCTGGCATTTAGGTAAAACTAGAAGCTAGGAGATGAATTGAATCTACTGTATGCTTGGTGTCTGATATCCATTGTCCCCATTTTATAGGTAAAGAAACTGAGGCTCAAAAGTCCAGGAGTCTCATACACTTCTGTGTAGGTTACTTCACTTTTGAAGTAGCTGAGTAATTTTGAACCTAAGTCTTTTTACCACTAAAGACTGTCCATCACAGCTGAGTTTGGCAGGCCAGGCCTACAGTCTCAGTGCTTGGGAGGTGAAGGCAGGAGGAACAGTTCAAGGCACCATCCATCACACAGTGCAAAGCCAGCCTGGGCAGCAGGAGTCCATGCCTCAGGAAAACCAATCAATTGAACAAATAAAACAACAACAAAGTGCCCATCATTCACTCACTCAAGCATCTCGTGGCTAGTAAGTCAAAGAACTTCTCAGGTGCAAAATCTAGAGCCGTGCCAAGGTGTGGGCACAGGCGGATGTCGATCAGTGGTGGTACCTTGCTTCCCAGCTGTGGAGTCTGAGCTTAGAAAGTGAGAGCATTGTTTGAGCCGTCCAGTCTGGATTGGAGGCAGGTGTGTGTGAATGTAGTCGTGGGGCATTGGCATTCCCAATCGGCCAGCCATTTCACTCAGACTACCCCGGAAGGTCGGAATCTGGGGAACAATTTAAATGGAGAAACCCAGACACAGAGAGGTTGGAGGAACTACCCCGCTGGAACAGAGGGACCTGTGTTGGAAGATGGGACATTCCTGCTGTTACTGGGCCACAGGGCCATTTTCCATTGACCATCCCAGATTTTCTTTGAAGTAATTGAAAAATTAAAGACCAGAAGTCACATCTATTTAGTTCAGTTTTGTTGTTTTTGTTTGTTACTGTTACTGTTTGTGGTGCTGGGATTGACCCAGGGCCTTGTTCATGATAAACTGGGCTGCACCCCCGGCCCAGCAGAGGAAGGAATTTTTATTTGTCTGTTTCATTTTGAGATAGAGGGCATGATAAAACTCAAGCTGGCCATGAACTTGCTGCCTAGCCAAGAATGACTTGTACTTCCTGCTGGGATCACACATTTGCCACAATGTGTGATGGGACCAGATCTTAGAAATGAGAAACCTGGAAAGCCAGGGCTGCACTTCCCAGGGGCCTAACTACACACACAATGTTGAGGTCTCAAAAGCTGAACAGTATTCATATACATGAAACCGGATGAGAGGAAGGCATGGACAAGCATGTGACAGTCAGATTCAAGTATGGACACACCCCATCAGGCACATTCGTATTGTGTTTTCTTACCATACATGAGCTCTCTATGTCTACCATGGACACATAACCTCACATGTATACCTTATATGCACACACCTACATACACAGAAACCTACATACTGTAAGTACGCATGGGTGTGTTCACATACATGCACAATCCCTGGACACATATAATCACACTGTCTGTGAGAGTGTGTGTGCACATGTGGCATCTTCACTTGGGCTCATTCTTGCATGTACATTATTCAGTCACACACACACACACACACACACACACACACACACTCACACTCACCCTTTGTATACATCTACATACCAAGTACACTTGGGTCTCTAAGGCTGCCTTCCGTTTTGGTGATTGGGAGATGA
Source organism: Onychomys torridus (assembly GCF_903995425.1). NCBI lineage: Eukaryota > Metazoa > Chordata > Mammalia > Rodentia > Cricetidae > Onychomys > Onychomys torridus. The sequence goes on from NC_050449.1 coordinate 102,054,646, forward strand.
CTCCCAGGACTCAAGGCTAGTTTTTTACAACAGACTGATAAAAAGCAAGGGAAAGGCATGTGACATGAAGTCCCAAGGACAGTAGGAACCAACATCTGAGCTAGCTCCTTGGGGTCCCACCAGATGCCCTCAGTTCCTCCAGCATGTGTCCAGGTACACACATGCCTATACATGGGTAAGTGCAATCATACAATTCTACCCACACACAGACCTGCAAGCACAAGTACATTTGCACACTCACATATGAGTGTGTACACAGGCTCCCAGGATGTTCTCCTGCTGATTCCTTTGAGGCCCTGAGATTCCTCCTACACAGTAGATCCATAATCAGAACTGCCCACAAAAGATCTTAGCCCTGAACTTGCAGATCTATAGGCAGGTAGAAAGAAATGACCCAATAATGCTAGTTTTCTAGACTCAGAATTCGGAGTTTTTGGCAAAAGGAACACTTTAAAAAAACAATTTATGAGTATTTTGATCACATGTATGTCTGTGCACTACATGCATACCTGGTGTCCTCTGAGGTCAGAAGAGGGTGTTGGATTCCTTGGAACTGGAGTTGTGGAGGGTTGTGAGCTGCCATGTGGGTGCTGGAACTGAACTTCATTCTTCTGCAAGAGTGGCAAGTGGTCTTAACCACTGAGCCACCTCTCCAGCCTCTTAAAACACATTTTTTTTTGGGGGGGTGCGGTTTGAGACAGTTTCAACTTAGTGGTGCCCACCTTTAATCTCAGCACTCAGGAGGCAGAGGCAGGCAGATCTCTGTGAATTTGAGGTCAGCCTGGTCTACAGAGTGAGTTCTAGGACAGCCAGGGCTACACACAGAGAAACCCTGTCTCAAAAAACAAAAACAAAAGAAAAACAAAGTAAGGTTTTATTATTTTTCATATGTGTCTGAGTGTTTTGCCTGCATATGTATGTGCATGCAATGCCCACAGATACCAGAAGAGGGCGAAAGATTCCCTAGAACTGGATGTGGGTGCTGGGATGAACCTGATTCTCTAGAAGAGTAGCCAGTGGTTTTTGTTTTGTTTGTCTTTGGTTTTTTTTTTTTTTTTTTTTTTTTGCTTTTCGAGACAGGGTTTCTATGTGTAGCTTTGTGCCTTTCCTGGAACTCACTCTGTAGCCCAGGCTGGCCTCGAACTCAAAGATCCACCTACCTTTGCATCCCGAGTGCTGGGATTAAAGGTGTGCGCCACCACTGCCCGGCTGTAGCTAGTGTTCTTAACTGATGAGCCATTCCCTAAAGATTTGTTTTAATTTTTAAATGTGTCTATATGCGTGTGGCAGTGCATACTTGTGTGTGGTGTGTGTGTGTGTGTGTGTGTGTGTGTGTGTGTGTGTGAATGTGTGAATGTGTGAATGTGTGAATGCCATGTACATACAAGTGCCCACAGAGGCTAGAAGAGGCATCAGATCCCCTGGAGTTAGAGTTGCAGGTAGTTTTGCATTATCTGATGGGTGCTGGGAACTGAACTCAGGTCCTCTAAAAGCACAGTAATTGCTTTTAACCACTGAGCCGTCTCTCCAATTCCCAGAAGACAGTTCTTTGAAGCTTTCATTGGAAGACCTAGAGGGCACAGAGGATCACGGTGAGGTGCAGGGCACAGCTGCTTAGCTGTGTCACTTGGCTCCACAGTGACATCGCTACAATATAGTCCTGGAGTCCTCTCCTCCTCTCCCTCCTCAATCTCTCTTTTCTCCTTCTGTATATTCTCTCTACCTGCCAGCCCTGCCTATCCTTTCTCCTGCCTTGCTATTGGCCGTTCAGCTCTTTATTAGACCATCAGGTGTTTAGACAGGCACAGCAACACAGCTTCACAGAGTTAAATACGGCATAAAAGAATGCAACACATCTTTGCATCATTAAACAAATGTTCCACAGCATAAACAAGTGCAACACATCTTAAACTATTCTACAACATATACACAAAATAAGAGAAATCAACCAAAAATAAATTAATTAATTAAAGAAAAGCACTGATCTTGTTAATCACAGAACATGCCTGACATTTAGGTGTCATGAACATGGCAAAGTGCCAGCGGGGCCATGATGAGACAATGAAGGGAAAGCAGAAAGTAGCGTTCAAGAGTCCTGAGAGCCAGGAGCACATGAGAGCCAGATGCTGATGGTCAGCCGAAAGCAGGAGGGAGACCTTGAACAGGGAGGGGCCCCGAGGGCTGCCCCATCCTGGCTGTGGCGGGTTAAAGGCTGCACGCTCGGCTGACTCTGTGTCTTCTCTCCTGAAGGCAGTGTGCCCTGGCAGCCCTCTCTGACGTCCGGAAGTTCCTCAGTGAGGAGGGGGGACATGTGGCGGTGAGTGTGACACCCCAGAAAGAGCTGAGAGTGAGACATAGGATTCCTCACCACCACCCTGTCTGCCATTTGCTCATCAGGCACCTGGAAGGGAAGCAGGGTGGGGTGGGTGTGCCCCTGGATGCCCGAGGGTGCCAGCCAGAGGGAGAAGCAGGCAGAAACTGTGCAGAAGGAAGTGTGTGGGCCAGCTCTTTCCCCGGACGTGTCTTTACATTTAACTCCACAGTTCTTCCTTCTAGAAGTTAGGACCAGCAGCTTACCTCAGTCTCTCACACATATGACTGATCTCCTGGCACAAGGAGCCCTGCCCTGGCCATAGCTTACTATTCCAGAAAGCAGCTGAGGCCAGGTGAGGAACTTCAACTGGAGTGGTGACCCTGCAGTCATATGAAGTGTGTGGCCAGGCAGAACCAGAGAATCTGGGAGGAAGGGCCCAGCCCTGTACACGCAAGCACAGGTCCTCCTTACCTCTGGGAGTCATGCCTCCTGGAACCCTCCGGCCCCCACTCCAGCCTGTACTCATGGCTCTGGCACTGCCAGAACTCCGAGGGCTCCTCTCTCCTGGGAGGAGCACCTGTTCAGGTCCCATAGCCCAGGCCCCCTTCACTTTGCTTCGCTCACCTGTTTTATTGGCATGAACCCCACAGATAAGTTTTCGTTGGTAAAGTGGCTGGAGATGTGGCTCAGTGAGTGGAGTGCTGGCCTGGCAGGCATGAAGCCTGGAATTGGGCCTCCAGTGTAGAATAATGAGTGTGGTGGTGGGAGCCTGTAGTTCAAAGCTATGGTGGTGGAGACAGGAGGATCAGAACACCCTTGGCTGTCTAGGGAGTTGTAGGCCAGCCTGGAATGCCTGAGACCCCATTTCCAAACTACAACAAAAAAGTGTTTGTTGTATCTTTTTTTGTTTGTTTGGGTTTGGGTTTTTAAAAAAATAAACAAACAAACAAACATGTCTCATGATGTAGCTCCAGCTCTCCTGGAACTCTATGTAGACCAGGCTGACCTCTAACTCACAGAGATCTGCCTGCCTCTGCCTCCCAAGTGTTGGGATTAAAACTGTGCACCACCACTGCCCAACTTCAAAAGTCATTTATTTAATAAACTGCCTCTGCCCCTTTCTGGCAACTCAGCCTCCTTCCCTATACCTCCCATTTTCCTAGAAATCTTAGTGGTCCCAATCCCCCACCCCCAGACAGGGTTTCCCTGTGTAGCCCTGTAGCCCTGGAACTCACTCTGTAGACCAGGCTGGCCTCAAACTCAGAGATCCACCTGCCTCTACCTCCCGAGTGTAGGCCACCACTCCTTTAATGTGGCTCCATTTTTTTTTTTTTAAATATGCTTGTTTATTTTATATATGTGTGTTCTGCATGTTTACCTGCATGCCAGAAGAGGGCACCAGATCTTATTACAGATGGTTGAGAGCCACCATGTGGGTGCTGGGAATTGAACTCAGGATCTCTGGAAGAGCAGTCAGTGCTCTTAACCACTGAACCATCTCTCCAGACCCCTGTGACTTCATTTTTTTTTTTTTAAATTTAAGGGAAACATTCTCAATATTTAAAAAAAATTTTTTTAAACATTTCTTTTTTCTATGCTTGTGTGTGGGAGTGTGCCACAGCGCAAGTATAGGGGTCAGAGAGCAACCCCCAGGAGCTGGTCTTCCTTCTACCATGTCTGTCTCAGGTCACCTGGCTTGGTCTGTCTGTCTGTCTGTCTCTCTCTCTCTTTCTCTCTCTCCCTAACTGTGATAAAGAATAAAAATAAAATAAAAAGGAAAAGAAAAAAGGTTTGTAGCACACACTTGTAATCCCAGCACTTGAGAAACATGGGCAGGAGGATTGCTGCAAGTTTGAGGCTAGTCTGTTCTACACAGCAAGTTCGAAGCCAGCCTGACTACATAGTGAGACCTTGTCTCAGCCCCTCACAAAACAGATTTAGCTCAGTTTCGAGGCTGAAAGTTCCAAATTGGGCATCCCCCCGCCCCCCCCCCAACCTCACCCCCGCCCCACCCCCAACCTCACCCCCGCCCCACCCCCAACCTCACCCCCGCCCCACCCCAACCTCACCCCCGCCCCCCCCCCAACCTCCCCCCCGCCCCACCCCCAACCTCACCCCCGCCCCACCCCCAACCTCACCCCCGCCCCACCCCCAACCTCACCCCCGCCCCCCCCAACCTCACCCCCGCCCCACCCCCAACCTCACCCCCGCCCCACCCCCAAGCCCTTGTTAAGGATCTAATAGCATCATGACAGGAGTCCCTGAGGAAGAAAAGATCACATCTGGAGGTAGGACACCACACCACAGGGCTGGGTAGGCCAGACTTGCTTCTCTCTTGGGAGAACTTGAACATGAACCTTAGGAGTCAAAGGACAACCAAATCAGGCTTACCGGTTTTGCTAGAATCCGGCTGGCCACACGTGAACTGAGTACCCACTGTGTTCAGAGCACTGCTGCGTGCATTCCTCTGTGTGCATCACAGAGATAAGCCAGGCTGGTGGCCTGGGCAGCAGGTACCCTGGCAAGAAGCCCAGTCCACAGAGATGCCTGTACTGCAGCCTTGGGTGGCCCTCTGCTTCCCCAGGACCAGAGTCCCGACTCACCCCCATTTGGTCCTAGGTTTTTGATGCGACCAATACCACCCGAGAACGGAGAGCGATGGTCCTTAACTTTGGGGAACAGAATGGCTACAAGGTGAGGTCTCCTGGGTGCCCCTTCTGAGCTGAGTCTGCCCATCTGGGCCCTCAGCGGCTCCTTTCACAGCCTCTTGGTGCTGGGCAGTAGGGTGGCTAAGTGTAATTTGAGACGGAGGTGTGGTTCCTCTCCTGCTGGAGCTTGCTTTCCCAGGCTGTAGTGGGGGGTCCAGGATGCAGTGATGCATCCCTTAGCTAGAGGATGCTCAGGCCTGGTCAGCAAGGCCGTGGTGGAAGGGAGAGACCCTGGAAGGAAACGGGTCACTAACCATGTCTCTGGTTCTGCCCCTCCTCTCCCTGGTCCTCTGCCCTTGCTGTAGACCTTCTTTGTTGAATCTATCTGTGTGGATCCTGAGGTCATAGCCGCCAACATCGTGGTGAGTGGTGCATCTGATTTCCTTGGGATGGCAATGAGACAGGGGCCAGTGACAGTGACAGTGAGGTCCCTCCCCAGTTTGGGCTGATCCTGAATTTTGTGGGAGTGAGGAGGCAGGTGAGCCTGGAGTCCTGAGGACCAGTTATGGGAGGGTCGTGTGCGGCGTGGGCCTCCATCCTTGCTTCCTTTGTACCCTTCTCCTCTCCGGTAATCCCTGGACCGCAAGAGAGGAGCTTCAGCCAGGGGTGGCTGGGTGTTTCTATTTAAGACTTAGACTGGTTCCCCACTCTTTATCTATCTGTCTGTCTATCTATCTATCTATCTATCTATTTATTTATTTGAGCTGAGGATCGAACCCAGGGCCTTGCACTTGCTAGGCAAGCGCTCTACCACTGAGCTAAATCCCCAGCCCAGGTTTCCCACTCTTATGCTGTGCTCCTTGGTTATCTAAAGAATGGCTATGTCAGCTGGCCAGTGGCAGCGCAGGGCTGTAACCCCAGCACTCGGGAGGCAGAGGCAGGCCGGTCTCTGAGTTCGAGGCCAGCCTGGGCTACAGAGTGACTTCTAGGACAGCCAGGACTAAACAAAAGCCACATTGGTTTGAAAGATAGCTCAGGGTAGAGAAAGGGCCTCGGGCTTCGCACTGGGCAGCGAGTGAGAGACTGATTGAGACCTGGGAGCTTCAGAACCATTGCTGATGGGAGCGGCCCCCAGCCTGGCCCGGCCCGGCCCACCTCCCTGACCCCGCCTAGCTGTATATCCTTGCTTCTGGCTCTGCCGGGACTCCAGTCCTGATGTGTCCTTGCTCTGTGCCTGACCCTGGCAGCAAGTGAAGCTGGGCAGTCCTGACTATGTCAACCGGGACAGCGATGAGGCCACTGAGGACTTCATGAGACGCATTGAATGCTATGAGAACTCATATGAGTCCCTGGATGAAGACCTGGACAGGTGAGCGAGAAAGCACGCAGCCTGCGGCTGCAGTGAGTGCGTGGTGGCAGTCTACTTGGCCAGCTCATTGTGGCTCCCTCTGGTGGCGGCTGGGGGAAGTACACCAAAAGGTGGAGGCGGTCTGATCTCGTTTCTTTCCTTGGGGCAGAAATCTGGGCAAGAGGTGATTTACAGAACAGCTGTTGCCTCATCTGGAGCTCTACAAGTCAGGACTTTCTCCTGTCCCATCATAAAATCAAGCCTAATTTCTATGCAGAGGGTCTTTTCAAAAGGCATTTGCAAACATTTCCTGTGCTTCTTTCGATGTGCAGTTGGGGGTGGGGCGCAGCACGATCTTGCCTATGAACAGCAGTCAGTGGCCAGTCCTTATCAGGTCCATCTGCCCGCCTCTGGGATAGAAGAGTGAGCAGCAGTGTTGGTTCCAGGGGCTGTAAGGTCCATAGCGGGTGCCCAGCTGAGGCACCTACAGCTGAGATCAGCACCATCTTCAGCCAAAGGCCAGACAGTGAGTTTATTCAGGCCTTGGAGGGTCCACTGTCTCTGCTGCAGTGAACTGACGGTACCATTGTACTGCAAGGGAAGCTGTGTAAATAAATGATGGGTGTGTTCCACCAAACTTTACAGAAAACAGCTTGTGGGCAGCATTTGAGTTGTTGACGGTAGTTTGCGAGTTCTGGACTCTTGGCATAGCGTAATCAGCAGTAGTTAAAGAAATAGCAGTGGAGCCGTGGTGAAATCTTTCCGTCACCATAAGTCATAATTATGGAAAGATGTGGGAGTGTAGATTGCACTCAGTGAGGCTGGAGTGTAAACACACATTAGTGTTTATAATTACATATGAATATATAATGCGTGTGAACCAAGGAACACAAGCAGCTGCTAGACGGATGGCTTCTGGGGTGCTTATAGACTAGTGGTGCCTGTGTCGGCCATGGTGACACACCTTTCTTCTCTCTGCTGGGCTCTGCAGCCAGGCTGGAGCTGAATGGCACTTGGACCTCTCCGAGTATTGGCCGTGTTGTTTCCCCGGGTCTTCCCAGTAACGCTTCTTGCCATTCTGCAGGACCACTGCACTAGTGGGCTTCTCCGGAGAGCCCCACTTAGGCCTGTCAGCAACTGCTGCTCCTGCTTTTGTTGGTAGTATCAAGGCAGCAGGCATACATCGAGACCCGTGCTCTTTCTAGACAGTGAGAACTCCAATGAGAATATCCAGGGGGCCGTTGGCTCCGTCACAGCTCATCCCCACCACTGCCAACATAAGTGCGCTCTGCAAGCAGAAGCACCACACACATGCCAAGTGGGGAAAGTGGCCAAGGTGGGCTTGTCAGCAGCTGTCGCCAGCAGCACCGTCCTTCTGTGCTTCTCAACCTGTTGTTACCTGATGCGGAGGGGGCAGCTCCCTGGCACATAGATGACCTTGACTGTGTTCCTTGGGAAGAGGCTCAGTGGAGAAGGAAAGCCGACCAGGAACCTTGGGGAGTGGAGAGTTCGCCAGCTCCCAGGTCAGCCCTAGGGAAAGCTGTCTTGGTTCAGCTCACAGAGCCCAGAGGGAGGCAGGAAGGGCCTGGGAGTGCACAGGTGGCAATAAGTCATCACGTGACTCAACTGGCGGCTTCTCTAGCTGTCACCTTCGAAGCATGAGTGTTGAATCCCTCACAGTGCTTGTCTGTGTGTCACTGTGGTGTGTCACTGCTGCCTTACCCTGTCACTTGCACACCAGCTCACAGGACTGTGTGTTGTGATCTCAAATCCAGTGTGAGAGTTGCGGGCTTTATAGCTGGCTCCTGTGGCTGCCCATGTGCTTCCAAGGGCCTGGCCACCCTCACAGGGCCTCTCTACCTTCTCTCTGGCAAGGGATCTGTCCTACATCAAGATCATGGACGTGGGCCAGAGCTACGTGGTGAACCGTGTAGCTGACCACATCCAGAGTCGCATCGTTTATTACCTCATGAACATCCATGTCACACCCCGCTCCATCTACCTCTGCCGGCATGGGGAGAGTGAACTCAACCTCAAGGGTCGGATTGGTGGGGATCCTGGACTATCTCCCCGGGGCAGAGAGGTCAGTGTGTGTGTGTGTGTGTGAGAGAGAGAGAGAGAGAGAGAGAGAGAGAGAGAGAGAGAGAGAGAGAGAGATGTGCATCTGTGCATTGGTACCTTGTACACTGGGTGGCAGGATGGATATATGAATATGTAGGGGGACTTCTGTAGCCAATGTGCACTTGAGGTGGACAGTCTTTACTTGGTCTAGGATGTAGGGAGGGTGATGTGGCACTAATCAAATGCACTTGAGCAGAAACCAGCTGAGCCCTTTCCTGGCAGGGTTATACTACTGTTAGAGTGGCCTGAGTCCCAGCTGTGCCGCTAAAGGCCTTCACAGTTCAGGGAGTCACCGAAGACTCACAGAAGAGGCCACATGGCCTTGGGACAGTGGATCAAGATGGGGGAACCTGACAAATACGGGGTTGCTCCTGGGGCCTGGGGAGAATCACAGAACAGCACTTGGGTGTGGGCATCACTGGGAGGTGAGGTGATTTTCAACTAAACCTACATCCTGAGGTTGACAGAACCCCACTGACCTCATGCTTTGGGGTCCTTTGAGGCAGCCCAGGAACCTGTGGGGCTGAATATGCTGTGATGTGTTTCAGTTTGCCAGACATCTGGCTCAGTTCATCAGTGACCAGAACATCAAGGACCTGAAGGTCTGGACGAGCCAGATGAAGAGGACAATCCAGACGGCAGAGGCGCTGAGCGTTCCTTATGAGCAGTGGAAGGTCCTCAATGAGATTGACGCGGTAACTGCTGTCCCTCATCCCCTGCCTGCCTCTTGGGCACTGTCCTCTGGGTCAGGGAAAACCTCTGTCCTGAATTTGTGCTCATTGTGGTCTGGAGAATAATCTATGATAGTCATAGTTCTGGTGTTTAAAATAATTATTGATTTATTTTGTTTTTGTGTATGTCTGCACACGTTGATGCCAGTTGCTTTTCCGGAGGTCAGAGGACCACCTACAGGAACTGGTTCTTTTTTCACCTATGTGGGGCCTTGGTGGCAGGAGCTGAGCCACATCACTGGCCCTACTTCCAGCTTTTAATGAATGAGCTTCTTTTTTTTTTTTTTTTTTTTTTTTTGGTTTTTCAAGACAGGGTTTCTCTGTGTAGCTTTGCGCCTTTCCTGGAACTCACTTGGTAGCCCAGGCTGGCCTCGAACTCACAGAGATCCGCCTGCCTCTGCCTCCCGAGTGCTGGGATTAAAGGCGTGCGCCACCAATGAATGAGCTTCTTAAATGTGTAGCAAGGCAACAGTCAAAGAGTAATCAGTTGAGTCTCGGTGCTCACCATCACCACATCTGATGCTCACAGCACCCAGGAGTCAGCTTGGCACACTCAGCTTACATTGGTCTTGTTTGAACTATACCATCTGTTTTTCTACTGGGTTATTTAAAGCAAAGTCAAGCATAATATTTCCTTTCTATCTGTATTGCTGGAAATAAACTAACGACTCCTTGTTCTCATTAATAGAACCATGTCTTCATTAAGAAACTTAAAAAAAATAGCCATTAGCACTAGGCATGATGATTTATACTTGAACTCTCCACGTTGAAGCTGAGCAGGAGGGTGTAATGTGTTTAAGACCACCTGGGCTATAGAGTGAGGACTCTGTCAAACCACAAAACCAATTAAAACAACAGCGGAAAAAGAAATAAGCGTGGTGGCCACATCTTTAATCCCAGCACTCGGGGGCCAGAGGCAGAGGGATCTCTGTGACTTTGAGGTCAGCCTGGGCTACAGAGTGAGATCCAGGACAGCCAAGGCTTCACAGAGAAACCCTGTCTTGATAAAAACAAAATGAAAGAAAACAAGCAAAGGAAAGAGAGGTGTGGAGGACACCGGAGATGGGGGGGGGGGGCAGTTTCCTGATGACAGCAGAGTGAGGAAACCTCAGTTATCTGACACTACAGTGGGAGTTCGATGGGTTTCCCTGAGCTTAGGCTAGGGGCTCTGTGTTCTCTTGTGCATCTTTAAGAATTTTTATTTTTATTCAAGTATGTGTGGTTGTCCATGGAGGCCAGAAGAGAGCCTTTTAGAGGAACACAAGTCACTTCAAGCACAGACTTACGATCTGACTGCTGCTGTGGTTCCCAGCCTGGCAGGTGTGGCTGGCTTCTCTGCAATTACAGCGTCAGAGGGAAATGTGTCTCTGCTGACGCTTGAGGTCTCCTTCAAGCCCCCATGGGTGTTACCAGGATTCATCTCTTCAAGGCTGTAGAGTGAGGGCCCGCTGTCTTCCTGGCTGCCACTTGTCAGTAACTAAGCTATAGGACAGCCATAGTTCCTTGCCATATGGACCTCTTAGAATCTGACAACTTATTTCTCCAGTCAGTAAGAAAGAGCCTGTCTCTCCAGTTGATAAAATGGAGTCTTACATTACAGTGTGACCGTGTGGTTGACAGTTTATTGCCTTTGCCATAATCTGTTGGCTTAGAAGCAGGCCTCGGACCCTGCTCACAAGGATCTGAGAGAAGGCCTGACTCACTCACAGGGCTCGCTGCAGGGTCCTGCCACCATGCCTTTACTAAGTGCCCACTTTCCTCCCTAGAGTCAGACCACCATTTTCTTCAGTCGTCCAGTTGGCTGGGCAGTGGGGAAGGCAGCAGTTACAACTGTTGCTGAACACACTGTGTTCTCATTAGCTGTGGCTAAGAGGTACAGGCAAGGCGTCATTTTACTGTTGTCTGCCATTGTCTGTGTGGCTGACATTTCCAGAAGGAAAGTTTGTATGTGTAATGCATCGGTTTCAGCATCTGTAATTAGTTCCTTCAAATTCTCTGCACCCTTAGGTTTTTTGTTTTTGTGAATTTGGTCATCATAAAGTAATAGTTGAGTGTTGTTAGACTATAATTACAATTCTGTTTGGTTTTTTTTTTTCACATTTCTGTTTTGCTCTATATATTTTACTGTTTGCTGTGCCTATTTTGATTTTTAATATAAAATAATTCAAGTCATAACTTGTGTGTTAGTAGTGCTTGCCTAGCATACAGGAAACCCTAGGTGGAGTTTCTGCACTTGGAAGGCAGAGCCAGGAGAGAGAGAAGTTCAAGGTCAACCCTGACTACAGTTAGAGGCTATCTTCAGCTACATGACACCCTGTACTAAAAAAAACAAAACAAAAAACAAAACAAAACAAAACAAAACAAAAAACCAACTTAGCGATATGAATTTGTGGTCCACAAAAAGAAACAGATTGTTTCTGCTTGTCCTTGGAGTTTTAGGGCAAAAGCCCTTCTCTAGGAGCTCCACTGCAGTATGACAGTCAGAGACAAGGCAACAGACAGGGAAAGGAGATGCAATCAGTGTGTGGCGAGATGATACTGAGTTCAGTGACCCCTCGGGCCATCCCCAAGAGACTGAGGGGAACTCTGAGATTTCTTTTAAAGGGGAACAAAGAAAAGAAGGGTTTGGGGTTTGCACAGCTGCCGGAACAGGAAGTCTTGGTTGGTCAGGCTAGTGGTCTGGTCACTGGTTCCTCTCTAGCTCTGAAAGGGGTTCAGGAGGAGCAGTTATCCTGTCACCACTGGAGGGGGACAGTCTGGGGTGCAGCCTCACCTGCAGGGGTGAGCTCGCTGTGGGATGATCTGTATACAAAGCCTAGGGAGTTGTTAATTCCTTATCATAAGGATGTTCAGAGTCAGTCTTGCCTCTGGAAACCAAAGTAACTTTCAGAGGAGAAGGGCAGAGGAGAGGAGGGGAGGTATCAAGGAAGCAAAACAGGACCAGACAGGGACAAAATACAGGTAGTTAGGCTGACGCCGGTCATGTCTTCATGGTGACGGAACCCAAGGGCTTAGAAAGGGACTGCTCATAAAGAAATGGATAGGTGATATGGAAGTCGTGAAGCATACTGTGTTGAGCCGACCTCCTTACAGTCAGGATGATTGCTGTCACTGTCCAGGACAGGAGAGCAGAAAGAAAGGTCAGCTTGTGAGGTGGGATGGCCCTTGTGAAGACCCAGCCTGGGAGTGACCAGCTCACTTCCCTTCCTGTGGCCTGATAGGTACAGTTGGTAATGGTCAGCTCTGTGCAGTTAGGGCAGTGGAGAGGGGAGAGGAATCTGGAGGTGCACACGAGATCAGCACCCTACCCCCACCCTGGCTGTCCTGGAATTCTCTATAAACCAGGCTGTCCTCAAAGAGATTCACCTGCCTCAGTCTCCCGAGTGCTGGGATTAAAGACGTGTACCCCCACACTCAGCCTAGCATCTCCTTTAACACTTCTGTTTGTTTGTTTTTAAGTGATGTTTATTTATTTATGTTTTTTCTTTGGGTATCTGTAACACATGCCATAGTGTGTCCAGAGGTCAGAGACAACTTGCTGGAGTTGGTTCTCTCCACCATGTGGGTCCTGGGGATCGAACTCATGTCCCCAGACTTGAAGGCAAGTGCCTTTATCTGAGTCATCTTTTCAGCCTCCAGCACCTCTTTAAGGTTGTTGTTTCAGCTGAGTGTGCTAGCACACACCTTTAATCCCATTACTTGGGAGGCAGAGGCAAGGGTCTCTGAGTTTGAGGCCAGCCTGGTCTGCATAGTGAGTTCCAGGACAACCAGGGCTACCAGATAAACTCTGTCTTTAAAAAATAAATACACACACACACACACACACACACACACACACACACACCCCTACTCACCAAGATATGGAGCCCTCAACAGACCAAAGCCCAACTTGGTGAACCATGAGTTTTATTGAGGTTATCTATAGGAATGGGGGTGACTCACTTATAGGAGCAGAAAAGACTCACAGACAGCTGCATCACCGATGCCCACTCCAGCATGGGTGACATCTCACAGCAACTGGAACCTGGAGCCCACTGCACAGCCTGCAGGCAGCTCAACAGGCTGAAGAGTGTCTGTTGTTGGTTTTTGTTTTTTGATTTTTTTTTTTTAATTCTTTGCTCTTTGGGGCGCCACCAAGCTCCCTCATAAACGCACAGAGACTTATTCTTACTTATAAATGCCTGGCCTTAGCTTGGCTTACTTCTAGCCAGCTTTTCTTAACTTAAATTGTTCTACCTTCCTTTTGTCTCTGGGCTTTTACCTTTCTCTATTCTCTATTCCTTTCTTTCCTTCTTACTCCATGGCTGGCCATGTGGCCGTGTGACTGGGTGGCCGGGTGGCCGGGTGGCTGGCCCCTGGTATTCTCCTCCTTCTTTTCTCACTCCTGGCTCTTCTCTTTTTTTCCCATTTATTCTCTCTGCCTGCCAGCCCCACCTATTTCTCTCTTCTGCCTAGCTATTGGCTGTTCAGCTCTTTCTTAAACCAATCAGTTGTTTTAAACAGGCAAAGTAACACAGCTTCACAGAGTTAAACAAATGCAACATTAAAGAAGGCAACACATTTTGCATCATGAAACAAATATTTCACAACATAAAAGAATGTAACACATCTTTAATATTTTAAGTGTCCTTTCCAAGTAACTGATCTAAACCTCTTCCAGGCAGCTCAGCTGGTTTCTACTTTGGTCTGGTCTCAGTCTTCTTTGCATCTTGGCTTGTCTGAGCATCTTTTGCAGCCCAACTTGTCTGAGTCTTCTTTTGCAGCTTTTATCACTTACTTTGGCAAGAAGAGTGGCCTAGTAATTCTGGTCAGTTTCAGGGACTTCCTGAAGCTATTTTGGGTTGTTTACCTTCCTGGTCCCTGTAGGATGAAATGTTTCAATCTTGTTTTAAACTATTACACAACAGTCATTGATAATTTTGTTGTTTTTTTTCCCTGTCGTTGTTTAAGGCAATCTCTTTTCTCCTCTGTAACCCAAAACAGCACTGAAATCACTATGTAGTCCAGGCTGGCCCGGGACTTACTGCTATTCTGCTTAGGGGTGAGCAGGGAATTTTTATTGTTCTATTTGTTGTAAATTTATATAGTTTATGTATGTGAGTGCTCATCTGCATGTACATCTGCAGGCCAGAAGAGGGCAACAGATCTCATTATAGATGGTTGTGAGCCACCATGTGGTTGCTGGGAATTGAACTCAGGACCTCTGGAAGATCAGCCAGTACTCTTAACCTCTGAGCCATCTCTCCAGCCTGAAGTTTTATAATTTCAAAGAGCCTTCCCTCCACTTGTCACACACCCTGCCACCTATATGCAAACTCTCAAATGAGGCCTTAGGGCAAAAGTAGTAGACAGGACAATGTAAAGACATTCCCTCTCTCTCTGTCTCTCTCTTTGTGTCTCTCTGTCTCTGTCTCTCTGCCTCTGTCTCTGTCACACACACACACACACACACACACACACACACACACACACGCGCACACACACCCGCATGCAGATTCCTGGGAACCACATATTAGATTCCATGGACAAAGAGAACTCAGTTTACAGGTAGAATTCAGGTGGTTAATCAGCTGACCATAGCAGGGCTCCAGCAGGCCTGAGCAGGGCAAACATGGTGCTAACAGGCTTTGCCCTCCCCTCCCTCTCCCTTGTAAACCATAGGTTACATCCCTAAAGCTGGCCACCAAGGTCTGTTCCCTTATTTGGACACTTTCTTATGTCAGATTCATTCCTAAGACCGAGCCCCAAATCCATCTGTCAAAGTATTGAAGTCCAACAGTCAAACACCCCCTTTTGGCTACCCTAAATAACATGCCCAACCGAAACATCCCACCTCATCCTCGCCCATTCTAACACAGACCTCCCCTTCTCCTCTTAAAAGTCACACAGCCAGGTCATTTGCTGCTGTTTTTCTGCCTCAGTCAGAAGTCAGCCAGTTTACTTCCCCGCTTAATAAAGGATCTCTGTGAAAACGAGTGTTTGGGTGTGGGTATTCCACTGTGTGCTGGTCCCTTCAGAGATAGTATATTTGATTATCTGAGTAGGCTCAGAGTTGTCATAGAGGTTTTCCAAAGTGGAAAAGTGAGATTTTTTTTTAAAGATTTATTTATTTATTACCCATACAGTGTTCTGTCTACATGCCAGAAGAGGGCATCAGACCCCATTATAGATGGTTGTGATCTGCCATGTGGGTGCTGGGAATTGAACTCAGGACCTCTGGAAGAACAGCCAGTGCTCTTAACCTCTGAGCCACCTCTCCAGCCCGAGATTTTTTTTTGACTTAAGGGTTTCTAAATTGAAAATTTGAAAACTTTGTTGTTTTTCTGAGACAGGGTTTCTCTGTGTAGCTTTGGTGCCTATCTGTAGACCGGGCGGGCCTTGAACTCACAGAGATCTGTCTGCCTCTGCCTCCTGAGTGCCAGGATTAAAGGTGTGCACTGCCACTACTACCTCGCAAAAACTTTTCTTGCTATGTAGCCCTGGCAGGTCTAGAACTTGTAAACTGGAATTGTAGGTATGTACCTGGCTCTTAAAAATGTTTTACCTGGCCGGGTGGTGGTGGCGGCGGCGGCGGTGGCGGCGTACGCCTTTAATCCCAGCACTTGGGAGGCAGAGGCAGGCGATCTCTGTGAGTTCAAGGCCAGCCTGGTCTATAAAGCAAGTTCCAGGAAAGGTGCAAAGCTACACAAAGAAACCCTGTCTTGAAATCAACAACAACAAAAAAGTGTCATGGGCCTGGCGTTGTGGCTGAGTTGATAGAATGCTTGCCTATCACACACAAAGCCCTGGACCTGATCCCCAACAGTACATAGTGACACATGTGTATAATCTCAGCATACAAAGGCACGAGAATCAGAAGTTCAAGGTCATCCTCAGCTATATAGTGAGGGCAACATGGGCTACATGAGACCCTCTCTCAAAATGCAAAACAATAACAAACCAACCCTGTCTCAATGTAAGGACCTACTTGAGGGCTGGTTTGTGAGCTCAGTGTAGGCCAAGAGGAGCATGTCTCTGTCCCTGCAGGTACGGCTATTTCATGCTTCACAGGGTACCACTCCTGACCTATTCCTACAGTTTCTGGAATCAAAGGAAGCTGTTGAGGGCTCACCGGACAGCCTTGTGGAGCTGAGGGAAGTCTCAAGCCCCCCATTCCTCAGGCCTGAGATACTCGAAGCTCAGCTGGCCAAAGATAGAATTGGGATGGATAGCTTTGTGGGGGTCATTCATGGTGAGAGCTTCAGGGGCTTCATGGGGCCCTGTGGCTCAGGCCTGAGGAGATAAACCATGTTACAGACTAAATATCCAAAGGCTGCTAGAGCCAGGAAGGAGGTGTAGTCAGGAACTGAGCCTCCTCCCCGCCCCTCCCTCCCCAGCTGACCAGTCCTCAGATGGCAGGTGGCGTGGCCTTGCTTTGGGCAGCACCCGACCTGCTTTCAGTGGCACATGGCGTGGGTAGCACCCTCACGCATGCTTGCCCTGTCATCTGGACACCCAGCAAGGGGTGCCTCATGCTTAGGCAGCTTGGGGCCTTCCAGCTGGGACTCCTGAGGTGAGATGTGTATCTATCTGGCCCCAGTGATCAGGACAGCAGGAGTGAGGTGTCCCATCTATTCCTGAGCAGGGGGAACATTCTTTGCCTTTATTGTTGTGCAGAATGTAGACATATCCAGGCCTTCAGAGGAAGCCCTTGTCACAGTCCCTGCTCACCAATGACCACGTCTCATCCAAGCCCCTTGGGCAGGCCCTGACTTCTGCAGAGGAGGTCACTCAGGCCTCCCTGGTGTTTGCAGTACTGATGCTGTCAACATGCGGGGACACTCCTGAAGCCATGGGCAGCTAGCAACACTCAGAACCCTCAACCTAGCCCGCCTGCCTCCTTGTTGACAACCAGTGACGGGGTGGGTGTGGCTGCTGACCTGCTGCTGAGCCCCTGCTGCTGGCCCCTCTGTACAGCCCTCAAGCAGCCCACTCACCAGGCTGGCTGCTTCATGAACTCTGTGACCTTAAATGTGACACCGAGACAAAAAGTCTCACTAGGATGTCCCCACTGCGGCCCAGCTGCCTGAAAGGGGCCATGGCCCTAGAGAGCTCCACTGCCACTCTTGAAGCCACAGGCCAGATCTTCGTGGGACCTTATGCTGCCTGAGGTGAGGGGGAGCCTTTCCTTCCCTGCCTGGAACAGAAGAGTGGAACAGAAGAGCTGTCACCCATATTTGTGGGTGTTCGTGAGAACTGCGTGTTCTCCTTGGTGTTTAACACTGAATAAGCAGGAGGGCAGCTTACGTGGCGCCCTTCCTAATGTCTACCAAGTTGTACACTGAAATATGGGATCGCTGCAACTCAGGCTGCCTTGTCCTAAATTCTCCCACGGGGGACCGTGTAATGGCAGGGCAGCCACATGAAGTACCTTCTTGGTGCATACACCAAAGTGCTCATGGAAGCTGGTCTCCCCCACCCGGCTGATGCTGTCATTGTCTACACAGGACTGAACACTGGTGACCGAGACATGCCTCTGTCAGAAATGGCTCAGAACTGGTAGTCCTGCAGATTGTCTTGTCTGTTGACCTCCACCTGTAGGACTGAGGAAGGAGAGGAGAAAACACAGAGGCAGCCCTAGCCGTGGGGGAAGTCCCCAGCCCACTCCAGTTTTGGTTCATAGACAACTTAAGCCTAGTGAAAACAGCCTTATGAAGCCTGGTGCCTCTCATGCCCTGAGTTCTTGTGGTAGCAAAGTCAGGCTCCATGTTTTAAGCAGAGTGACAAGCAGGCTGTGAAGCAGGGCAAGAAACTGTCTCTAGCAGCAACCAGTGCTCTGCTGTCCACAGAGTAGCCATGGGGAAGCCAGGCCCAAGTCTGGCAAAGCAGTCTACCTTTGCCAGCTGTGCCAACCCTAGGCTCTGTAGCTTGAAGATGCCATCTGCCTCCGAGAAGTCAGTGCCATTATCCCCAGCCAGTAACCCCTCGGCAGCTGTGGACAAACTGCTGGGGCTAGGACTGGGGCATGACTCTCCCGGACTCATCAGACCTCCAAGCCCTAGCTTGGAGCTAGAGGACCATACCTCTGCCTTTGGGGTGTGGGGTCTGCAACTTTTGCTCCCCTGCCTCAGAATCTGAGTGATGTTGGTCCTGTTATCTCGACACACTTGTTAGTCACAGCAGATCCTGTGTGAATACACAGCTGTGAATACATAGCTGGATGCTACTTGAGGCATAGACCACCAAAGCCTTTTTCCTCTGTGCCCAGGGAAGACAGGAATTGCTGGACCCTGAGATCTAAGAGCCTAGGTAGGCTTGGGGCAAAAGGATGTCAGTGGAGCAGGGCATGTGCTAGAACAGTCCCTCCCTCAAGCACTTGGAAGTGGCCTCTGCAAGGCAGCTGCATGCAGGCTGGCCACCAGCTTTTAGCTGAGATGGTTTATGGGCAGAATTGCCGACATTGTCCTGTTTTCCCTAGAATGGGTGGTTTTGGAATTCAGTTGTGCATTGCACTGTGTCCAGCATTCTTTGCAATAAATACTTTTTAAAAACCAGCAATTTGAGGTGGTATTTTATAGCTAGTTCCCCCCCCCCTGTGTGTGTGTGTGTGTGTGTGTGTGTGTGTGTTGATTTGAAAAAAAAAAATGGCCCCCAAAAGGATTAGCATTACTAGGAGGTGTAACTCATATGAATTCACAACATGCCCCCACGGTTGGGCATGCCTGGCGGACCTAGACACTTCACTTCCGCCTAGCCATTTCTGGGTCAAAATGTCTCACGTGACCAGGACCCTGTGGCTTTGTGTGGTTTAGTAAAGCTCAAAGCACAACCATGTGATCTACGTGCATGCGTGGAGTAGCCACGTGAGTCTGTACACAAGCGCAGCCCAGTCTTTATAAGCCGGCACCATATTTCCTGGCTCCTCTTTCTGTCTTGACCACGTGTGTTTTCCGCAGGCCTGTTCATGTCTTTCCTATCCTAATAAAATTTTTGTTAGTGGATTCTGTCATGTTTCATGACATTTCCTCACAGGGTAAAAGCACTGCCAAATAACTAACAGTAACTTTGTTGGAGGGAGTGTGTCACTGTGGCGGCAGGCTCTGAGGTCTCATATATGCTCAAGGTGGTACCCAGTGTCTCAGACCACTTCCTATTGCCTGCAAGCCAAGATGTAGGACTCCCAGCTCTGTCTCCAGCACCGTGTCTGCTTGCACCCCACCATGATGATAATGAACTAAACCTCTGAAAATGTAAGCCACCCAAATTAAATGTTTTTCCTTTAAAAGACTTGTCGTGGTCATGGTGTCTCTTCACAGCAATAGAAACCCTAACTAAGACAGTGTTTCTGTGTTGGAATCCTTCAGTCACCTTCTGCTCAGGTGTTCCCCCTTGAAAATGACAGCCTGGTGTGGTGGCACACATCTGTAATCTCAGCACTCTGGATCAGAGGCAGGAGAATCTCTGTCTTAGTCAGTGTTCTATTGCTATGAAGAGACACCATGGCCATGACAACTTTGTAAAAGAAAGCATTTAATTGAGGCTTCTTACAGTTTCAGAGGTTTAGTCCATTCTCATTGAGAGGGCCAGGGAGCCAGACCAGAGCTATGACAGGTTTCTAACAGCCCTGCCGGGACCAGGCCTCAGTTACCGTTTACTGGAACTGGCTGGGGCTGAGCAAGCAGTTCTCAGGAAGACCACAATTCAGGGGCAACCAATTCAGGGGCAACCAATCAGCAGGTGCACCACAGCCTTCTGCTGGCTCAGCAGGAGCCCCCCAGCCTTCTGCTAGCTAAAGATAGTTTTCCCTACACTGCAGCTGGAAGGTCCCTAACCACTAGAGCCTCCCACCAATTAGCCCCCAGACTAATCTTTCCTCCACCAATCAGTACCAGATTAATCCCTCCTCCATGGAATTCCCCTAACTCTGCTTAAAAGGAGCTTTCCACCTCCCTTTGGAGTCTCGATTTGCCACCCCAACATGTTGGAAATGAATGCTCTTGCTAATTGCATATGTGACTGACAGTCTTTCTTGGGGACTTCCCTTGTACCCTAACACTCATCATGGCAGGGAGCATGGTAGCATGCAGGCAGACATGGTGCTGAAGAAGTAGCTGTGAGTTCTCCATCTGGATCCTTAGGCAGCAGGAAGAGAGAGAGCCACTGGCCTGGCTTGGGCTTTTGAAACCTCAAAGCCCACCTCCAGTGACACATCTCCTCCAGCAAGGCCACACCTCCTCATCCCTCCCAAACAGTGCCACTCGCTGATGGCCGAGCTTTCAACTGTAAGAGCCTGTTGCGGGCATTCTCATTCAAGACACCACAGTCTATCAATAGATCTCTCTCTTTTAATTTATAAAATTTAACTATTTTTATTTTATGTGTATGGATGGATGTATGCATGGATGGATGGATGGATGGACAGATGCTTGCCTGCCCGTATGTCTATTAACTATGTGCATGCCTGGTGTCCACAGAGGCCAGAAGAAGGCATTGGATCCCCTGGAACTGGAGTTACAGACCGTCGTGAGCTGCCATGTGGGTGCTGGGAACTGAACCCGGGTCCTCTGGGAGAGCAGCCAGTGCTCTTAACCACTGAGCCATCTCTCCAACCCCGGGTCTCTCTTTCTCTCTTTTTGTGTGTGTGTGTGTGGGGTTCTGAGATGGTTTCACTGTGTGGCCCTGGCTGTCCTAGAACTTGCTCTGTAGAACAGCCTGGCCTTGAACTCAGAGAGATCCACCTGCCTCTGCCTCCTGAGTGCTGGGGTTTAAAGACGTGCGCCTCCACTACCACTGCCCTGCTCCAACCCGGGGTCTCTTAACCAAACTCAATGTGGAGTACTCAGGGCTCTTCCTGGGACTTCACTGTTTTTCTTTATTTACATCATGCTGTCCACCTCAACTTTCATTCATACTGATCTTCAGCTAAATTGCTGGCTCCTTAGCCCCCACTCCCACACCGGGCATCCCCATGAACATAGGAGATGGCCATTCCTCGGCACTCACTCTCTTTTTCACAGGACTTCCTCTAAAATGTCAGCCAGTCTTGGCTCTGTCTTCTAAATATGTGCAAAGTAAAGCACTTGCCTACCGTGAGGCCTTAGATGGATACCCAACACCACAAATATGCCAAGTCAATGCAGTAATTGCCCTCGGCCAGTCATTATTGCATCAGGTTCCACAGGAGTGTCCTGGCTTTATTTTAATTTTACCTCATTAATGTCTGTTACCAGGTGAGTTGTAGCCAGAGGCATTATTATCATTTTAAAATAATCACTGAAAGCCTGGAGAGATGGCTCAGTGATTAAGAGCACATACTATTCTTGCAGAGGACCGGAGTTCAGTTCCCAACACACATCATGTTTTACAACTGCCTGTAAATCCAGCTCACCCGCGCACAGGTGGCATACACACTATGTGCATAATTGAAAATAAGATGTTTGAAAGATTCATCTATTTCTGTGTATGTGGGAGTGCCTTCGTGTATAGGCGTGTGTGCTGTATGTATGTATGGTGCCTTTGAAGGCTAGCAGTTATTGGATCCCCTGGAACTGGAGTTCGAGGCAATTTTGAGCTGCTTGATCTGAGTACTGAGAAGCAAACCAGGCTTCTCTGTAAGGGCAGCAAGTGCTCTCACTGAAATCAGATTCTGTCAGAGGAGTGGAGCACATTTCCATTTGTGCCTTGACGCTGTGGCTAAGAATATGACCTTGTTCATTAAGCCTTGGTTCCACTGAGAAGCAACCACCTGACCTCACACCCAGACCTCTCAGACACTCTGAGTCTAAAGTCTCGTCTTCCTGTGTTCATCACTGGCCTGGCCTCCCAAGGTGTGATGTCCTGTTTCTAACACAAGATTGTGCTAGGAGGTGGTGGTGACTCAGTGACCAGTGCCCTGAATCTAACACCATCTGGGTGCCTAGTCATTGGATCCTTACTCAGACCCCAGAGGTTAGACTTAGTCCCCCAAGACTGTGCCTAATTCAGGCTTCAAGGGGAAAAGTCAGTCATCCTTGGGAGTGGCTGGCTATGAATCTTGGGTACCCATAACCCCCTCCACGGGTTCTGATTTATTAGATTCTAGCCATTAGAGTGGTTCACAGGACCCAGGAACTTAGCATTTACCAGCTTATTGTGAAGGCCATGAAGGGTGAGATTCAGGAGAATCTGGGGTTTTGTTTTATGTTCCTTCTTTCCTTCCCTCTCTCCCTCCTCCCTCCTCCCCCTCCCTCTTCCCCCTCCCTCTTCCCCCTCCCTCCTCCCCCTCCCTCCTCTCCCTCCTCCCCCTCCCTCCTCTCTCTCCCTCTTCCTCCCCCTCCCTTCCTCTGTCCCTCCCGGGACTGGCAGGAAGAAAGCTCTTCTAAAGTGACCCTGTATCCCTCCCATCTGGCTATCAAACTACCAAAGAGCTGCAGTTCCCCAAGAATCTCCTGCGGGGAGAAGAAAAGGTTGAAGGAAGCCTGGTCCTGGCCAGAGCAAGAGATGTCTCTCAGTTCTTTCTGGTAACTTGTCATAGCACCTTGCAAGACACACTTGGGTAGGACAACAACTGGACCCCACTCCTTTTCCCTGCTGTTTAACCCAAAACCTCTCTTTGGTACCTTGAAGATGGATTTGGTGGATTGGGGGTGGGGGATCCTGGCCTTCTTTATTTGTTCCTATTCCCAACATGGCCACACAGAGTAAATCTTTTCTGACTTTAATGATTACTTTTTAACTCTAAAAACTGGTCACATGCTCTATCTAAAAACAAACAAACAAATGGAACCAAACAAAAAAACTTGGGGTTGGGGATTTAGCTCAGTGGTAGAGCGCTTGCCTAGCAAGCAAAAGGCCCTGGGTTCGATCCTCAGCTCAAAAAAAAAAAAAAAAAAAAAACCGTTAAAAAAAAAAAAAAAGCCTTGATGACCTCCAAGCCTGTTGATGTCTGACTAGCTATCCAACCTTGCTCTCCTGTCACACTGATGTGTGTGTGGGGTGTCAGAGGACAACCTGTGGGAGTTACCAGGCCTAGCGGCAAATGCCTTTACATACACCCCCTTCTTTCTTTCTGGAAAACTTGAACCCAGGCCTTGTACACAGCTCTACTAAGCAATATCCCAGTCTCCAAGGGAAATGTTAAGAAAGCAGTAGGTCACAAACCATTTTATCTTGAGAACAGGACACCCCAGTCCATCAGTGGGGAATGCAAAGATCTTTTTGCAGGCTTTGGCCTCCTAGATTTAAAAAAAAAAAAAAAAAGGACCAAGAAGGTAAGTTTGTTGTTGTTGTTGTTGTTTTTTCAAATTTGTGTGGAAGAAAAGGCAAGCTGGGAATCTCAGCAGCTGCCAGGAGGAGGAAGCTGATGGGTAAGAGCAGAAAAGCTCTTCTGAGTCAAGAGAGCAGGCAGATTGAGTGAGAGCAGTGTTGGAGCAGCTGCAGGGGGGGTCCCCCAAAGAGAAAGAGTAAGACTGTCACATGTCTGGGCGAGCAGGTTTAGGATGTTAGCTGGAATCTGAAAAGGGGACATGGGGGAAAGTGAGAAGCTTCACAGAGGGTGCCTGTAAACCACGCTGTCAAGGAAGGGGCTCTGGGGGTACAGAGGTAACTCACTAAGCGGGCAGTTATTCCTCCCATCTTTAACGCTTTTTCTTTCTACATTTGTGGGGTGGCAGGGTTGGCCGTGTCCTGGTGTTCCAGTGGACCACTGTGGGGATTGGTTCCTGACTCATCAGGTGGCCCTGGGGACTGAGCAGGTGGCCAGGCTTGGCTTGGCTGCAGGTGTCTTTACCCAGGTCTTTACTGAACCTGGAATAAGGCTTCAGGTATATTACATTTCTTTCCATCTTCTGCCAGTTTCCGTGAGATTGTAAAACAGGGATTTTCTTCTTATCATGGGAGGCCTGGGCAAGGGAACTTCTTGTGTTTTCATGGAAGGGTGTTATCAACAGGGCCATTTGCACACTGCTGATTAACCGCTGCGACTTCAGGAGGAGCAAGTGTAATATTTCCTCTTCTGTCAAGATTATCTGAGACACGGGAGGTAGGGTCCAAAGAGAATGAAGAAGGGTCTAGCCTTGATGACCTCCAAGCCTGTTGATGTCTGACTAGCTATCCAACCTTGCTCTCCTGTCACACTGATGTGTCTGAGGGTACAGCTCATTGGCTGGGCCTGCAGCAAAAGCCCTGGCTGTAGGTGCAGTGGATGCCAAGGAAGGAGTGTCTGACAGACACCATCCAAAATGGATGGAAGGGCCCCCGGTGCTGGGTGAGAGAACAGCTCCTTGGGCTAGCTGTACAGAATTTACCACCCCAGCCACCCTATCCTCTCAGGCCTTTTGAGCATCACTGGGTGTTGTTTTGGCTTGACAGGCCCAGGCACAGTTTGCAGCTACTAACTGTACACTTTTTTAAAGATTTGTATGTATGAGTGTTTGCCTCTATGTATATGTACCATGTGTATGCCTGGTGACCACAGAGGTCAGAAGAGGGCATGGGATCCCCTGGCACTGGAGCTACAGATGGTTGTGAGCCACCATGTAGGGGCTGGGAACCAACCCATATCCTCCACAAGAGCAACCAGAGCTTTTAACTGCTCAGCCATCTCCAGCCCTGGAACCGCGTTTCTAATTGAGTTGGTGATGCCATCCAGACATGCAAGAATGGGTTCATTTTCTCAGATTCTTAGATTTCCTGCCAATTTAAGAATTAAAAGGCAGGAAAAGTTGGAAAATAAAGCAAAGCCCAAGTTTGTCCGAAGTGGACAATTTTATTATAGTTTAAAAGTAAAACCTGGCTGGGTGTGGTGGCACACACCTTTGACCCCAGCACTGGGGAGGCAGAAGCAGGTGGACCTCTATGAAACTGAGGCCAGGCAGGTCTACATAACGAGACTCACTGAAAACTAACAAAGGAAAAATAAAACTCCTTCTGCATCTGAAGAAAGGGAATGAAGAGCAGGAAAAACCACCATTCCCTTTGAGTTAAACCAGCGTGGAGGGCAGATGCACACAGCCATGTAGTAGAGAGTAGAGCATTAGAGGAAGCCCAAAGTATTAGCAAAAGCATGCTTATGTTCTGAAATGCATCTAAAAGTACAAAACAAGGAAAAAGAGAAAGGCAGACTCAAGAGAACCTCATGGCAGCTTGTAGGAACCTGGTGGCCAGGAATTCTGGGAAGGAAAAGTACAGTATCTCATTAAAGGGATATTTAGTCCACCTGTCCTTTAGCACAGCTTAAGGTGAGCCTGTCATGCTAAGGGTGGCCCTGCCTTGCTGACAGAGTAACCCTGTGGCCTGGCCGCCCTGATGAACTCTTTCACATTTTTCGTAGTTCTTCGTGACCAGAAGGAACAAGTTTTTCCGTATAGCGGTTGTGTGGCTTCCTTTCCTGGCTCCCTTGAATCCTATACGCGGGATAACTGCTGAAGACCTCCCAGACTCTCTTTAGGGCTTGATCTTTGTCTACAGCAGTGGCCCAGTCTCAGATGAGAAATATGTGAAGGCACGGAGCAGAGAACGCTCCACTAGCAGACCGTTCATAGATTCAGTCTTGAGTAGGAAATACTAGCTTTTCCTGGTGCTGGGCAGTACACAAACTCCACACCTCCCTTTCCTGGCCATGCTAGGAACTTTGCCCCACACTGAGGGGAAGAGGCAGCCTGTCAGAACGTTGTCAGGAGGTGGCCTGTTTGTGCCCTGGGAGCTTTTAGTTCTTACCCTTGGGATAGGCGCCCTGGGAGAGAGTGAGCAGCTGTCTGGGCTGGGGACCTGGGTCACTGGGGGATGGAGGTGTCATCTCAGGGCTGGGAAATCTACTAAAAGGGACTTGACTTTGTTGAGCACTGTCCCCCACATCACTCCTCATGGTCCTCAGGTGAATCTGTGTGAGGATCCACTGAACCAGCAAGAAAAATCGCAGCTTCCCTGAGGGTAAAGTTGGGACGGGTGTACCAGCTGCATACAGCTGGCGCTCAAGTGTTGGGATAACGGTGCCCCCAGATCCAATCCCAGCCCCTAAGTCAGCTGCAAGGGGGGTCTCCCCACCAAAGTATCCCGTGAGCAGAACTGGCAACTTGCGTGTACCAATCCCTCTAATCCTGGGAAACCTGTCGCAAGTTTTCGCCGACGGGGGCGGGAGAGCAGCAGCCGCGCTGGGAGGGGCGGCCGCTTCCCTTCCCTCCCACCTCTTCCCCCTCCCTCCCACCTCTTTCCCCTCCCTCCTACCTCCTCCCCTCTGTGGCGGGGGTTCCGGGAACAGGCCGGGGCGTGGCAAGGAGGCTAGGGCCCCGCGGGTCGCTGAGGTTGCGGCGGCACGGTGGCCCTGGGCTTGGTCCGTCTGTTTTTCCGTCTGTCTGTCTCGCCATGGCTGCGCCGGCGCCCTCTCCGCGGACCCTGTTGCTGCTGCTGCTGCTGCTGCTGTTGCTGCCGCCGCCTCCAGGTGGTGAGCCTGGGAGGAGGGGGCGGTGTGCGCTGCCCAGGGACCCGGTCGGGTCAGACACTTCCCCTAGCTGTCTGTGGAACGAGCCAGACAGCACCAGCCCTGGAGTGATAACCGTGGGGGCGTCTGCGAACCCCACCACTGACTCCATCCTGTTACCCCTACCCTCCTGAACTTATACTGCCCTAGAAAACTGCCACCTTTGTTGGGTCCTTCATGGTGGGTAGGTCGTACTTGTCCCAGGGGCTGGAGCAGGATTTCCCGCCTGGGGTTAGTTCCAGGTTGGGCCTCAAGGCGGTCCGGCCCCTCCTGTCGAGGTTGTCCCTCACAGCGTGCTTCCTGGCTGGCAGCCCTCCATCCGCTGACTCTACAGCCCTTGTGTTCTTGGAGAGGCTGGGCCCTGAGGCTGGCTTCTTGTGGGGAGGAGATGCCCTTTCCCTTGTCAGTCCTAGAGGACTGACTCACAGGCTTGGGACGGTAGGCTGGGGACCTCCTGGGGTGGGAATTAGAACAGCCGCCTGCCCAGCCATGGAAGCTAAGGATTCGGTTGGGATGGGTGGCTTCCTAGAGGACAGGGGCTGTGTTTCCTGAAGGCTGACATGAAGTTTGGAGGACCTGGGGTGGGAAGATGTGAAGGGAGAGCCCTGCACCGAATCAGCCTACCCCTGGAGTGAGCCTCTGGATAGGTCTCCAGTCTAGAGAGCCTTGTTCTGTGCCTGGAGTTCAGAGTAGCATTTGTGCCTGGGATCCAGCCTGAAAGACCCACTGTGTGGGCACCAGAAGATGATACTTGGATTTAATCTCAGCACTCCAGAGGCAGAGGCGGGAGGATCCCTGTGAGTTTGAGACCAGTCTGGTCAAGGTTGTGAGTTTCCTGGCCAGCCAGGGCTACACAAGAGACCCTGCCCTAAAAGAAAGGAGAGCTCCCTGGTGCAGGCTGTTGGTCCTGACTGGGAGGCACAGCCTGGCTTGTGGCTGTGGCTGCACTCACTTCAGGGCCCAGTTGGTAGAACTGGGCCTGCAACGGTCAGAAATACCCACTCTACAGTTTTGCCCAGAGCAAGGTTCTGCTTGGTGTTACCAAAACAAAACAACAAAAATGAAGCCCTCCTTACCTCCAAGTTATCTTTTCTCAGAGTCTCACAGTGCCTCTGCCTTGAGCCTCATCCTGATAGCCTTGGGGTGCATGTTCTACTAATCTTGCTGGGCCTTCCCACCAGGGTTTGACCAGGGTTTGTGTGCTGGACCAGGACGGCATCCAGGCTGACACTTAAGCGTTTGTCCGCAGATGTCGTCTGATGGCCTTGATGGCTGAGTGTTTCATGTGGGGTGGTGGTGGGGTCTCCTGTGTGTGGCCTCCAGGTTTGCTAGTGTAGCCTAAGGACACACAGGGACATGGTGTGTGGCATCTTCCCAGAGTGTTGTAAATAAAGCTGTGGGTAGCCAAAGCCCTTTGCCCTTCTCCACATCTCTCAACGTGACCTTGTTTATTGAGATTTGCAAGGGTACCACTTGCCCTTAGGCTGAGAGCTTTGTGATGGTTCCTGGGTGTCTCTTGGTGCCACGAGAGCACGAAAATTCCCTAATACCTGCTGTATGCCTAGCCTAGGGATGAGTAGTGCTTTATGGGTACTTGTGTGGGGGATGGCACTGTGCATTGGTTAGGATTCAGCCTGCTGGGAGTGGGTGATCTATGAGGTTCAGGCGCCTCTCCCCCCTCCTTCCTCCTCTCTTTACCCCCTCTTCCCCCACTCTTCCCCTTCTCCCCCCTACCCCCTCTCTTTCTTTCCTCCCCGCCAGCCTCCCCAACACCCCCCCCCCCCCCGCATTTGTGCCTGGCAGGTGAGGCTGCTGTGGAGTTAATAAGGATTAAATATTGGACAGTCCTGTGCCTACAGGTGCTCAGGTGTGCTTCTGTTCACTGTACAACTGTACACCTTCTGGGCTTGGCAGCTTCTGGGAGGTAGCCTGGAATAGGGCCTTGAAGGAGGAGTGGAGTCACAGGTGAGGGACAGGCAAGAATGGAGTCTGTTGAGGTGGAAAGGGTAATCGCCTAGCGCCTTTGCAGTTGGCACTCTGCCTTGAGGTCTTGATCTTAAGGTAGGGGATTCTGAGAGCATCTAGTAGCCCATCAGACTCACAAGTAGGAAGGTCAGCCTTCTACCAGGAAACTGACAGACCGCCAAGGGATGGAAGGCATCTTTCAGAGCACCTTGCTGTGGCCTCGAGGAGAGGGCAAAGGCTTAGTAGGAGGGGTGGTCTCCTGAGGTGGCCTACTGAAGGCTTGTGCTTGGTAGCTGCACTGGGAAAATCACTGTCATTGGTGGGAGTACGGATGGGACCTGGCCTAAGGGACACAGGGGAACTGGCTTGTTTCTCTGCTCCAGCCCATGGTGAGCTGTGCAGGCTCGTTGACGAAGACAACATGATCCCAGAGTCCTGTCCTGATTTCTGCTGCGGCTCCTGTTCCAGCCAGTACTGCTGCTCTGATGTGCAGAAGAGGGTCCAGTGGGATGAGGATACGTGTACTGCGCCAGAGGGCAGGTGGGTGCAAGGTGGGGAGGCAGAGGGGGAGAAACTTCAGTCCATCCTCTGCAGAGTGCCCTGCCCCTCTGGCCTCTCAAGACAGAGGGCTGAGCATTGAGCCTGAGTGTGTGAGGAGTCCTGTTCTAGACAGGGCTTCCTACCTAGAACTACTCACCCCCACACCCAAATCCTCAAGGATTCTGTTTCACTCAGCCTTGGGCTAGGCCCAATGGCCTCAGCTGGCTTTGGCTCTGGGTGTGTACTTTGACCCACAGGTCCTCAGGGTGGGCACCTGGTTATGTCTGTGCTGTGGTTATGTGTATGCTATGCAAGGCTCAGGGTGTGGATGTGTGCCCAGAGTGAGCTGGGCTGTGTCCTGCCAGCAGAGCTTATGTGTTTATATTCCATCTTTGGTGTGGACTGTTGTCATTGGTGAGGATCAAGAGGTGTCTCTCATCATCAGAGTGTTTTCTCTGTGCTTGGCCACACTTAGAGTTGTAACGGTCATACTCAGCTCATAGCAGGTTGCCACCATTGTTTTGTACAAGTCCAGACCACTCCATCTGTGTTCACTTCCGTCTCTCATGGTCATTTGGTCCCTCCCATCCCACGGACGTCCTAGTCTGGATTTGAGGTACATTCTTTTGTTTGTATTCTTAAATGGTCTATATTGTTTTGTGGGCACTTTTTGGGAGTACCCTTACTTTTTGTTTGTTTTTTCTAGACTGTGTTTCTCTGTGTAGTTTTGGTGCCTGTCCTGGATCTCACTTTGTGGACCAGGCTGGTCTCGAACTCACAGAGTTCTGCCTGGTGCCCTTACTTTTTGAGCTCAATAGAGTGTTAATAAGACAGTTGTCTGTGGTAGGTTTTTCTTTTTGGGCCTTCTTTGGGACCGCCAGTCCCCCAGTAATGACACTGAGACTTAGAATTGTGTAAGCTTGGCCTTGGCTTAGGCTTGTTTCCAACCAGCTCTTATAATTTAATTAACCTGTATTTTTTAATCTATGTTCTGCCGCATGGCTCTTGGCCTTTCCTCGGTACGGCACATCTGACTTACTCTGAATCTGCTGGCAAAATCTGAGCACCTAGGTTCCTCCTCCCAGTTCCTCTCTCTGCCCGGAAGTCCCACCTGTCTTCTCCTGCCTAGCTATTGGCCGTTCAGCCTCTTATTAAACCAATCAGAAGGCGCCTTAGGCAGAGACACATCTTCCCAGTGCAGGACAAGATCATCCCACACAGTTGTTGCAGCTGTGCCATTTGGTGTGAGTCCAAACTTGTTAACGTCAGAGGTGGGAGCAGTGGACATCCGTGTACCCCTTCCTCCTGCTTTTCATGAATTTGCAAGTTCTTGGGGATATGCATGGAACTGCCATGTGTCCCAGAAATACCACACAGTCACTAAGAATCATCATTGGCGTGCTCGCTTCGGCAGCACATATACTAAAACTGGAATGATACAGAGAAGATTAGCAAGGCCCCTTCACAAGGATGACATGCAAATTTTGAAGCGTTGCATATTTTTGACACACCTACACACTATTTGCAGAGGATCAGGACCCCATGCTGTTTTTACAAATAAACTTGAGGCAGGATCTGTTTAAAAAAAAAAAAAAAAAAAAAAAGAGGAGTCATCATTGACTGTCCTTACATTTTACAGATGTCTTTTTATTTTTTTTTGGAAGAGGGTCTCATTATATAGCCCTGCCTGTCCTCAAATTCACAGAGTTCCACCTGCCTCTGCATCTTAAGTGCTGAGTTTAAAGGTGTACGTCATGATGCTTGGCTTAGAGATACTTAATTTTTTTCATCAAGTTAACTTTTATTACTTTTTTTAAAACTTTTTTTTTGGTATGTTTTTTCAAGACAGGGTTTTTCTGTGTATCCCTGGCTGTCCTGGAAGTCCCTCTGTAGACCAGGCTGGCCTCGAACTCAGAGATGACCTTTCTTACTCTCCACCTCCCACCCCAATGCTGGGATTAAAGGCATGCAATAATACTGTCTGGCTTAAAAACTTTTTTTTTTTTTTTTTTTTGAAACAGGGTTTCTCTGTGTAGTTTTGGTGCCTGCCCTGGATCTTGCTCTGTAGACCAGGTTAGCCTCAGACTCAAAGAGATCCGCCTGGCTCTGCCTCCAAGTGCTGGGATTAAAGGCGTGTGCCACCACCGCCGCCGCCGCCGCCGCCGCCGCCGCCGCCGCCACCCAGCTCACAGCAAGATCTTGTAGCAAAAAAAAGAAGAAAAAAAAAAAAAAAAAGATGTTGCTATGTTGCCCAGATTGGTTTCAAACAATCTTCCCATCTCAGATTCCTAAATAGTTGATATTGTGGGTGCCTGCATTAAACCCAGCTTATAGTAATTTTTTTTTTTCCAAGACAGGGTTTTTCTGTAGCTTTGGAGCCTGTCCTGGAACTCACTCTGTAGACTAGGCTGGCCTTGAACTCACAGAGATCCACCTGCCTCTGCCTCCCGAGTGCTGGGATTACAGGCGTGAGCCACCACTGCCCAGCAGTAATTTTTTTTTTTTAAGCAGGTACATTTATTTCATTTAGATGTCATAGATCACCGAGGATGTAGCTCATGTACCCTGGGCCCTGGGTTCAATGCTAGCACCTCAAAAAGGGTCATCAAATGTAATGTAGTTGTTAATATTATGAAATTATATTTCTCATTTTATTTAGCTTTCTGTTAGTCTCTTGTCTTGTACTTTTAAATCCCTTGCATTTTGATTTGGTTTTATTCTCTTTATTTTTCTACCTCTGTTACAGACTTACTACTTTATTTCCTTTTCTTGCCTTACTGCGTTGGTGAGATGTAGATGCCCATGTCTTTAAATTTTTTTACTTTTGTGTATATCTGTTTCTGCCTGCTGTATATATGTGTACCATGTACGTACAATGCCCTCAGAGGCCAGAAGGGGGGTCAGGTCCTTTGCAGATGAAGTTAGAGCTGGTTATGAGCTGCTGTGTGAGTGAGTGCTGGGGACAGAACTCCAGGCCTCTGCATGAAGAGCAAGTGTTCGGAGTGCTGGACCAGCCCTCCAGCCTTTCACCCCTGTTTTCTTTCCAATTTTAGGGGTGGAATGCCAGCTGTTTTAGAGGTATCCTGTTTCATGTTGAGGAAGTTCCTTGTTAGTTCTACTTTTCCTGGAGTTTTAATGATGGAGGGATTGGAATTTTTCGAGATGCTTTTCTGCTGTTTTCTGAGATGCTCATGAGCTTTCTGTTTTTATTCTCTTAATATGGTAGATAATGTGTATCTTATTCTAAAATATCATTTTATTTATTTTTATTTCTTGTGTATGAATGTTTTGCCTGCATGTATGTGTGCCCCCTGCATACCTGGTGTCTGCTGAAGTCAGAAGAAGGCATTATTGGATCCCTTGGAACTGGAGTCAACACACAGTTGTGAGCCAGGTTGGTGCTGGGAATTGAACCCAGGTCCTCTGGAAGAACAGCGAGTGCTCTTACCTGCTGAGCTATTGGTCCAGCCCCTAATGAAGTATTTTATATGGGGCTGTTGAGATGATTCAGTGGGTAAAAGTACTTGCCACCAAGCCTGACAACCTGAGTTCAATCCCTGGGACCCACATTGTGGAAGGAAAGAATTGACTCCTGTAAATTGTCCTCTGACCTCCACATGTGCCTGCATACTAAATATAAAATAAAAAACTAAAATAGTATAAATTAGGTTGGTGGATTTTTTTCTCTTGGCATATAGAAAGTTCCATTCTACAGTCTCTCAGTTTCTGTATTTTCATTGCGATATGAGCTTGAAAGTCGGTTTAATTTTCATTTTAATCTCTCAAGAAATGAGAGGATAAGGGATTATTTTCCTTTTCTGGTGCTAGGAAGCCAATGTAGGGCTTTGGACACACTACTGAACTTCATGCCTGGCCAGTCTTAGCCTTTCTTTACATACTTTTTCAGACAGGATCTCTCTGTAGCTATGAGCTGCTTTGTGGGCTAAGAATCGAACCCAGGCCCTCTGCAAGAGCAGCAAGTGCTCTTAACCACTGAGCCATTTCTCCAACCCTGATGTATAATTTTGTTTTGTTTTGTTTTTTCGAGACAGGGTTTCTCTGTGTAGTCCTAGCTGTCCTGGAACTCACTCTGTAGACCAGGCTGGCCTCAGACTCACAGAGATCCTCTTGCCTCTGCCTCCCGAGTGCTGGGATTGAAGGTGTGTGCCACCAAGTCGGGACTACCAGGCTTGAGAATGGTCTCTGACAGGCCTGCCATTGCAGCCTCCCACCTGTGCAGTCCAAGTCTAGTGGGATGGCCATGCGGCTTCCCTGGGACCTGGATTGTCTTTGAGGTCTTTTCTTTGTCTTGGAGAGAGGTGCACAGTTGCATAGCACTATGGTCAGGTCCCATGGGAGCGGAGTCCTGCAGCATCCCTTCAGATCCTGTTTCTGCCTCCTTCAGTTCCACCTGGCAGCATTCCTGCTGGGCTAACCTGGTGTACACCTGTTCTAATCTCCGTATCAGGTGGTTCTTGGACTCCAGTCCTATTGCCTGCAATATAAACAGGCTGAGAATTTTCCATGTCTTTTTTCATTTTTGGTACTAGGGACCTCTCTCGGCTGTCTTTCTAGGGTACTTCAGGTTTTCAGAGTTGCTCAGTCTTCAATCTCTTTAAGTTCTTCCTGGTAGTTCCAGTTTATTCTTTTATTACATTTTGCTTATTACTTTTGGCATATGTGTATATATGTTATATGCAGCATGTGGAGGGCAGATGTCAACCGTCAGCAAGTGCCTTGACCCTCTCTGCCAGCCTCAATGTTTATTGTTTATTCTTTTTTGGTTTTCCGAGACAGGGTTTCTCTGTGTAGCCTTGGCTGTCCTGAAACTCACTCTGTAGACCAGACTGGCCTCAAATTCAGAGCTCCACCTGCCTTTGCGTCCTGAGTGCTGGGAAGAAAGGTGTGCTCTACCACTGCCCAGCCCAGTGTTTATTCTTTAAGTGCTTTAAAAATGACATTATTTTTATGTGCATGGGCTACACCTGACTTTTCTTTAGTTTTGTTGTTGTGTGTGTGTGCATTTATGGATTTTTTGTTTGTTTTGTTTTTTTGAAGTGGTCTGCTATAGCCTAGTTCATGCTGGCTTTGAACTTGCTAAGTAGCCAAGGATAATCTTAGATTCTGATGTTCCTTCATCTGTGTGCTACGGTTCTAGGTACGTATTATTCTGCCTAGCTCCCCGCCTCACCTGCCCTTCAGCCCATCCAGACAGGGTTATAGTCTGTAACCTAAAAAGACCTTGAATTTTAGACAGCCCCTGCCTCAGCCTCCTGGGTGCTGGGATTATAAATCACCATGCCCAGCTGTGGCTTGCTTATTTTTTGTCCTTGACGTATTCTAGCAATGAAGTTCATTTCCTCCTAGGAACTAGTTAAGCTGTTTCCTGACTGTGGTCTGTTTTGTTTGGGATGGGATTTTCTGGCTTACCCTAACTCCTGATTCTCCTGTCTCTACTTCCTGAGCGCCGGGACTGCGGGTGTGCGGCACCATGGCTCTTGCTTGGTGAATCTTGACCTATAATATTTTCATTCCATTTTGTGAAACCACCTCTCCATGTGTCTCCCTTTCCCCCTAACCCCCTCTTTTCTCCCATTTCCTCCCTCCCTTTCCTTCCCTCCTCAGAAAACATCTTGTCATGCAGTCCAGGCTGGCTTCGGTCTTGTGATCCTCCTGCCTCCGTCTCCAGTGGAAAGAGTTAGTGGTGCTCTTCTTTCCCCTGTCTTTTCTTTCTTAATTTTTTTTTTTTTTTTTTTTTTTTTTTTGGTTTTTCGAGACAGGGTTTCTCTGTGTAGCTTTGCACCTTTCCTGGAACTCACTTGGTAGCCCAGGCTGGCCTCGAACTCACAGAGATCCGACTGCGCACGCCTGTAATCCCAGCACTCAGGACCCTGCCTCCTGAGTGCTGGGATTACAGGCGTGCGCCACCACCGCCTGGCTGTTTTTCAACTTTGTGGCAGTGCAGCCTTCTGCTCTCGGTTTCCACCTCCATCCTGTTGTGGTCAGGGCCCGTATGTTGCAGATCTTAAGTTTGAGATTTATTTCCTGGCCTCATAGGCACTGAACCCCGGAGACTGCCTTTAGTGTGTGAAGAGTGTACGGCTCCTGGTGTGTACACCGTCCATTCTTGGGATGTCCTGTGTGCCTTGAGGCGGTGTGCTGTGGGATGCAGATGGGGATCTAGTGTGTTCTTCAGGAGCTTTCTCTCTTCTGTTAGCAGATTTTCCACCCACCCGGAGACACTGGAGCAGCTGGGTTCGGCGCTGAGATTTCGATCCAGTTTTGACAGTGACCCCATGTCAGGGTAAATAAAGCCTTTGGCTCTGTCTCTTTTCCTGGTGGATGTGACAAGGGCTCAGGTGGGCTGCATACTGAAATGGTACAGCATCATTGGGATGGTATCCCAGTGATGTTGTGATCATGGTTGCCCACTGGGACCTTTGCGCCTCTAGGGAGCTGGATTTCCTCTGTGTTCTGGGAGGGAGATGATGGGGTACCTGGTTGGGGGCTGATAGTTGAAGGTGCAGGGGTAGGGTCCATGTTGACCTGGGCACGGGATGGAGTAGCAGGTACCTGATGAGTAGAGGTAACAGGAGAGGAAGTGACATTTGGTGGAGAGTGCAGTGCTGGGAGGCAGTGGGGCGGAGGTAGTCGTGTGGTCGATGGCTGTGGCATAACCATGGCCATGCTGACGGTGGAAAGGTGATGAGTGTGACGTTGGGACAGTGTCGAGGGGAGGTGCTGAGACAGCAGAAGTGCCTCAGCCATTATGTGAAGGTCTGTGGCTCACACTCCCTGTGCTGGTATCTCCGTGTCTCAGGATCAGGGTGACCCCTTCCTGAAGGAGGGGTGCTGTCCTGATTCTTCCCTCTCACACTCACAGAGACCACTCACTCTCCTAGCCCTAAACTTCTTGGCCAGGCTCCTGCCCTGTTTCTTCCTTTTCTTTCTTCCTTCCTTTCTGAGACAAAGTCTCTTGTAGCCAGGGATAACCATGAACTTGGTATGTAGCTGAGGATGTGCTTGAACTTCTGCTCTTCCCCCACACCTGAATTACAGGTGTGTTTTACCACACTTAGTTTATGCTGGGGATGGAACCCAGTGTCTCTTGTGTGGTAGGTGTGAGAAACGAGATCCTCATTTTATAATAACAAATTCAAGAGCCTAGAGAGAGTAAACCAGTTTTCAATAGATGATTCTGCAGAGTAGGGCACCAACATAGAGAAAGGGCTAAAATGACTGTTATGGTCTAGTCTTCCAGCTTTTCCAGCCTACCCCCTTGCAGGATCCCCCATCCTCTTGGTCCAGAATGCAAAGCCTTATCTAGTGAATAGCTGGGCCTTGGTCACAAAGTCTCAGAGTTCTTGGAGAGAGAGAGGCCTTGCACCCCCTGCTCCTTTGTGACGCTTAGTGCTCCAAGCACATGGCATCCTGAAAATAGACCAGAATAATGTATCTCTTCCATAGGCAAGCTCCCTGTCAACTGCGCTGTATCTCCAGCATTTTGTTTGTTTATTTTGAAACAGCCTCTTGCTCTGTAGCCCAGGCTAGCCTGGAACTCACTCTGTCGTTTGGGCTGGCTAAGAATTTGTAGTCCTCCTGCCTCAGCTCCCTGATTGCTGGAATTATAGGTGTGAGTTTCCGGGTTACCTTCCTGAACTGTCCTCCTGTCACCATCCGAGGCCACAAGACAAGTCACTGAGGAAAAGAACACGTGGTCAACATGGCAGGCAGCCACAGGGAATGGCTGTGACTGCCTGGCCAGAGGTGTTGGGAGGCTAGGCTGGAGGTGGGCTGTTGGTGTTCAGCAGCTGCCTGCCAGCAAGGAGCAAGAGAAGAAAGTGGACAGAGGAACAGGCTTCCTTGGCTCTGGAGACAGAGGTCCAGCCCTTCATAGGGATGCTGGAGAGAAGCAGGCCATTAGTGGAACTGGGGAGGAGGGGCCTTGTCTTGAAGGTTTAGGTGAGAAGAACATGTGGAGGATGGTACCAAGGGACAGCAGTATTCAAGGAACAGTGTCAGGGAGAGCCAAGAGGGAGGGCTGGGGTTGACAGCAAGAAGGCAGCTGGTCGCCAGGCAGTGGTGGCACACGCCTTTAATCCCAGCACTCGGGAGGCAAGCGTATCTCTGTGAGTTCCAGGCCAGCCTGGTCTACAGCGTGAGATCTAGAAAGGCTCCAAAGCTATACAGAGAAACCCTGTCTCAAAAAACCAAAACCAAAACAACAACAACAAAATCCCCCAAAATGAAACAACCACCAACAAAAGGAAGGCAGCTGGCCCAAAGCACTGTGGACTGCACTGCAGGGGATTGGCACCCCACACTGGCACACTTGGCAGGAGCCACCCAGTACAGCTTGTGAAGAGTGAATTGAAAGCATGTGTGATGAGTGTAGACAGTTCTATAGAGACACTCGGGCCTGACAGTGTGAGGAAAGGCTTTTTTGGCCATGGTGGAGACAGCTAGAAGAATGGGGGAAGAGGTCTGTGCTAGGAGGAAGAATGGGTTGCTGGGATTACTTTTTCTCCTGTTCTTCGCAGCCCCAGAATTGTGCCTAACACAGGAAGTTGAGGGGTTAGGCTGTCCGTGACTCTTCTCTCGGGAACATTCTTACGCAGACACTCCACTGGACACCCATGTGCTGCCTCTGTGGCTGAGGGCACTCTCTGTCCACAGAGTGGATTCCATAGTAGGGGATCAGTCCCTGCTGCCTGGCCATGGCTCGGGCCCCCAGAGAGGCCCCCAGAGGAAAGATGCTGGGGCCTGAGGTCTGCAAACTCTGTCTCCATTTCCCACCATCGATCTTCTTCTTTGGTTCTCACCCTCTGAGTCATAGGTCAGAACAGAGGTTCGCAAGAGTGCACACCTGCCAAGCCCTGAGTTGTCACATCCTGTATAGGACGGATCCTCCCTCAGTGTGCTCAACATCGGTTTCTTTCTTTCTTTTTTCTTTTTTTTAGTGTTTTTTGAGACAAGATCTTGTCTCACTGTGTAGCCCTGGCTGACCTGGAACTCATACATAGATCAGGCTGGCCTCGAACCCAGAGATCTTCTACCTGTCTCTGCCAAGCAGGCACCACCTCCTAAGCCATAAGTAGACAGGTCTTTAATTATATAGGAGCCAAGGAGTCCGGTGTTTGCATGGTTGAGGAATGTGTTCCTTGGAAGTGATGCGTTGAACTGAGGTCTGAGAGATGAACAGGGATTATCAGCTGGGATTGAGAGTTGTGGGGGGGGCGGGCAGAACACAGCTTGGTGCTTGGTGAGCTGCCTAGAGCAGAGATAAAGAGGGAGGGCAGTCCTCAGCCCCACCTGGCTTGGTGGGTTCTGCAAGGAGTTTTATCTAATTTTTTTGGTTAGGCTTTTGGGGGACAGAGTTTCTCAATATAGTCCAGGCCTGCCTGGAATTCTCTATGTAGCTCAGGCTTGCACAGAACTCATAATCCTCCTGCCTCAACAGCCTCCTGACTTCAAGTATGACCTGT
The DNA here is from genome assembly GCF_903995425.1 of Onychomys torridus. Classification (NCBI taxonomy): domain Eukaryota; kingdom Metazoa; phylum Chordata; class Mammalia; order Rodentia; family Cricetidae; genus Onychomys; species Onychomys torridus. The sequence continues at coordinate 102,093,232 of NC_050449.1, forward strand.
GTGCTAGCACACCTAGCTAAGTTTTTAAAGATTGAAATTAGCTTTTTTTTTTTTTTTTTTTTTTTTTTTTTGTAAGTTTTACTATCTGTTTAGACAAACCCTAGATCTTAGTTGTTAACTATACTTACACTGCACCCACGGAAAGGTAGGTACACACTATGTCACTAGTAACAACAATCCTGTGGTTGCAGGGGCTGGGGGAGCTGTTGGCATTAGAATCAGGGAAACATGATCAGATCTGGCAGGGTCATGTGCAAGCTTGGGAGCAGTAACAGTGGGAGAGGAGGGGCAATGGGGATGAGCTGCTTCTGTGTCAGCCAAAGCCTGCAGGTCCTGCTTTGCCCATGCAGGCTCAGGCCCAAGGGGTGGGTGAGACAAGCAGGATGGCTCAGGGCTGGGGCTGGGCTGCATTCAGAGGCCCGGATGCACAGGGCTGGGAAAGTGACCTGGGGCCTCTGCGGCCCTTCCAGTCCTTCTCAGTAGCTTTCCAGCTGCTGGTGCTGTGGATGGTGCTTGAGTCATGCTGTGTCTTTAAGAGGGTGGCTACAGGGCCTGTGAGTCTGTCCTTCCGGCCGCTGACGTCAGGAATAGGAAAAGCTAAGGAGTAGATTCGATTTCCTTTTCTTTGAAAGGGGAGGAGATTGAAACTGAGTGGCCCCTGATGAAAAGAGGGGAAGTCCTGGGCTGCAGGAGCCCCTTGAGTGAAGGCCGAGGCTAACATGGGGTGAGCGTGGCACGTTCTGTAGAGAGGCAGAGACACTGGTCCTTCCACTGCATGCCGCCAACTGTGTGAATGTGGTTTTGTCCTGCCTCTCCCTGCTCAGGGAGACACCTATGGGTCCACCATCCTGTCTTAAACGCTTGTCCTGGGCCACATGGTGGTGAAGGCTCCTGTTATGGAAGCCTGAAGTGTGGGGGGCTTGTGCCTAAGTCTGTCTCTTGGCTGAGAGGCCCTGCTGAGGCTTTGCTGTTCCTCTGGGCTGTGAGCTTTGGGAGCCTCATGGTAGGGTGGGGTGGCACCTACATCCTTCCTCTCTGACCTCAGAGGGGCAGACGCTCTGGCGTTTAACATTTTGAATGTACCTGTTGCTGTTGCCAAACATTTGTCTTTTAATTGAAAACAGCATGGGCCCAGGGACCATGGGAAGATAATGGGGGCTTTGTATGCTCTTGGGAGTCATTGTGGGGTGGGGGGGGGATTTCCAGCCTATGCTGTTACTGTCAAAGGGCAGACCCTCTATTTTGTGGATGCCTGGGTTGAGCAGGAAGGTGGCTTCTTCCAAAGAGTACTGCTGCCCCCAGTTAGCCTCCCTGTGATGGACCCATGCTAGTGAACCATGGGGCAGCCCTGGATGTCACACAGCTTGTAGTGAGCTGCGGTTCCTCAGCGCTTGGCAGTCTGTTTTGACTCAGATTCCATCCTGCCCGGCTTATGGCGTATGTCTGACCACCTTACGTGCTTGTTTGGTAGGGGAGACAAGGTGCATGGGTGGATACAGGGAGTGGGCATGGGGGAGAGGAGCTTTATATCAGTTCATGAAGAGCAGCCCTGCTGTGTGCATGAGGAAACTGGGGTTGAAACAGATTTATAACACACTGGGAAGTTTCTTAGAGTCTCTTTTGCTGAGAGGGGTGCCCCTGGGAACAAGTGAGGCGAGAGTTGCTGGTCATTGGGAAGAGTAAAAGGTGGTTACGACTGGTTTTCCGGCAGGTTCGGAGCGACTGTCGCCATTGGCGTGACCATCTTTGTGGTGTTCATCGCCACCATCATCATTTGCTTTACCTGCTCCTGCTGCTGTCTGTATAAGATGTGCTGTGACCGACCGCGCCGTAAGCCTGCCCTCCCCACCTTGCCCGCCTGCTCCCCTCCCTGTGAACATGCTGATCCCAGAGAGGGGATGGTGGCTGACCAGGACCCTGTTTTGGCTAAACTGGAGGGATGGAGGACAGGCCTGGCCTCTCCTGGCCTGGGGAGCCATGAGTTCTTGACTAATCAGGATTCTCTTTGTAGCTGTCGTGACCAACACCACAACCACTACTGTGGTTCATACACCTTACCCTCAGCCTCCAAGTGTGGCCCCCAGCTACCCTGGACCAACGTACCAGGGCTACCACCCCATGCCCCCTCAGCCAGGAATGCCAACAGCACCCTACCCGACGCAGTACCCACCACCCTACCTGGCCCAGCCCGGGGGGCCACCAGCCTATCATGAGAGCTTGGCTGGTGAGTACCACTGTGGATTCAGCAACCCTGCCTGGTTCCCCGTCTCCTGCCTCTGCTCCTAGGGTCCCTTCCTGCTAGCTTGCCTGCCCATGTACACTGCAGCCCAGTGTCCCCACAGCTAACCTATGTCCTCTCTACTTTCAGGAGGTCCAGCTGCACCCTACTCCGCCAGCCAGCCTCCATACAACCCGGCCTACATGGATCCCCCAAAGGCAATGCCCTGAGCCTGTTCCCCACCTCTCTGGCTGCCATTTGATTATGTCATGTGTGAGTGAGTGGTATGCAGAGTTCTTTACTGCTCTCTGTGCTGTGTGCCTTGTCTAGACATGTGGCTTCCTCTGATGCTGAGCAGGTAGGCACAAATCCTTACCAGTGTGGGACCAACCTGTTTTCTTTCTCACTTAGAATTATACTTTCTGAAATCTCAAGTAAATTAAAAACATTGGGGTAGGAAGAATTTCCCAGTTCACCCCAGGGTGACCAGCCGTGGCCTGTCACACTTAGGAGTAAGCTTTTTGTGGGCACATGGCCTGCTCTGGGGAGTAACCAGCTAGCTGCTACTCAGGGCCATGGCTTGTGCCCAGGGCTTGGCTGCATTTTGCAGTGAGGCAGGTAGAACAAGGGGCCCGGCTGCAGCTCAGTGGTGGGTCAGCTCCCCATGTCAGCACACCAGGCAGAGCACCATCTGCCCACCGTCAGTTGTCTAGACTGTCCCGGGGTCTTTCCTGGGACTATGTAGAGGGCCCCAGTGGGGAAGCTCTTCCGCTTTGCTGGCCCGGCTCCTGCCACTAGGCAAGGGGCCTCTGTCCACCACAGGCCCATTTCTCCCTGCAGTGGCTTGTTTTACTTTCAGCCAAACATTTTGCCTCTTTTCTGTCTCCAGATGTGTGTTAGTTGGTATGAGATTGAAATCCTTGGTTCCTGGAGGATAACCTGGCCTCTGATAGTCCATTTCCCTTTACACCAGCCTCATAGAATACCTGAGTCCTGTATAGCAGTCCAGTCCTGGCCGCAGGGACACCGGGGCCAAGGGGCTCTCTGGACCACAGGTGGGGGTGGAAGGCGAAGGTGGTAGTTCTGGCTCAGACATGAATACCTCACCTCGGTGTCCCGTCGGCTGCCGTTCCTCCAGATGTCCTAGCTTTGTGTCTATTGGTGTGGTTCTGAGCATCCAGGCTCTGTGCCCTTGTTTATAATAAATGCAAGTATTTGGACCCACTTCTCTTTCTTCAGAGCCTGGGCTGCTAGCCTTGGCTATACACCAAATACTATTTCTATCTACCTCTTGAACTTGTTTCCCCCTACTTTTATTAGCCTAGCAGGTTTGATTATCCTGCTAAGAGAGCAAGGGGCAGGGACTGTGCCTTGTCCCCCGAGTCCTGAGTACAGGCAGAGGCCCGGGCTATGAAGAAGAGGAGGCGGCAAGTACCAATCAGTGCTGTGGGGTCTTTATTGGTCAGGTTTTCCTTCTTGGCTCACTGCCCAGGTGAGGCCAAGAAGAGTCCATACAGTATGGCTACTGCCAAGGTCAGGAAGGCCAGCAGGCTCAATGGGGCCAGCAACTCCTGTGATGGGGCTTCTGCGGCCTTTGCTGGAGGAAGGTTCTTGGGTCGCCTGCTCCTGCTGTGGCTGGAACTTTTGTTGGTTGTGGCCAAGGATGTAGTGGCTGTGACAGCATGTGGCCTTGGGCTGGTTGTTCTGGCAGTGGCTGCAGTATCATACATGGGCTTGATGGTGCTAAAGGGCCGGGCACGTTTATCTACCCACTGTAGCAGGGCCCGTGGCTTCCACTGACAGATGCTGACCAGGGCTAGAACGTCACCTTCAGCAGTGTGTGAGTCCGTTGGGGCTTGCCCATACAGGCGGGTATAGATGCTGCCCAGGCTGTAGCTCTTCCTTGGACCGTGCTCTGAGGGGCTGTTAGGTTGTTCCAAGGCCTTTAGGGCAGCGATGCTATCCACACAGAAGATACCATCTAGAGGGCTGCTAGTGCTCAGCATAGCAAGCTCTGCCTGGAGCAGGGGAAAGTCATAGCGGTCACCATTGTGTGCCACAAGGCAGCAGGGCTGTGGCTGGCGCTGCAGGAAGGCTTGGAGCAGGTTGGCCAAGTTGTCGTCGAAGCATTGACGTCCATTTACTTCCAGCTCAGCTGTGCTCAGACCTGTGATCTCACTGGCTGCAGGGCTACAGGCTTTCCCTGGAGCAATGCATAGAGAGAGCTTGTCTACCACACGGGGTGGTTTGGGCACTGGAGGTGGCTGCCCCCTAGAGATGGAGGTGTTTTCCAGGGCGTATCTGTGGACAGCCAGCAGGCACAGCTCTGTGATCTTGGGCTGAGAGAAAGGTAGGCCAGTGGCTTCCAGGTCCAAGAAGATGAGGGTCTGCATGGGACCATGGGGCAGGGCCTGTGAGCCCATGCTGAGCCTGGGAAAGAACATGGGGTAGATGAGTGCCATCAGAGTCTAAAGTGGGCCAGGACAGGATGTGGATAGGGTGTGGGCAGAAGCACAGCTCAGACCTTCCCTTCAGTCAGACAGATCCAGGGCCCATTTTCAGAGTAGAAAGCTAGAAGATGGGATTGTTTCCTAGTGGGATGGGCACACTACTATCCTTTTGGGGGAGGAGCCCTTCCCCTAGTGCTGACCACCTTCAGGGTGAGGGAAACTGATCCTTTCCTGTCTTCCCCCATACCCTTAAGGTCCACACTTACCGAGAAGCAGGCAGCAAGGCACTGTTGGTTCTGCTGCTGGCCGCTGTGGCTCAGGAAGTGAAACTGCCTGAGTCCGCCCATAGGCCTGCCTCCTGAACAAGGCCCGCCCAGCTAATCAGCGGCCAGGCCCCGCCCTCATTTGCTAAAGCAATGGGCCTCTCTCTCCAAGCACCCCAAAGGCCTTAGATCTACAGCTGTGTGTGCCCCCACACTGACAACCCTGAGTTGTCTCCAGGATTCAAACATGCCTGCGAGTCTGCCATGACTCTGTGCCTTTCCTAGTTCTTGGTCTTCCTAGGAAAACGCTGCCTTCTCTGCTACACAACCAAGGTTTTCCCATGGCCCCAGCCCAAAGCCATGACTCAGGATAATTCCCGAAGAGGGGCAGGGTTTTTCCTCAAGGCAGATTAGTTACCATGGGGACCATCTCAACTCCAATAGGGGAGGGAAGGAGAGGCATCTAATCAAGCTAGTTCCTAGTCTGCTGTACCCCTCCCTCTCAGTCACACAAATTAGACTCAGGAAACAAAGTTGTTCTCAGCAGGAACTTCAGTTTTAATCAGAGGATACAGCAAAGACAGTGCGGTGGGAGCTGGTGCCACCTTGTGGCCGGATGCTCAAGTCCTCAGCTACAGTCCATTTCAGAGTCTTCCAAATCTGTTTCCACAGCACAGAGGTCATCCAGGGCTGCCTCTAAGCCAAAAGGAAGAGGGTTCTGAGGTTAAACCTGATGGTGCTGAGGCTCAGAGGTCTACCATCCTCCCCTAGCAACACAGGAACTAACCAGTCCCTTCCATGCCCGGGCTTTGCTCCCTCAGCTACTGTGAGCAAAAGTGATACAAAAGCAATTCGGACAGATATTTCTGGAAAAACCATGGCTCAGCTAGGCCAATTCAATAGACATGATCAAAGGACAACCTAGCATACTCAAAGAATCAGAGCAGGAAGGTAATGTCCACAGTGCCAGGAATGGCTCTGGTGGTGGGGAGAGAAGACCAGCAAAGGAGTCTGACCCTTCATGAGCATCAGGCAGAGGCATATGAAGGCTAGCTAGGACAGGCTCCTCTTGCTGGCTTACCTTCACAGTCGGTCACATCAGGAAGGGCTCGAATCAGCATACTGACCCCTGGCATCACCTGGTCATACTGATGCAGGACATCTACACAATGCACAGTAAAGCGCTTGTCCTTCTGAGATAGGCTATGCAGCAGCAGCACAGTGTCCCGCAGACAGCGCACTGTCTGCTTCTGCTGGTGGGTCCTTGGACCCCCTACCTGCCGTACAGTCAGCCACTGTCTGTGCAACATCACGGTGAGCACTCTGACTGCCTGGGGTAAGAGAGGGCACAGACTGAGGTCTACGGACTTATTCAGCCACTTCAGGGAAGCAGGACTGAGCTACCTACCCTGTTGTTGGCCCTGGCCACTCACCTCAACGTTGCATTGACAGTCAGAACCAACGCCTGTGGGGCAAGGGTTCTGCACACTCAGCTTGGCCAAGAGCCATACCACCTGGAACAAGAAGAGATGGTTTGTCCCTCGCAGAGCAGAATAGACAGGTCTCCAGGGCTTTCTCAGACATTTCTAAGTTCTCACTACTTCTCCAACTGCTTGCCTGCACAAGTTTGGTCTGAGTAGTGGTGGTCTGAGGCTTTCCGACCTGAATCTCAACAGCTTACCCACACTTCTGGGACTAGGATCAGCCCCCAAACCTAGGCAGCATTATCAGGCAACTCTGCAGAGTCCATTGTAATCCTGGGTACATTTTTATTGCATCTGTGTGAGGAACCCCTAAATTTTACCTGGTGCTCAAATTTGACAAACTAATCAAAATTAACTGTAGCTCCCATTTTCCCACAGGAGGAAAGGAGACCCTGGGCTCTTAGGAAGGGGTTGAAGGGTACGCAGTCTCTGCAAGTCTCCCAGTCTTACCTCTTGTTCCAGCTGAAGCCACTGTTTGTCTGAGGCCACGTTGTCAGGCCTTGATGTAATGTACATGTACAGCCTCAGGAGAAGGCAGCCTTCTGAAAAGGATGCTCAGCCTTACTCAGGGTCTCTCTTTTCACTGTGGCCTGAGGTCCAAGTACAGAAGCCCTTGAGAGGCTCTGAACCTGTCCCCGCCCCGATCCCTCCCTCCCACTCCAGGATAGTTGAGACCCAGCCTGCTCTACTTTACCTGGATGGGAGCACAGCTGCTGTGCAAGGCTGTCATGATCCGCCAGAACTGAGAGCAGCTCAACAGCCAGTAGCACACATGGCAGAGGCAGCTCTGAGCTGAGGCACTGTGGCAACATCGGCAACACCCAGGAGAACCTGAAGGATGGGCATAGTTAGGACACGCTCCAAAAGGGCACTTAATTCAGTGAGACATGTTCAAATGCTGGCCTGGCCACAGCCTACTTGCTTCAAGACTGTCACAGTAGACAGGTACTAACCTTGACTACGGGACTGCTGTGGCTTAAAAATGACAAGTCTTCAGTGGGAGGTGGGGGGCACGTGCCTATAATCTCAGCATTTAGGGGGCAGAGGCAGAATCCACCAATGAGTTGGAGATGAGTCTGGGCTACATGCAACCAAGTCTCACCACCATATCACAACCCCTCATTCACCCTAAAAAAGAAGACAGGCCCTTATGTGGCTTTTTATCAAGTAAATGGGACAGGACTCCCTAGATCTGGGCTGTATGACCACACCCTAGGCCCTTTCCTGCATCTGCTCTCAACAGGGATGCAGGCCCATATCTTCAGCATGAGAAATGTTCTTTGTCTAATACCACAGGACTGGCCAGGGCTCTAAAAGTAACAAACATGGATGTGGCTACTGCTCTGTCTTATGAGGCCATTCACAGAACAAGGAAAACCATTTTCTCCACTTGTCAGAAATCACTGAAAAGGTACCTACTATGGGTACAGTGTGTGTGTGTGTGTGTGTGAGAGAGAGAGAGAGACAGAGAGAGACAAGGGGGGACGGGGGGAAGGGTGAGAGAAAGAGAATGAAAATGAGTGTTATTTCCCCTCAGGTCTCACAAAGGGATGGCTATGGCCAAGGAACCAGGTCCCAAGGGCTAGATTTGCTCTATCCACACTACTTACGTCAGCATGAGGGAGAATTGGTGGGTGGGAGAGAGGCCACCTAAAAGACTCTGAGGCTTTATGTATGTACCAATCTGTACATATACGGCACCTCAGTGTGTCATTGGAAAGCAAAGGCTCACTATTTGAGGTAAACTTGTTTTTTTTCTTTCCTGAGACAGGGTTTCTCTGTGTAGCTTTGCACTTTTCCTGGATCTAGCTCTGTAGCCCAGGCTAGCCTTGAACTCACAGAGACCCGCCTGCCTCTGCCTCCCGGGTGCTGGGATTAAAGGCGTGTGCCACCACTGCCCGGCTGTAAACTTATTTTATAGCACTTTTGTTTTCTTTTTTTCTTTTCTTTTTTTTTTTTGTGGAGCTAAGGATCGAACCCAGGGCCTTGCGCTTGCTAGGCAAGCACTCTACCACTGAGCTAATCCCTAACCCCTTGTTTGTTATTTTTTTTCTTCTTCTATGTGCATTGGTGTTTGCCTGAATGTATGTCTGTGTAAGGGTGTCAGATCCCCTGAAAATAGAGTTACGGAGAGTTGTGAGCTGCCATGTGGGTGCTGGGAATTGAACCCAGAACCTCTGGAAAAGCAAGTACTCTTTTTTTTTTTTCCGAGACAGGGTTTCTCTGTGCAGCTTTGGAGCCTGTCCTGGACTAGCTTTGGAGACCAGGCTGGCCTTGAACTCACAGAGATCCGCCTGCCTCTGCCTCTCAAGTGCTGGGATTACAGGCGTGCATCACCACCGCCCTGCACAACTAGTGCTCTTAACCACTCAGCCACCTCTCTAGCTCCTGTTCTACAGCACATTCTACAAACAGGCGAGCAATTGGGCATTCTTTTGTTGCCAGGTACTGTGGCTCTCTGCCAGGCCAAGTAGGGAGGGGTATGTAGAGAGACAGTCTCAAAACAAGAAACAGAAACAAGTTACACATCGCAGCAGTATACAGAAGTACATGACTCGTGCTCTCTGGTTCAGGGTTGTCAAGCCTGAAGGGCAGACTGCAGGCTTCCTGGCTACTTCTATCCTGCTTGACAGCCCTGACGGCATCCACCCTGGCCTTCACCAGAAGCTGAAGAGGCAGCTGTGTAGTTCATCTTGAGCACATGAAATCTACAGAGAAGTATTTTGTGGGGGCTGTGTTTGAAAGCGATGGGGCAATGGCTTATTGTAATTACTGGCTCGGAACTGCCCTAACGTGTTCCCTATGGCACTTTTACTAAAGCTTTCCTACTTCAACATAGGGTTTATTTAACAAACACTGACTGAGCGTTTAGACTGAGCCAGGCTCTGTGTAAAGTGCAGAATGCTGAGTCAGGAGTATCACCTGAGCCAGGGAACAAAGCATTTGTATCTGGCCAGGAGAAACATCGTTAGATAAGAGTCTGAATACCCTATGGTCAACAGAACAGGAATAGAGTGAGTGGTCTGCTAACAGAATTGGGAAACTGGTTTCTGGTATTCATTCATTAAGCACATAGGAAATGGGCAACTAGCCAGTATAAATTGGGCCTGTGGACGGCAATCCTGCCCCTATGTATTGTCTATACTGTACTCAAGTGCTATGTTCAATTTCATCACTTTAGGACAGATAAAACTGGCCAGAAAATACTATGTGGTAAACATGATCCAGAAGCACTTTTAAGAAACAGGAATAAGGGGCTGGAGAGATGGCTCAGCGGTTAAGAGCACTGGTTGTTCTTCCAGAGTCCTGAGTTCAATTCCCAGCAACCACATGGTGGCTCACAACCGTCTGTAATGACATCTGGTGCCCTCTTCTGGCCTGCAAGCATGCATGTAGGCAGAACACTGTAAACATAATAAATAAATCTTTAAAAAAAAAAAAAAAGAAGAAGAAGAAAAGAAATAGGAATGTTGGGTGGGTGGTGGTGGCACATACCTTTAATCCCAGCACTTAGCAGAGGCAGATGAATCTCTTGATTTCAAGGTCAGCCTGGTTACACAAGAAACCCTGACTCAAGAAAAAAAAAAAGTGAGGAAAAAAAAAAAAGTTGAGCTCAGATGTAAGACTTTGTTTTTTGCAACAGGGTTTCACTGTATAGCTCTGCCTGGTCTCAAACTCAGAGATCCACCTGTCTCTGCCTGCCACATGCTGAATTAAAGGCATAGGCCATGATGCCTGGCAGAGAAGAGACAGAAGCTAGACCTAGGCAGCGGTGTTATTTTAACATAAGAATTGGCCTCTTACAAGCATGCAGGCTGGGCAGTGTTTACAATTCTCCCTATCTTGCCCTCGATGCTCTAAACTCGTTAGGAATTTATAATTTTTTTTAAAGATACATTTACTTATTTTACTTTATGTGTATGAATGTTTTGCCTACATGCATGTATGTGCACCACATGTATGCCTGCTGGATTGCCTGGGACTGGGATAACAGATGGTTGTGTTACCATGTGGGTACTGGGAACTGAACCCAGGTCCTCTGCAAGAAAAACAAGAGCTTTTAATTGGTGAGCGATCTCTCTAGCACCCCAGATTAGTAATTTATAACAACTGTTTTTTTGTGAGCTAGATTCATTATACTATCATCTCCAACAAACTCCTCTTAAGAAGCAAGTGACCTGACTCATAATAGATGTGGACACAAGGTTGACAGACTCCTGGAAAGGTCACCTCATGGCTGCAGACACTCCTGGTACTCTGCTTCTTTACAGAACTCTACCAAATTTAAATATGTTGTGCCATGTTCTTCACCTGATCCACACCTCAGGTTCAAAGGCCTCTTAACTCAGCCTTTGTCATGGCAGGACACTTATGGTTAGCCTTATTCCATGTGCTCTGCTTACTTGGGCCCCTTCCCATCAGAACTCCCTGAATCAAGCCATAGCTGAATAGTAGAATTAAGTCAAGGTGTGAACAGAGTACAAGAGCCACAGGTCAGACCTCAAGAGGTCAGGGCAGACCCATAGGGAATCATGCCTCCTGTGAGTCTATACCTGGGCAAGAAATCAGAGGAAGCGTTTTCAGCTAATTTCACCAAAACTTTGAGGCACTGGCTCAGGACACTGGCTTGAAAATGACCTGATGCTGTGGAAGAGAAAGCCACCAGCTGAAGAAGCATCTTCAATAGTGGGTGCTGGTTTTGGTCATGAGCATCCTCCCTGGAGGCTGAGATCGTATCTGCACAAGTCTGAACTAGGTTTCCTTCCCTGGCAGCAGCAGCATCTGTCCCCACGCCTGACAGTAACAGGCAGACAACTGTTCCACTGTGGCACACCAGGTGCTGAAGGATGCTGAGTGAAGCCACAGAGAAGCTTTCCAGGTGATAAATCAAGTCCTCTGGGCTGGTCTCTACCCCAGAGCTCACACAGGAGGTATGTGTTGGAGAGTCCCCGGGCACCCCACTCTTCTTAGCCGGGGCTAAATCTTGCAGAGCCTGGCAGTGTAAGCCGATGAAAAACTGTACAAGTGGGAGGAGGTGCACAGCTCCAGGAAGCTGGCAGAGTGGGAAGACTCTTCTGCTTCCCTTTCCTAGGTCTCCATCATGTGAGCTTTCACTCCTGGCAATCAGATTTAATCCAGTGAATGCCAAGTTCTGTGCTTCTCTCAGGGCAGAGAGGGAAAATGACCCATCACGAGAACTGATGGTCCTGAGGCCTGAAATCCCAGTCAAGGTACTGGAAACAAAAGAAAACAGATTAGATCAAGGGCCCCAAATCACCTGTCTGCCAAGTTCTCTAGTTTCCCCAAACATGCCATTAATCTCCCATGTTGGCCAGAACCAGAAAGGGCAACTCTTTCTCAAACAAGCTTTTCAGGAGTCTCGTGCTTACCTACTGAGCCCCGGTGGCTGCAAGAGAGTGCCAGTAGGAACTTCAGAACAACTGCTCAGGAGGTGACAAAGACCTAGCGATGACCCTGGGACCAAAGGTTGCTTCAGGAGCAGGTTTATCAAAATAGAACCTGCAAAAGACAAGGTGACTCCAGAATGTTCTTACATGGGAGAGTTCTTCCCTCCCTTCCTTTGTTCTTTTTCTCCCCCTTTGGTTTTTCAAGACAGAGTTTCTCTGTGTCGCCCTGGCTGTCCTGGAACTTCCTCTGTAGACCAGGCTGTCCTCAAACTCAGAGGTCGCCAGCCTCTGCCTCCCGAGTGCTGGGATGAAAGGCGTGTCCACTGCCCGGCCTTTCTCTGTAGGTTGCAGACTCCTATGTGCCTGCACACTCTGAAGAACTGCCTGTGGTGAGGTTTTCAGACGGTTCCCCTAGGCAGCTCTGTGTATCACAGAGGAAAACGGAAGCCACGCAGGCTTATACTGAAAAGCAGGTATTCTGGTACCTTGAGTGTTTGATCTCTGCATCCAGCTGTCAGCAAGAATTTTCTGCTGCACATCTTGCTTCATGGGGTTACCTCTCAGACTGTGGGTTTTATTATCTGAAACTAGAAAAAAATGTGAATCAAAAGCTGAACATAAAAAAACAGGTGTTCCAGAAACTCCTACACACAATATTTAAAAGACTGGATAATCTCTTCTTCAAACTCAGTCAAAACAGAGCCAAAGTACCTTCAGATCCCTAAAAAGAAAATTACTCTGTTTGCCTCACTGTAAATGAAGCAATATGGTGAAAATAGCAATTACTAGCTTTACACATATGAGCCCATTAGTTTCATAGAGCAACCCCATATGCATAGAGGTCATAATTAGCTGTTTTACATATAAAGAACTGAAGCACAGAGGTAATACGCTTGTCAAGATCACATAAGCTAGTAAGCAGTGTTGTTGGGACTTTTATCCAGACTGTTGTGCTCTGCCTGCTTGTAACAGGCAGAACTCTGCTTTTGCCTACAGTGCGGTACACTGTTAGAGACACCAAAAATGTGGCTGCAGTTTCTCAGGAGAGCAGTGGCAGCAATTTGAAAAGGCTGATGGCAGGATGAGCGACAATGTATCTAATTATAAAATAAAATAGCACAGCAGAGTCTCAGAGCCACCTTAAAAGACTCTCCAGACTTGAGAGGTAGAGGAAGGTAGATCTCTGTGAGTACGAGGCTAGCCTGGTTTACAGAAGGAGTTCCAGGACAGCCAGGAGTAAAAACAAAACAAAAAAGACTCAGTATGATCTCCATGTGTCAAACTGCTGGTGTACAGAAATTTTGAGAGCTTGTTTGGAGGTTCTAGCAGGGAAGCGCAGCTACTCGTATACCCTTGACCGAAGACCAGTCCTCCTCTATTCAGGGAAGGTTGTCCTCTTTGACCGAGCGTGCAGCTTTGGGAGGGACGCACATGGAGCGATGAGGGAGGAAGGGGACACCCGCCTAGCAAGCCAGATCAGCCGAATCAATCTTGGCAATCAATGGGGTGACAGATGTCGCAGCCAGATCGCCCTCACATCCCAGAAATTTTGAAAAAGAAAGTAAATACTGTTGTTTAGGCCACTAGTAGGGCAGTCCATTATATAGCAACCAATTACTATTAGCCTGACTTACCCCCTTGTTCCACCGTAAATCTGTATCCTTCCTCAGTCTGGCAGGAATAAGAGAGTGGCATGTTAGCACTAAAAGATTCCTTGGTAGGGAAAGTTGATTTTCCAACATGTGGAGAATGTGCTTCTGACTTTATAACCACAGAAGAGCCTTTCCTAGGACTAGAAAGAGTTAACTATGAGAGCAAAGTTATGATTCTGTTAAAACCTCTTAAAATACTCAGCTATGAAATTTCTAACATCAATTAAACTTTTCATGTCTAGACATTATGACTAGAAGTTTTATCTATTATGGACATGTTAGTCTGTATTAAAGGTAGCATTTATTTTCTTATTCTCTTAGGCATCCCAAAATACTGGCTGTTATTCTTTACTATCTACAATTCCACACACATCCACAAAAATGTTTTTAAATGAACAACCCGATTTTTAGGATCCAAAAACTTTGAAAAGAGCCTATCATAGGTTGGAGATAGCCCAGCATTAAGAGTAAATACTGCTCTTGCAGAGGACCCATGTCTGGTAGCTCAAAAATGCTTGTAACTCCAGCTCTAGGGAATCTAATGCCCTTTTCTGGTCTCTGTAGGTATGCATTCACAAATGCACACCTGTACACAAACATACAGATGTACATAATTTTAAAAAATCTTTAAAACAAAGAGGCTCTAATAGAAAGTACACTGGAAACTGAGTAAACTCCTCAGCACCGATGGATTCTTCACACTAGATGGCAGTCTAAAGCTCTCTGATCATAACACGCAGGCCTTCTTCCTATTACTGATGGGTAAAGAGGTGCAGACAGAGTTCCTCATCTCTCCCATCTCACCTGAAGCACAAGGCAAGGGAAGTTCAATTTCACACTCTGCCCAACATGAGCAAGGGCAGGAGAATGTTCCATAACAGAAAGAGCTCAAATGTCAAGGCTGACACTGACAGACTGCTGTGGGAGGCAGGGGCAGGGCACAGATCATTAACAAGCTGAGCACATCTGGCAGCAGAGGAGGGGCTGTAAGACAAAGGTCCCAGATAACAAATGAGAAAAAATATTTTAAGCAGCCAGGACTGAAAAACTTTTTTGGGGGGTGGGGTGGGAGGTGTTAATTAAACAAATTATATGAAAATGAAGGCTGGTCTGTTTTCATAATTTGAAGGAGGGCCTACCCTGAATGTGGGTGGCACCACACCATAGACTGGGTCCAAGACTGACTAAAAAGGGGAGTGAGGAAACCAGCTGAGCACCAGCACCATCTCTCTCTGCTTCCTGTTCTGCTCAGTCACGAGTTCCTATTGCCATGCCTTCCCCAACATGATGGACTATACTCCCTGAACTATAAGCCAGAATAAACCTTTTTTCCCTTTTAAAAAGAATTAGATATTATCCTTCTAGCTTTTCCTAGTCTCAAGGAATTGTGTCACTGGTGCCCGTGCAGGGTGAACACTCCTGAGTGAGAACATTTAGA